>NC_137467.1:12940318-13250481 GCF_964235325.1 Thermobia domestica
CTCCTACTAAGCTGATTTTCACCATAGGTAGGAATTAATAGTTGAAGAAAATAAAGTTGCAAAATATATCGGCCCAACTTTTTTTTAAAAGGATATGTTGGCCAACCAACAATTTGCCGTCACTTATCCAACAGTATTCCACGTCGCACTCTTAACTGCAATCTTGCGTAGATGTTAGTTGACAATTTAGTTGGTTGGTAAATGATCGGCAAAGCGGCCAATTACAACGGAGACCCAACGTTGACAGCTGGCTAGCCTATAGTTTCCCAATTTTGGACCTAATGTCTGTGCTGGTAGAGAAACTCCAATAATCAAGTAGTAAAAGTCCGCTTATGCTCTCTTCAATTGCTTTATGTTATTTGTATTTTGAAATTGGACGCGTTTCAAAATAGAGGTTTTCCGTTGTCCGTTTAAAAGTGGCCAACGCAAATTTTCTTCAGTATATAGCTTTCAACAGTCGAATGTAAAAATATTGCAATATCTTCTCGTATTTACAAACAACATCACGTGCTTCTGCAGAAGGATTACCAATCAGCCGATGGATGCAATCTCCGAAGAAATACGAGAAGGACACGAAGAGTCACGAAGACGACTCCTACAACCCCTCCATAGGCTCTGCCTCCAAAACTGAATATAAAATAAGACGTCAATAGGCAGAAGACATCAGTTCCATCTGGTCACATTCTACCTTTCTCTCCAAGCTGCTCTGGCTGGAGAGACTCTCTAACCTTACCTCTGCGTTGCATAGGGCAGGAGATTTCTTAGCAATCTCTACGCTGCGCTGGGCAGGAGATACTAACACATATCTGCATTGCTTCAGACAAGAGGTTCCTAACCAGTCTCAGCGCTGCACTGGGCAGGAGATTCTATTCCATCTCTGCGCTGCTACGGGCAACAAGTTCCTTTCTACGTGTTTTCCCTCTAAAACTAATATTTCAGATGATTTCCCCCCACCTTTGGGTGATATATAACCTCATATTTACAAATAACACCACATGCTTATGCACAAGGATTACCGATCAGCCGATGGATGCAATCTCCGAAGAAATACGAGAAGGACACGAAGACTCACGAAGAGGATCCCTACAATCCCTCCATAGGCTCCGCCTCCAAAAATAAAATATGACGTCAATATAAAATATGACGTCCTAACCAGTCTCAGCGCTGCACTGGGCAGGAGATTCTATTCCATCTCTGCGCTGCTACGGGCAACAAGTTCCTTTCTACGTGTTCTCCTTCTGAAACTAATATTTCAGATTATTCTTCATAATCTCATATTTACAAATAACACTACGTGCTTATACACAAGGGTTGCCGATGAGCCGATAGATGCCATCTCCGAAGAAATACGAGAAGGACACGAAGACTCATGAAGAGGATCACTACAATCCATCCACGGGCTCCACCTTTAAAACTGAATATAAAATGGCAGAAGAGGTAGAAGACATCTATCATATCCTACTTTTCTCTCCAAGCTGCTTTGGGCGGGAGAGAATCCTTAACCTTACCTCTGCGCTGCATCGGGCAACAAGTTCTTTTACAATCTCCGCGCTGCACTGGAAGGAGATACTAATCTACCTCTTTGCTGATACGGGCAAGAGGTTCTTTCCAATCAATGGGCAGCAGACCCCTAACTAACTAAACTAGAAGATCTCTGTACTGCTCTAGTCTTATAATTGCTTACAAGTAAGGTGTATGGGTCATAACTAAGTAGGATGGTTCACTTTACCTCGTCTATATGCGTAGACTGGACTTCCAGGCAAAATGTTTTATACTCATTGTGTTAATATTGGACAAATTTGTTTTTGTTATCGTTAGCTAGGATTATTTGTACGCTAAGAAGCTACTTGACTGATTGATTGATTATAGTTTAGTGAGAACGTAAGCAATTAGGCTACATGTCTCCGTCACAGTAAGGCCAATGAAGCCCGAATAGGAATTGTAGACAGTTATGGTGAAGCGGATCCATTATGGAAATGGAAGTGGCCTTCCCTGATGAGGTCCCGCAGCAACAAACTCTGCGATGAGGGGGACATTTCACCTCCAATCTCAGATCTAGCGGACTGTATACCCCCAATAATCCAATTTGAAATGTGATTTTTGTGGAGAAATTTGATGATTTATGTCCGACTGCCACAAAAGAGAGTGTGATGAAACAGATGTCCCACAGAATAAGCCTCAAATCTGCCCACCTCCCAATTTTGAAGACAACTCAGCCCCTCTGATCCTCCACAGCACTGTTTTTCAACTTCATAAATATTTTGAACATCGCCATATATATATCGAGAGAGAGAGAGAGAGAGAGAGAGAGAGAGAGAGAGAGGGAGATGGGAACGGTCTTACTCATCCTCCCCCAATATTGGAGACAGATTTGCACCGCTGCTTTCCATAGCATCACTGTTGAATAACTGTATTCTGTAGACAGTACTTATTAACAAGCTACAAGTTGCCTAGTATAGACCCTATTACTGTACAGAATGTTGTTTATTCTATATCCAACCGATTTTCAAAGTGTGCTTACCGTATGAAAAACAGTACCGGTGTAACCGATTGTGTTCGATCGAACCACCAACATAGTGCAAAAATCACCTGACATCGCAGCTTCCACTGCAACAAGTTACGCTAAACACTGGCGTTAGGACTTTTCACAGAAATGACGTGAAAGGGAATAAAACGGATTCCGCTTAATTCCCGTTTTATGCTTCATTCATGATAAAGCAATAGGGGATTGGAGGATCCACTTCATCTATGTGGATCTGCTGCCCATCCGATTGTAAGACAAAAAAATCAGAAAAACAAGCGTCTAGAAAAGAGCCATGATATATTCTTCTAGGGATGCGCACGAGACAAGATTTGTGGCTGTCTCGTCTCGAAACTGTAATAAAGTGATGTCTCGACTCGAAAATGTATATTTCTCTATTGGAAGAGGCGTGTCTCGACTCGAATTTTGTCAGGAAAATCCTGTCCCGACTCGTCTCGTGCGCATCCCTATATAAAGGTTCGTTTTCAACGGTATCTTAGACGCACTAACACGACAGTCTAGCATTTGAAATGTAAAGGAGTATAGTGAGAATGGCACCAGCTTCACATTTCTATTTGAATCGCTTATTTGGGAAAAGTCATAAGTCAGCCATATGCCGAAAATGAGTTTACATGCATCTTTGATTCTTGAGGATATCTACACAACAGGGTTGTGATATGTCAGAAGACACACTAATAGTTCGTGCAATATCGAGCTGCAGCAGGTGTCCCTGAGTTGGGAAATGTCAGAAATCATTAGCTTACGGCATTATTGACTGTGTAATTGACTTTCTCAAATCAACGATTCATTTATGTCAAGCAGGCAGGTTGCGGAGCGGCGAGTGTTAACAATAAGAAATCAACTGTTATTCACAAATTGAGACAATTTCCTTTCGTGGTTAATATTTTGTAACTTTGCGTAACTGAAAAAAAAATCAATCAAATTCTTTTTTTGGTTTCTTCTGTATATAACACTACTATGTATGTAGCTAAAATAAAAATGAAAGGATATCTCTAAGTTTAGCGTCTCACAATTACTCCCGTTATACTAAGGGAGAGGGATGATTAAGGCAAGTGAATGATTTTTTAAAAAATTGGTGATATGAGATTGTGTAAGGAAACGGGAATACCCTGAAAAAACCCACGGATACGGTGTTGTTCACCACAAACTTACTTGGACAGGGATCGAACCACGGACCCCACGCACCGGAGGTAAGCTCTCTACCACTGAATTACCATGACTTCCGCATGTATTTAACAAAAATCTTTCTGTAAAACACATGGATGAAAGAACATTTATCCTAGCAGCATTGACAGTAGGTTGAACAATGGGAAGCAGTAGGATACCCAACTGCAAACGTTTATCTTACGTTGTAATTGGTTACATTGTCAACCATTTGTCAACAATTTTCCAACCATTTTCCAACCATTCGCAAACCATCTCCCAACGATTTGTCGACCATTTGCCAACAATTTCTCTACCACTTACCAACTATTTTCCAACCATTTGTCAATCATTTGTCATCCATTTGTCAAACATTAGCCAACCACTTGCCAACAATTTCCAACCATTTGTCAAACATTTGCCAAGAATTTTCCAACCATTTGCCAACAATTTTTCCAACCAACTCAATCGTTAACGTAGCTTCTATTGGCATATATGGTCGAAATTGTTGGACAAATGACGGAAAATTTCTTAGCTGGGCAACATAACTAAATATATTGGTCCAACATATTTTTTTAGTTTCATTCTTTTTTGTTTCTCCCATTTCGCCCAACTATGCCGACTGCTACCCAAGGTAGGACCATAACAAGTTTCTTGGTAGAGTTTAAATTTTACTTTCCATATTGTATCAGAGCTGGCAACATTGCGTATATTCCTGAAACTGTGCTAGAGAAAGGAAAGTGTGTTACTAACAGACGAAGGCGGGGTGAAGGGTGAGGAAAGAGCTGATGTTTGAGAGTGAGGAGGAAAAGGAAGGGGAGGAAGAGGGGTCATGAGGGTACAAACTCTGTCGGGCCCGTGCGTTCAGCTAATCTCAGCGATAGTGATCTGGATAGGCGTCAAAATCGAAAGAATAGTACGCGGCAGAGACGAAAAAAAAAAAAAAAAAGAAAAGTATGTTTCAACCAAACACAATTGAGAGAGGAAAACTTTTCGTTGCATTCAAAAAAGTTATATAAAACTGAGGAAAAGGGACAAAGTCTGTTCGATATATATGTATCTTTATCTGTACGAATGTGAGTGTGATTGCATGCGAGTATTGAAAGCAAACAAGAGAAAGAAATACATATAAAAATAGATCTCCAGACGAAAAAAATCCTTTATTCTTCATTCTATGTTCTTGAATTCTAATATTTTAAAAATGAAATCTTTAATTGAACGTCTCACTCTTAAGACCTTTAGGCTAAAGGAAGTGGACGATTAATGGAGGCGGTTATGAAATAATTGTTGTAGTGATAATATGGGAGGACATGGGAGAATCCGGAGAAAACCCATGCACACGATGGTGTCCACCCCAAACTTACTTGGTTGGTGATCGAATCAGGGACCCCACGCATATGAGGTAAGCACTCTGCCACCGAACCATTGTGTTCGCTAAATGGTTGGCAAAAGGTTGGAAAATTGTTGGTAAATGGTTGGCTGTTTGATAAGTGGATGGCTAATGATTGGAAAATTGTTGGCAAATTTTTGCCAAATGGTTGGCAATATGGCCAATTATAACGTAGGATAAACTTATGCAGTTGGGTATGTTACTGTTCCCCATTGTTCTATATTTTAGGACTTGTGTACTTTAGGATTTAAACTTTTTAACTCAAATTCACATGATCTGGGATCGAACGAGGAGCCACGGTGCTCTTGCCATATTTTTTTTAAAAAAGAAAGCGTTTCGTCTATTTCATTCTTCGAAGTGTGGAAGAGTAGGAGAAATGAAAATGAAATCTTTCAGTTTAACGTCCCCCATTTATGTCCTTTGGGCTAAGGAAAATGGATGATTAGGACAAGTGAATAATGATGGAAGAATTGGTGGAATGAGAAAGTGGAAGTACTCTGAGGAAAACCCACGGACACGATGTTGTCCACCACAGACTTGCTTGGCCAGGTATCGAACCAGGGACCCTACGCATAAGAGGTAAGCGCTCTACCACTGAGCCACCATACTCCCTTTTGGAAAAATAGAGAAAAGTAGTTGAGTGGTTCGAAAACCAGTGGTCGAATTGGGGCGGCATAACATACCGGTTGTGGAGCCGCGGCGGTTCAATGGTAGAGCGTTCACCTCTGGTGCGTGGGCTACCTGGTGCGATCCCGGCTCGCACCGTGGGACTTTGTGGTGGACAAACCCCATGTGCGTGGGTTTCCTTGGGGTTCTCTCGTTTTCTCCCATTTTATTTATTCCACAATTTCGTCACGGCATAAGCATGTGACGTGAAACCTAAAGATTTTATTTCATTTCATACAATTTGTAAGTTACGATGCCAAAAGTAACAGTTTCACAGTTACAGTGTACATCATGTAAAAGAATTTGGTTTGTCACATTACATTTCTCCCTCACCCTCCATTTTCCACTCATAAAATTTTTGTAGTATTGTCATGATAACTGATTTTTTTTGCTGTCCATATATTGAGAATTGCTCATTTGATGATAATCAAATTTGGCCAATCATTTTCAATCATTTTCAATCAATTCATTAAAGTTTTAGGCACATACCTACAGCATTAGGAACCCTCATCCCATAATAATACACGGGGAACCGATTTTTTTGATTGTCCATATCTTGGGGTCAATAGGATAGATTACATTCATACGGACAGACAAATGAAATGCATAAAGATGATTTTGAGAACCCAACTGTAGCCTATTTCGTGGACAACCACAATAACAGCTATGATGTGTGTGTTGCATAACAACAAGTGAGTTTCGTTTCACAATGTGAAACTATGTAGACTCCCAAACTATGCGGATTTAATAGGTAAACTCGAAGTAGTACTTTTATTAACTTCTGGTTGCAATAGAGGAATAAGATCAAAGATAGAACCTGTTCCTCAGACGCTGAATCCATATATATATAAAAAAATCACTTGCTATCTTTTATTGCTTTTTGTTCTACGGCGATAAAGGTTGAAAGCGGAAATGATTAATTTGAACCCTTTTCGGTTTGAATAGAGGTGTAACGGAAGGAAAAGAAACTAATTGCTGGTACACTAAATCGATTTCTGTTGAAATCAGTCTTAAAATCGGAAGCAATAGAAAATTTGAACCACTTCCACGGTTTGGTTGAGTGTTGCGCAAGGGCGCCAATTTCTCTGAGAGTTTGGGTGGGGGGGGGGGCATTCAGAAGCAGGAGGATTTTAAGACAAATTGCATTCAAGTTATGCCAAATATTGTAAATTTACAAATATAATGAGGAGACTTACATGAGCTTTGGTGCTGAATCGTTTGTTGAAAACTATTTCTCGCTCATTTTTACCCTTTTTGATCTATGGCGACAAACATTGAAACAGGACATAGTTAATTTGAACCACTTTAGATTTGAATAGAGGGTTGGTTAACAAATTAGATGAAACCTATGCTTGGGACACTGAATCGATTGCAAAAACACCAACTCTCGATACCTTTTACCGTTTTTGCTATGTGGAAACCAGTATTGAAACCACAAGTAGTAGTAAATTTCAACCACTTCCGGTGGTGAAAGAATCTTGTGAGTTGTTGTAATGATATGTTCTCTTGATACCCTGAATCAATTTCAGTAAACCACTTGCAGCTATTAATTACCATTTTTATTCTATGGCGATCAATATTACACCCAGAAATGGTCAATTTTAACTTCCCCGATTGTATACTACGATACCCATAGGAATGCATGGTGAACCAATTTTTGATAATGTACATCTTAGGATCAACTGGATGGATCATCTCCATAGGACGGAGTCAGGGTGTTAATGAACTAGACCGACAAACTGAACAGGTGATTCCTTACATCAAAATAAGGAAAAAGGTTCATATGGACCCATAGAACCTTGCATAGTTTCTGGTAGCACAGTTTCATAGCTACATAGTTTCAGAGCTGGTAGCGCCCAAAACCGAGGGAAAATTAACTTTGGGGCGAATATCGCCGAAACTATTAGCTATTGAGCTGAGGAGGCATTATTTTCTTTGGCTTGTAATCTACTCTCTTCAAAAATGCATGATTCTGAATCCGTCACTGGCCGGGCAAGGAAGTCCCCCACAGAAAGTGAGGGTTCCGGATATTCCGTTAGGAAAGATGGGTTCGATTCATGACAGATAGAACAACGTACTACCAAGTAACAAAAAGTAGTTGAAAGACCATCAATATTTTGAACAAAATCAAGATGGCGAACAATTTTTGGTGTGTTGTGCATGGTTGCATAACTACAGTTTGGGCTGAATGTAGTGGATAAAAGGAAATTAAATAATATCATTACATCTGCAGGTTCATGGCCCACAGTCATGATCTATGTGCTAATGGAGAAAGGAAGCAGACGTAATGATTGAGGAAGAATTGATCCAATGAGAATTTGCGAGAAAATGGGAGTATTCCCCCTCAAAAAAAAAAAAAAAAATAATAGATACAATGTTCTTCATCACAAATTCACTTGGTCATAGATCTAAAGTGGAACTCCTTGTCATATAGGTACACTCATGTCCAAAATTATTGTCGCATGTCTATAGATATGTTCTTGTAGGAATATAATTTGATAACGAATTCGCCCGGTATTTCTTACTATGTTACTATATGTATCATCGGCAAAGACACGTATGTGGCAAATTTCATGTCAAAAGAGCAGTAAATAAGAACAATAAAACGAAAATAAAACTTTCTTGTTCATTTAGGAACATTTTGTTTTACTCATTCTAATTTTCGTATTTATAATTCTTTTTCATTGAAATTTACCACAAATATACGCTTCCCAATTATACACATAATATCAATATTAGAAGTACCCTATCACTATCAAGTTATGTTCTTACGAGAAGATAGTTAGACATGCGACAATCATTTTGGACATGAGTGTACATTAACAATGAGTTACCATGCAACCCTTTTTTCCCTCCCAGGTAGCGAATATCAGATAGTTCACAAAGTATGGGAGCTGATGACACATAAAAGTTACAATACTGGTTATGTAATAAAAAGAAGGAAAAGTCGTGTTAAAAAGGTAGATATCTTGAGAAGAGGTTAGTAACTTATCCTTTCAGATTTGTTTGAAACAAATTAACATTCCACAGTATTGCCTCTTCCACAGGCTAAAGGAGGTGGATAAAAAATGAAATGAAATCTTTGAGTTTTACGTCCCACGGTTATGCCGGTTAGGCTAAAGGAGACGATGATGATGAATAATGAATGAAACGGTGGAATGAAGAAAGTGGCAGGAAACGGGAGAACCCCGAGAAAACCCACGCACATGGTGTTTGTCCACCAAGGAGGTGGATAATTAAAGAAATATAAAAAGAAAAAAATGAAATCGTTAAGTTTTACGTCCCACAGTTATGGCGGTTGGGCTAAAGGAGACGGTGATGATGAGAGATGAGTGAAATGGTGGAATGAAGAAAGTGGGAGGAAACGGGAGAACCCCCTAGAAAACCCACGAGCACGGAATATGAAAAGAGTTGAGGGTATGAAAATATGGTAGACAAACCGCGAGGAAACCTACGGACACTTCTGTAAAGACATCTGCTGAATGCGATGACCAATATGGAAAGTTTTTTGGCCATGCATGTGGGCCAACATGTGGGCCACGTTGTAGTTAGTAATAGGAAATATGGTGAGAGTGTCATTGACGGTAAAAATAATTGTACACTCTGGACCCTTCCACCTACGCCACTGAATATAGCTATCAGAAGATAATTCTGTAAAAGTTTTCTACATATATTGTGATGATGGTTGCCGTTTCGCACTTGTTTTGTTTGATAAACATTCAAATTAATCTTAAAGACGATTTAAGAAACAAAGGCACGGAACAAATGGCGGGGAATCAACGAAGAAGAGGCGACCGACATTGTTGTATTAATACACTTTACGTTGAAACGTTCCGCTGGTTTCACCTAAAAGAGAAGGAGAAAAGGAAACCGTGTTGAAATATTACCAAGTAGAACAGGATGAGACACGCCATTAGTTTGTCTGTTGAAAATATGAATAAATTTGCCATACGTTCAAGAGGTGGCCAGACGGATATCGCTTATCTTTATCCTCGAAACCTCACCAATTTGCCTCCGACCAATCCCACACTATATTCTGCGACGTCAGATCCACCTGGTGTCGGAGTGACACAACATAAAACTTCCTGTAAATTTTTTCTCTTCTTGCCTTATACTTTTATGCTTCTATACATTTTTTCTACTTTCGAAGAAATCTATTTTTTTCTTTTTTTCGCCAAGAACCGTTTTCTTTATGTTCTTTTCACATTTTTCTTATTCTTTTCTCGACGCTTTACTGTAATAGCACGATTTTAGAGTTTAGTACGAAGCATTGGGCGCTAGAGTGCAGCACAGGACAAAGGAAAAAAAAAGAATGTCGTGATGGCTTTATCCAACAAACGTAAAGCGGGTACGACGAGTACATATTGGTTTGAATTTGGAACCCGGCATATTCCCATCTTTCTTACTATTTCACAGTACGATGCACTACACTCAAAAGGGAAAAAAAAAAGGTTGGTAGGATTTTGTTTCTTTTTTTTCCTGTTTGAATAAAAAAAATAAATAAAAAGAAGAAGTAGAAGAGGCAAAAATTGTGAATTCATTGTGACAAACACTTTTGTTGTGACTCCCACGGTAAACTACGTAGGGAAAAATCTTCGGAAATACACGAACATTTTTCTCTGTTTTCTCTTTTCTATATTTGAATATATAGTTACGTTAAGAAAAAAAAGGACATTTATTTTAACCTTTTAGAGATATTATTTGGCTATTTATGTCATAGTGAACAGAGTTTTTAAAAGAAGCATTTCCGTAAAATAATCTCTTTAATGTGAAACTAATATTCATACTCATTTTACAAGTAATGAAATGAAATAAAATCTTAGTTTAATGTCCCACGTTTATACCCCTTAGGTTAAGGGAGACGGATGATTAAGGCAAGTGAATGATGGTGGGAGAATTGGTAGAATGAGTATGTGGGAGAAAAAAATGAAATGAAATCTTTAAGTTTAACGTCCCACGCTTATGCCGGTTAGGCTAAAGGAGACAGTGATTATGAGAAATGAGTGAAATGGTGGAGTGAAGAAAGTGGGAGGAAACGGGAAAATCCCGAGAAAACCCACGAGCACGGTGTTTGTCCACCACAAAGTCCACACGGCGCGAGCTGGGATCGAACCAGGGACCCTAAGCACCAGAGGTAAACGCTTTACCACTGAGCCACCGCGCCCCCTATGTGGGAGAAGATGGAAGTACCCGAGAAAACCCCACGGACACGATGTTGTCCACCACAAACTTACTTGGGCGGGGACCGAACCAGAAACCCCATGCACCAGAGGTAAACCATCTACCTCGGAGCCGCCGTGTCCCTCTCTAGAAGTTATGTCAGAATTTGAATGCGTGGGATGTTTTGATTTACTTGTGGGGTGTAATCAACGAACTTAAAAAATTCGTTACTGAACTCTCTATGTCTGTGTGTCTGTCTGTCTGTTACTTGCAAATTTTTCAATTTTGAGCCCTCCATTCGATCAAAACATCAAAAACCATCTGAGAAAGTGATGAAATTTTCATGTCACTCTTACCGTTCTCGAGATATTGGCCAAAAAAAAGTTCAGACTTCGGGAGATTGAAGGAGCCATATCTCGGGAATCGTAAGCCATAGAGAGATAATATGGGTGTTGATCAATATCTAAGTGGATAATGAACATTTTGCTACCAAATAGTAACCGGTGGCCACTGGCCAACAGGCGACCGTTCCCCAGATATTGGCCAAAAAAAAGTTCAGATTTTGGGAGATTTAAGGAGCCATATCTCGGGAACTGTAAGGCACAGAAATGACATTTTGCGAATTTTTGGGAGAAACAGAAGAAGGTGAAGATAAAAAGATTTACTTTTACATGTAAGAAATATCACAGTTATCCTTCCTACTCCATCTCTCCATTCTTTTTAAAGTTCGTTCTGGCATTGTATTTGGAGCATTCGGAACTGGTTTTATTTTATTGTTTAAAACTTCATTCTATTTATTTTAAAACTATTTAAATTTCTTTACGAACAGATATATTTTCCAGAATCAGTAGAAAAGTCCATTATTGAAAGGGGGAAAAGAAAGGACTTCTAATATTTATAGACCAATTAATAAGCGTCTAACCATATTTTTTATATTTTGCTTATCATCTATGCAGGGCACAAAATTTCCGGTCGCCAGGTCGCCATTGGCGACTAGAAATTTAGAGCGGGCGACCAGTGTTCAGTAGGAATGGTTTCTGCCTAAATTCACAGGGCTCACTTCTATACTTTCTTCTGGACTTCTTCAGAAAATGGAACCCTTTGAGCGTAGCATTACAAAATAAAGAACTACTTTTATCTCTAAAATGAGAATTGAACACAGCATCTCAGGATTAGAAAACAACCTTGGTCAAAATGAGCAAGAATATGTTAGACTAAGTACTTGCTTCAGTTAAATTGAGGAATGTGCAGCTCACAAATGTTCAATCTGGAGAGCAAGAATTCCAGAGTATAAGACGAAAGTTAATCAAGAACACGAAAATGTACACTTATGTCCAAAATTATTGTCGCATGTCTATAAATATGTTGTTGTAGGAATATAATTTGATAACGAATTCGGCCGGTATTTCTTATAATGTTAGTATGTTTATAATCGGCAAACGTATATATATATGGCAAATTTCATGTCAAAAGAGCAGTAAATAACAATAAAACGAAAATAAAACTTTCTTGTCCATTTAGCAACATTTTGTTTTACTCATTCTAATTTTCGTATGTATAATTCTTTTCCTATGAAATTTATTACAAATATATATTTTAAATTTACACATATAGTATCAGTATTGAACTATAGTATCAGTATTAAACATACCCTGCAAAATCATTATCAAATTATATTCTTACAAAAAGACAGTTATAGATATGCGACAATCATTTTGGACATAAGTGTACATAACAGAATGGTTGTAATCTGTACTGTATCATCACAGGTAGTTCTGTTCCTTCATATATTTCACACTCTGGGTTGGCCTCCTAAAGGAAAACTCCTTGAATTTGGTGTGGAAGTTGCAACCAGATTAATACAGCGAAAAAGTGAACCTTGTTTCAGCAGGGTAGGCAGATCTTTAACTTTTGTTTTCTTCATTGACGTTGAATCAGACACTGAGAAAGGTTTATAGTGGAAACTTAAGATATTCCCAAATTTGCTTCCAATTGTCACATTTTGTGCAGTTTTACCTGTGAGTACTTCTACATGTCAGAGAGGCTTCATCAGTCTCAACAGAATTAAGACTGCCTACAGGAATGCACTGAAGACTGACACACTGGATGATTTGCTGACAATTTCCATCAATGGCCCTTCATTTAAGGACTCTGGTCCGAAAACTGCAATCGACAATTGGTACTTCAGTGCAGAAAGGGAGGCTACACAAACGTGAAGTCTTAAGGTAGAATATTTTAGGTCCATTTCAAATTGATTATTCTGAATCTAATTGTCTGGTTTGGACATTTTATGCGCTGATGTAATCTTCTTTGTCAAACCAAAGGCCTTGGGGGAAGGAGAGAGGAGGGCAATGCGCATCTCGTAATTTGTACGTGAGAAATACTGGCAACCATCATTTTTGGATTGGCGAGTGCGTCTGACTTTGAAATTTTGCGCCCACGTCTATGTTTCTTACCAGTACACTGCACTGCAGTATTTTATATAAATACTTGATGCCTCTTTTCCTTAATTTTTTAATTCAAAGTCCAAACAAAATCTAATTTTTTCTATTGTAAAATTTTCTTTGTCTATTGCTATCCTTATCATTATTCAGGTTCGCCCTTCATTCTTTCACTAAAAAATCAGGGTAACTTCGAAAAATTAACTCTGCCAACGTCTACAATAATTCAGGCAAAATCTATGTTAAGAACTAACCTACTTTTATGGTAGACTTCCGAGGGCTAGGTACCATCACTTCAGAAACTTAATGTTCTATAATATTTCATACTCTGGCGGAGCTACTTTTTACGTGAATCACCCAATACTATTTATTGCAACGGGCAAGAGGTATCCTCACCTACTTCCGAGCTGCAACGAATAAGAGATATTAGCCCTATCTCTGAACTGAAACGGGCAAGAGGTATAGTCAAGTCCTCAAAACCGGATCATTTTCAAGAGAAAAAAAACTGCGGCTCGGAAGGAAACAACACAAATCACGAAAGGACACCAGATTTTTGGATATGTTGTAGATGAGGACCCCCCGGTTAATTGTTGATCTGAAGCAAACTCCCTATGACCAGCCCTGTGACCTCCAGAAGTGACAAAAAGTCACACCGTACAAAAAGCGTCCGATTTAGGTGATTTTTAGATATGTTGTAGTGGATGACTCCTTGGTCAATTGTTTATATGGGAACAACTCCCTATGACCAACCTCGTGCCCTCTAGATTGAAATTTTTGGATAGTTGCAGCTCAGGATCTCCCAGGAAATTGTTTATATGGGGCCAACTCCGTATGACCAACACTGTGCCCTCCAGAGATCACCAAAGGTCACACAACGGGTTAAAGTTGGTTAAAGAACTGGCTCAAACTTCGCATACAAAAAACTGTTGTATATTATACTGGGCTGCGGCAAATGGGGATAGTCTAAGTAACGGTGTGACTTTTGGTGACCTCTGGTGGTCACAAGGTTGGTCATAGGGAGTTGGTCCCATATAAATAATTGACCAGGGGTCCTTCGCCACAACATATCCAAAAATCACCCAATCGGACAGACGAGGAATTGCAATGCTTTTTGTACGATGTCCTTTCATATTCATAAAGAATATTCGCTTGTTTCTAATTAAACATAAATATATAATAAACAAAACATGGAACATGTACAAAAACTAGATATTAAGCAATGTGTCTTCTAAAGTGGATCATATGTCCTACTAAGTGGACCATAACCCATTTCAAACAGCACATAAACACGTAAAAGTCTAAATGAATAATAAATGGAAGGCAAGATATAATAAGTAGTTCAGTCTATTGTGACATCATATCCTAGTATCTACAATCGTATCTTCTTAAGTGTTTCTCAAACAAAGCGCTGTCCAGAGAAAAATGTCTTTTTTCCCCTCTGACACCAACACAGTCGTCATGGAACCACGTGTTACACGAGCTGCATTGGACCATTTCTTCTTAAGTTTTTCTGAAGCAAAGCACTTTCCACAAAGGAATGTCTTTTTTCTCCAGGACCAACAGTCTTCCTCGGGCACCATGGACTTCTGACCACGGATCTTCCTAGCCCGTACCCAGAACTATCAGTGGGGGGAACGGGGAATATACAATTAAATACGTTATTCATTTGTTATCTAGCATGTGGTACGAAAAAGTTTTTATATGTAGTAAATTTGATTCACGTTTAATTAGGAAGAGAAGGATGGTTTTTCTACTAAAAATATCACTAAGTCCTGACGTATTTAATTACAAATCCATACAACTGATAAAAATTGTAACAAATAAATTGTTTCTTAAAATCAACATATTTGTGTTTGACAAGAGGAAAACAAAATGCTTTCTACTGATCCATTTTATGAGACCTTTCTATCAATGATCCTGTTTACAAGACAATTCAAGATCCGGTTTACAAGACATAAACTTTCGCATATCGTTCAGCTGTGAGCAGCTAACGAGAAAGACGAGGTGTCACTGAATTTCATCAACTGTTCCACAATGGTTATCTTAATGACAAATAAAAATACTGTTCAACTTGAGCTAAAAAATACTTACCGCAGAACCTTACGTTTTTTTTTTTGTTTTTTTGCACTGTTCTTTCGGAAGCAACACTTGTTCTGACAATGCATGCTGAAATTTTCTTTCTGATTCTCTGTGCGACAGACGCCATCACATACACACTTCCAATGAAGGATTCATTCAAATGACTTTGGACGCTTTGATACGGCTAGACACGTGAACACAGGAGTGCCAACTATTGGTCACACATCTCGCTTTTCTTACCTTGATCCTCTCTATAAGCCGATCCGGTTTTGAGGACTTGATCTATCCTTATATCCAAGCTGCAACGGGCAGGACATATGAAGCCTACCTCTGAGCTGCAACGGGAAACAGGTTCCTTTTGACTCGGGTGCAACAGGGAGGGTCATTCTTAACAAGCAAACCTCAAACCTCCTAGCTGCTATGGCCAGAAGATCCAATTGTACTTAACCATGCACGTAGCCAAGGGGGGTCAAGGGGGTCCAGACAACCCCTTCGAGACTAGAAATGAAAAAAGATAAGGAAGGATGAAACAAAATGAAATGAGAAAAAGAAGGATCAGCGTTAGAAAAAAAAAGCTACAGGAAGCTTTTGGTTACTCTTTCTTTTGAGGAGATTTGTATTACTTGCGGTGACGAGGTGAGTGGGATAACCTGGAAGAGTGAGGGAATTTGAAATTTCTAGAAAAGTTACGGAATTCTCAGAATTTCTGCTACTAGTCAGGGAGATTTCAAGCTTCCGAAAGCATAGTGCCTTGTGTAAGAGCGTGGACATTTTTATCATAATTTTTCGTCATCGCATCACCAATATATCCTCATTTTATTGTCCTAACTAACCAATATTTGTTGCTAGTAAAGTAGTTTAGATTGATCGAGTTTTTGGGCCTTCAGAATTTCATGTCTCGCCCCTTCACGAAATCCTGGCTACGTGCCTGACTTAACTTTGAGTGAAGAACTTTTAAAGACAAATAGAAAAAAAAAACTTACACGTAATCTTGTGTATAAACTGTATAAACATCTTTTATAATAAAAAGGTGAGGGGGGGGGAAGCCGTTGTTTAACGAATAATAAAATATTTATGCAATTAATGAAGTACTTCGTTATATAGGAGAGTGATAGCACAGAAAGCGATATGTATTAGCGTCAGACATGTAAGCAATAGCGCCTGTAGTGCCATCTATTAGGCGAATCGCCTGAAATATTTGCTATTTATTAACTAAGGTATTAGCTGACAACGTAATAGTTGTCTTACTTGGCAGAAGGTTATACTGTAGCAAATATGTTTTCTTACGCGCTACCAGTAAATGAAAAAAAGTAAGAGGAGGAAAAATTAAAGAATCCTTCTTTTTTTAACGCAGGAAAGGGACAGTAATTTTCTTTGATCTTACAAAACAAAGATAAAATGAAAATGAAATGGAGAAAGAGAAGAAAAAAGCACTAGGCTATCTCTTTTTGAAATCGTTTTACTGTGGTTTCTGCTTCTCCTCCGCAAACCCTTTCCATTCTCTACACTTCCATCTCAGGGAAGAAGTCTCAAGGAACGAACACAGGCACACACACACACACACACACACACAGAGAACGAGCGAATTTGCTTCCGACACGTCATTTGTTTTTCGAGGTCCCGGGGGCAACCAAAGGAACACCCCGGGTAATTACAACAAAATGGCAGCTTGTCAGCTCTGCAGCGCCTTGCTGCGGATTCTCCTGGAACTAATGTGACTTGAACCAAAGAAAACGAATGAAATGGAGAAAGAACGGAAACCGAGGGGTAAAAAACGAAAAATAGGTGCAACCACATACAAACTGAAAAAGCAAACAAACAAATAAGAAGAATATGACTTCTTTAAAAACCAAAAACCAAAGAGAGAACAGAAAATTGAAAAACCGCCTCATTGTTCTGACTTAACTCGTAGTCTCCTACGCAATCTTTATAAAGTTGTGTATTTCTTTGAACAAACGTATGTAAAGAGTGAGATAATAATTATGAATTTGAAAGGAAGGAAATGTTAACAAATTAAGGTCTATTGCTTACAGGTATCTGTTAACTGTTATCTTTGTTTAAAGTTACAGGAAAGAAGTTAGAATTCGGATGTGGAATTAGATTTCTGGGCTTTTTCAGTATCTAAGGCCATGTTAGCCCGTAACGTACGAGGAGATAACTTCACTCGGCGATCACATCATACGAAGGAAGGGAAGAAAGAAAGCTGCCTGGCACTTATATGTTAGGTACCATTCCGGCATTTGCCTATTGTGAATGTGGAAAACTCAGGAAAACCTCACTCAGGTTGGTTGGCCTTGAAAAACCTTTCACACTTTTTCGACCGAGTATTCCCATCGGGAATCGAACCCAGGACCGCTCGCACCAAGCAAGGAAGTAAAAATAGATGGGGACATGTTATTTCTAATTAAAGTTTTTTTTTTCATTTATTTTATTTTAAACTTCCAAGCTATTTTATGCACATGAAAGAAAAGTTTAATACAATGGCTAAGACTGTCTGTTTGGCAACAGGTATCAACGAAAACGGTAACGGATATCGAGAAGCGACTTTTCAATATGGAATGCCCCAAGGATAGGTTCCGTCTCCTCCCTTTTATCTTCTATTCAAGCCGGAAGTGGTAGAAGTACTTCGGCAGTCAAAAAAGTTACCGGAATTTCGTGATAAATATTTATTATCACAATATAGGTAAACATTCACTTAATTGCCTTCCAAATAGGCTGCTTGTGAACACACACACACTTGTTCCTCGCTCTTGGCGTTTGCTGGAAACAACGCTGTAAGTCCTGGTTTGGTATGTTCCAAAGTTTAGCCGTCATGTTGGTTTGAATGTCTTTTATGGTAACAAAACGATTACCTTTGAGGCCCTTTTTGATCTTGGAGAAGAACTAGAAATTCTCTTCTACTAGCCTCCCTAATCACCGGATTTAGCACCAGCGGATTTCTGGCTCTTTCTCAAAGTCCAGATCAAGTAAAAATCTTGTTGTACCTATCCTTGATCTACTACCAAGCATTACATCTGCCTCAGTTGCAAACAAGATTTTCTTTCATGAAATCATTATGAATCTCAATACTGTTGATTGCGCCGGCAAGGAAGTGTATATGTATGCCTTTTGTAGTAACACCTGATTCTATTGTATCAAGAAAGATGTTGGTAGGTTCACACATACCTGGAAGCTTTATTCAGAGGTACACATTTAGTGATCACAAGTGTCTATCTGTTGTACTCTCGTCTTTACCAAGGACCATTTTACTATTCAAATCTACTCTGTTCGTAAATCATTTCCTTTTCATTTATGTAGCAGTATGATAACGATGTTGTGTTAGTTGAGCGTAGAACACGACTCATACAAGTTTCATTGAGTTCTTGCTCATCAACTTCAGACTCAAAAATCATGAAATGTGCAGTGCGAGCAGTCCCGGGTTCGATTCCCGGTGGGGTCACTCGGTCAAAAAAGTGTAACATGCTTTTTCAGGCCAGCTACGATGAATGAGGTTTTCCTTATTCACACCAGGCAAATGCCGGGGTGGTACCTAACTTATAGGTCCCAGGCTGCTTCCCTCCGTCCCCAATCTTTTCTTCCTTCCCTTTCCCCGGATTGTGTGCTCGCCGAGGGACGTCATCCCTCAAAACGTGACGGGCTAAATGGCCTTAGATGTCGAAAGTCCAGAAATCTAAATCCTAATCCTAATCATGAAACGTGATTCTTTTTAACACCTTGTATGTCATTCTCAAGATATTAGAAGTTATTTCCTTTTTATTTTCATATGCATTCATGCACATTGTTTCCAAAGACTTCAGATTTGCTGTGTTCAATATTTTGACTAAGGCCTGACTTGCTGCACTTTTGCGTAGATCCCCGAAAAAAAATCCCATGAACACAATGTTATTCACCACAAACTTATATGGTCTATCTATGCTCCCTCCCAAGTGCTTGGGCGAAATCTCCGAAATTTACTATTCTCCCCCCACCGCGCAAAGAAAGTAATAGAGAAGACCGAAATTGGCTTTGAAAAAAACATAATAACTTGCTTTTGCTGACGAAGCTTTATTAAATTTCGGAAATTCTTATCGTTCTCAAAAACATCACTATCATATTCAAGGAGGATCAGAAACTAAGGTTACAAGGCCGATGTTTATAGAATTTTGTCTGTTATAGAGGAATGAGGAGTGAGCGGTAATTTTAATACGTGGAGTTGGCAACTGTGTAGAGTTTCAGCCACCTGCCACCTACAGCGGTAGTTGTATGTAAACACAAATGGCGACTCGTTTGGAAAATTCGTGTCGCTAAGAAATCCGCTGTTATTCGATTTCTAAACATGTAGACACGGCGCAAAACTCTGCACTTGAGTGACGTAACGCTGTTCGCGATTTGGCTCCCATCTGACCGTGATTTAGGAGGCAGAAAAGTGAACTTATCAGCGTTGCCAACTGAAATAAATATTCGCCATGAATCTAGAAATGCGAGGTATTATTCATAACTCGTACGTTGTACCTTTTCATCTATGTATATCTAGATCATTACTATTAATAATAGACGTTGCATTCCACAAATAAAAATGAAATGTCAAATCTATGTGTATGCGTACATAAAGGAAACACTCACCTGCATTTCTTCTATTCCGGATAAGTCACCGTCACTATCCTCTTCTGAATCACTGTTTCTATCACTATCGACACCACCCAGACTGATAACGACCCTCTCAGTAATTTCATCCATAATTCCTTCTGCTTCCCAATACTGAGTTTCAAGTTGCTTCACGTGATTACAAACTGATATCCATTCGTTCCTCCCGATTTGCCTGAACCTAATTTCACAGTTTTTTTTGAACATCATTAATTTTGAAAGTTTTGTTTCATGACGCAACACATCCTTGGGATCTTTTTGTGCTTCACTTTGGGGTTTATAACATTTATAGTCACGTTAATTCACTACAACACACACCGAGACACCTACAAACTATTACACTGGCTTATCCACACTACACTGGATCGGAATACGATAATAACACCCTCGTAACAACAAATACCTCATTTTCTATCTACCAGCACACTACACGAAACTCAGCCAAAGAACAAACCTCGACAAGCATAGGAAATATCTAATTTCGAGGGGTGAGTGAGCCATGTCTCTTGTTTTAGACCCTAAGCGATTGACCACCAGGTGTGGGAGGCTTCCATTTTCTTTTTTCTTTTCTCTTCTTTTTTCTTTTTGGTAACCCAAAGGTCAAAATAAGGGTGAAAGAACGTTATCCACTCAGAACTCAGCATTGTGTTATAGTGGTATATAAAAATCTGAATTTTTGTGTTTTGTAGAACTAAAATACTATGTGTATATATTCTTTTGTGTGGATATATTTGTATGAGTTTTTTTACCCTTTTTTTATGCCGGCACGTTCAGGTATTTGATACATTCAGTTATTCTCAATTTTAATAATTGATTTCAAATTCTTTTATACTTTGGTTAATTAACGTTATGATATGGAAGATAAAAGATCTTTTTTTAAAAATTCGGGAGCAGTACTACGATCAGAAGTCTGAGTAGGGAAATGATATATAATGTCAGAGCTTACTTTGAGAAATAAAGAGCAAACGATGGTCTATTGTTGTCAATTGTACCAATTGCAATAGTGGAGAGGGTGTGTGATGCTTTGCAAAGAGGCAAACATTCAGTAATAAACAAATTAGTTTCTTTTTTAATAAACAATTTAGGATCTACTACTGAGAAGTTTGGATAATAGAGGTTGGCAACATATCTTGCGCATGCGTAGTATCAACCATCTCCTCTCATTTTCATCTCACTCGCTCGGGAAGTAACGGTTTCAAAGTGCAAAGTTAGCTTGCACCGTGTCTAACTGCAGCTGAAATTCGCCGGTAGCTGGTAGAGGTTTACGGATAGACTATAATATCTCGTCAGCATGTCACAGAACGGTGTCGAAAGTTTGCGACTGGTAGAGATAACCTCACCGACGAGGAGCACAGTCAGAAGACATTACGCTGTTCAAACAATTTGACTGAGACTTCATCGACCATCCTCCCTATAGCCCGGACCTCGCTCTAAGTGACTTTCACCTGTTCCCGCACTTGCAGGAGCACCTAGAAGGCTGTCACTTCACTTCAGTCGAGGAGGTGAAACACTGTATGACAACGTGACTGAATAGCAAGGCAGGGGCGGATCCAGGACTGACTTCTGGGGGGGGGTTATACTGCTATTTTTAAGGGCTCCAAACTTTGGGATGGGTTATATATATATATATATATATATATATATATATATATATATATATATATATATATATATATATATATAAAATAAGAAAGTTTCCTCTTCTGAGGGGGGGGGCGATCGCCCCTGGATCCGCCCCTGTAGTAAGGAAAGGAATTTTATCGGAAGGGAATCTTCAAACTCATGCGACAAGTGCTTCAACCGATATGGAGACTGTGCCGAAAAGTAACCTAATGTCTGTTGGTTGTATTGGTTGTATGGAATAATACAGACACACGTTTCACTGCCGCCTATGTAACGTTACTTTCCGATCACTCTCCGCAATTGATAAATTCGATTTACCATTTTGAATTAAAAAGAGTCACCTCGAAACATCTCATGGGAGTAACCTACACTCTAAAACCTACCTGTTGGAATCCCGTGCCCCTGAGATCGAACCAAGGAACTCTTGCACTAGAGATAAGTGCTCTATTAACTTAGCAAATATCTGTTTCAGTAGAGTATGTTTGAATAATGTTCCTTTGCTATGGGCTTAGTACTTGTAACAGTTTAAAATAAAAACATACTTATTTCCGTGTAAAAGCTTCTTACTCCCGCCATTGAACGAAATAGTAGACTCTCAAGGTGGGGTCTCTATGATTTTTGCAATCGTTGGAAAGCTTATGAAACACAGATTCCAATGAAGTAACATTTGTGAAATTCCCACTCTATTTGTAGAAGAAGAAGAAACAATGACGTCTTCACTGACTTTCTATTTTTAGCTTAGCTTGTAGACAAGGATGTAGGAGTGAAAATGATGTTAGTTAACGTTTTCTTCGCACAAGAAGTTATTGTGAGTGTATGTGTCAAAGAAAATAGAATTTTTATGTGTTACTAAAAACAAAAGCGTAATGAATTCGTTTTAGGTAGGAAATATCCTCAAACAAATGTTATGCGTAGAAGAAAAAATCATTGATTTTGATATTAATCCTACTCTCCACCTATCACAGTATCACGTTACATGCACATCATTTTTGGTGTACACGAAATCTACAACAAGAATTATGCTTCTAGACCAATTCAGTGAAAATATATCTTGTCTTATATGGAACCATCCCCTAAATAAATGCAATTTACTTAAAAAAAAGGCCAACTTTGCCCTCCCTTTTCTTCCTCATATAAGCAACAAGAACGCATACGGTACAGGGTATTACCATGTAGTGGACTACTTCATTTGTTTCACATGTCAATTTTTAAGAGTGTACCCCAAGGAGAGGAAAGGCCCCCAAAATTCTTATTCAAAAAATGAAAAACACAAATTTTACCCTCCACTCCACCGTGGTAATCCCCACATTCATAATATGCATAGTGGCAGAAAGTTTTATCCTTCAGGAATACATTGATATCAAAATTATCTCTTTAGCTTAATTAGGGACTGAGCTATTGAGGTTTAAATATTTACGCAGCAATTGCGGTTGCATAAAATAAGCGTAAAGGTTAGTGCTTCTTTTAACGGTTAATTAAAAACATACTTATTTCCATACATATAAAAAATAACACTTGTAGTACCTCTACTATTTAAAAACACTGGATACTAATAATTTACTTCCCAAATATCTGCAGTAAAAAAGCGAAGAAAGCATTTAGATGTAATAAGACGAAAAAAGAGAAGAAAAACAGAATAGAAAGAATATTCTTGTGATCATAAAGAGGAAATGAAGCATGGAAGAAGACCGTTTTAGTTACCATTTCCGGAGCAATTTGAATCCTCTCAAATGACTTTTCTTAAAAAGCCCTTTCCTCTTTTTCTTCATTTGTTTTTTGCCCTCTCACAGTGTAATTACTGGTCTCCTTTCTTCATCTTTTCATTTTTCCCTCCATCAATAAACTATACAATACCAACTCATTCACCAAAGTGGTCTATTTATATATTGAAACATTTTTCTAGCTATTTCAATTGTGGTTCTTTTTTTTTTTCTCCTTGTGTTTGTTACTAGACCTATTACAATTATTACCCTTGTACTTATGTTCCTTTTATCTTTATTACCGTTATTGTTATCTTTTACGGTCAAAGTAGCTTTTCCTTATTTTCCCTTTGTAGTTTTGTTTCTCTTGCCTCATTGCTGCCCTCTGGTGAATCAGGTGGGTTTTAAGCAGCGCTTCCATCTTATCTAAAGAAAAATATCGGATATACTACACTCAGGTTATTTTCCAGAAAATTTTGTCGAGGGGTAAAATCAAAGTGTAAGACGGGCTGCAAGGTACTACAGGGTGTCCAATATACAAGCAATGCAACCTGCGGTTTGAGATAGTTGAACTTTTGAACCTGAAGCGATACGCAAATAATGGTTATATCAAAATGAAGCTTTGTTCATGCATATATTATTGAACTAGGAAGCAACGATGGAAGTACCCTACGAACCACACACTGTTGCCAGGTATAACCGAACGTGTAAATCTTTTTTTTTAAAAAACATGTAAATTGATTCATAACTCATACGTGTGGATGTTCTGTCGTTAATTTTCAGTTTGTTTAGTTGGATTAGATTGGAAATTATCGAACAGTAAAAATAATTTATCATTTCCAACGACAACTAATTGAATGAGGCCTCTGTAAGGGGGAACTAAGGAAATCGTAGTTTTCATTAATGAATGCTCTGAATTGGCAACACAACTGATGTTTCAGTGTATCAAAAGGTGTGTTAGGGATTTGTCTATATTATGCAATTTCTGAAAACAATGAAAATGAAACTTTGATATTTTCATGATAAAACTTTTACTTGCACCCGGTAATACTACAATTATCACGAAATGAATTATCAGCTCTACAGCAGATGCTGGAAGTACCCTCTGTTTTGATTAAACACTGCATCACACGTTTCACCATTTTGCCAGCAACTTTACGAAGAGTGGAAGTGTTAATGTTCTCAATGGCATTGCGAATGTTCGTTTCTAGGTCTTGTACAATTCGAGAATTCTACTTGTATATACTTCTTGCTTTAAGTAGCCCGATAGAAATGAATAACAGTGTTGCCGGGTACATGTAAGTAAAAGTTTTATCTTGATAATTTCAAAGTTTCACTTTCGTTGTTTTCAGGAATTGCATAAACTAGACAAATCCCTAACACACCTTTTGATGCACTGAAAGATCAGCAGTGTTACCAATTCAGAGTGTTAATTTATGAAAACTGCGATCTCTCTAATTCCTCCTTAGAGAGGCTTCATCCAATGTGTTATCGGTGGAAATAGAATTTTTTTTTCCGTTCCATAGTTTCCAAGTTATTCCAACTAAACAAGCTGAAAATTAATGACAGAAATCCACACATATGAGTTATGAGTCAATTTACGTGTTTTGTTAAAAAAAAAAATCGATTTAGACTTTCAGTTACATCTGGCAATACTGTGTGGTTGCTAGTGTACTTCAATCGTTGCTTCCGGGACCAACTGGATTGCGCACACTCTAGTAGTGGCTTTCAGATTAGTAGTGGATTAGGAATTAGATTTCTGGGCTTTTGGCATCTAGGGCCATGTTAACCCGTCACGTATGAGGATAACGTTCCATAATGATCACTATCCGAGGAAACGGAAAGAAGGAAGCGACCTGGGATTTATATGTTATGCTCCATCCCGGTATTTGCCTGGTGTGAATTAGGAAAATCCAGGAAAACCTCAATCAGGATGGTCGACCTGGAAAGGCTTTTACACTTTTTGGATCGAGTGTCCCCACCGTGACAGATTAGTTGCAAACTTATGTGAATCCTAATCTCCTAGTATAAATCATTTAAATATTAAAACGATTAAAACAGTTTGCGTTGTGCAAACACAATACTATGAAGATAGCCAGCTTAGGATGTGCCCTTGAATGTAGAATAGCACAAAAGCCATTGAAGTCACGGAGAAACCGATTATCAATGTATCAATGTGACAATGCCATTACTGAAGTTGAAAAATTTAGTAGGTTGACTGATTTTTGTTTTAATGAAGTTATCTACTCATGCTTCACTCCCACAAGGAGAGGGCACGCCACTGCTGAGAGCAAGGGGCTCCGAGGAGATGAAACCTCGCAGCTTAACTGGAAACTATATATATCAACCTTCAACTTTTGCGAAGATGTTTCCACAATTTTCCCGCCTAACGCTAAAATATTGAGCCACTGATAATAACTCTTTCGTGGCATATAATTCCATCTCTAGTAGCAAGAAAACTTTCGGCCAGTTGGCGTGTGATTGTCTTTTGGCTTTCTACGCTTGCACTTGAAACGGATGCTTTCATACAATCTGCCTTTTGTTGTACTTGCAAGCGATGCATTAAACACTTCGCAGAACGTAATAGCATCACTGGTCATTCATTGGCTATTGACTTGACTTGTAAAATGCTTGCGTCGAAATTGAATGGAACACTGAATGCAAGGTTGCCCTCATGTAACTTCGTTACTGGAATCCACCTTGCGGCATGCTTGCACGTTTTCCAATAAAGCAGGATGCAATCTTGGCATACTTGCAATTCAAGCTTATAGCAAGCAGTTTGCATGTTTTCTCTGCTACTAGGGATCTTTTTATAAAATAATATGTCTGAATTATCTGACTGTGTCAGCTTGTTCTAAGGAGTCATTTGAATTAGTCGCTTTGTGTTGATTCGCATACTGCATGATAATACTCCAGTTCACACGGCTGTTGTTGTTAAGGCTGCAGTGCTAAAAGTCTGTGGTGTAAGGTGCTTGCTGAATATCCCCGAAACCAGTGTTACACTGTCGCCTTACACAACATACTAGAAAATAATGATGCAAGTGCATGCAAGCAGCATGCCAGACGCCATCTTTTTACAGCAGTATTGTATAATGTGTCAAAACTCGTAAATCTGCAGAAACTTACAAATTGTTTATTATTGCTCGAAGAAAGAAGTGTTAATTTTACAATAACAACACATCTCTACACAGTGAAAATAGATACAACCAACTTTATGAGTTCACTTATCACCGGTTGTTGGGTTTCTCACAGGAATAATCGTTTTTGGGCATACACACATTCGATTCACATCTGTTGTTACACATGGACCCCTCCAGCCCTGGACCACCAGATTCACCCCGCCCTAAACATGAATAAAGGCAACTGTTGCTCGCAATCACCGCCCACTAGAGGTTGATGCACATTTTTATCATGAATAATCTCTTTATGGTGGCCACATGAAGGAATAACATATATATCTGTAGGCTCTATGCAATTATTTTTACACACACCAATACGGTAGAATGTAATAAGGTATCATTTAGAGTAAGAAAGGTGGTGAAAGTTATTTTCAAATTGACAAATTTCGGAAAACTGCATGCAATCTTCAACACATTATACAAATATGGTGAAAAATATCACCGTGTCTTATTGCCCTAGACGAGTCTTTTCCGTAACTCTTATTTAGCGCCTCTGAAAACAATACTTTTTATTGGGGGATCTTTACAATTTCAGTTAATTTTTCTATATTAATTTCGCAACAGTGAAAAACAGTAGTGATTGATCTGGCAACAGTGAAAAGAGTAGTGAGTGAGAGTGTTGAAGCATCAAAATGAGCAGTAATTTCAATTAGGCTCACCAGAGCAATTTATTTGTGCAGTGATAAACATTTTGTGTACTTCAGACATCTATCATCTTAAATATTGTAGTGGTGTAGAAATAAATTAATTGTGTTTCTTTTCAGGGCCTATGTTTAGCAGAAGGGGTCCAGCTCTTTTCTCTAAAAAATGTTACAATTTGGTAATTTCTGTTCACATTCGGTTAGTTTAGAGTAGGTTAAGTTAGTTTAGGCTAGCTTAGGTTAGTTTAGTTTTGGGTTAGGTTATGTTAAATTAGTGTGGGGGTCCCGCATAATTTTTAAAAAAATGATAGAATTTCGCTTATTTTTATAATATTAGGTAAGTTTAGGTTAGTTCAGGTTAGCTTAGGTTAGTTTATGTTAGATTAGATTAGATTTGGTTACGTTATATTACGTCTAAGTACTTGCATCATCCATTTCTCCTGTAATTTTTGTGTTTTTAAGTGCTTCTGGACCCCTTGTACTAAACATACTCCCTTTTCAGTGTGGATTTCAGTTCACTATTACACGTATCACAAGGCATTTCATACACAAACACTTTTTCGTCAAATAAATTAAAATATGGTGCGCTGATATTGAACCTTTAGTTATTATCCCTAGGAAAGTCACATCGAGTTTTTTTTTTGCTTAAAGAAGGAAACTTAATATACTTATTTGTTCTATGAGTATACTACAATTATTTCATTTAAAAAACTTTATCCTCTTTCACAAGTGTGACTTCTCTTAGAAGCTGCATGTGTTATCATCTAACGGAACACTTATCGCCATAGTTGGCAACGACTTAGCCATTTGTCTCTCTTTCGGCAAAGTTGATCATCATGTAAGAAGTAGCAGCGCCCTCTAGAAACAAGCCCAGCCGCTGTGAAGACACCAAAACATCGATGCTCTTTTGTCTTTCCCATTTCCCTGATGACTTTGTCGTGGCTCAGGTGGCTGCATGGAAGATAACACAAAGGGGGGGGGGGAAGGGTTAGGGGGACAGGAAAGAGGGAGAGAAATGCTGAATGTCTCCTCAAAATACTTCTTTTTTTGTTTTTCCCTCGCTTTTCCGTTTGCATTTCTCTTTGTCTTAAGAGCAGCAGCAAATCATAGAGTAGATGAGAAAGACATATATAGATGGCGCTCTAAATGGAAGAATTGGAACAATAATATGGTTGAACAAAAAAACTTACTTTAAAATGAGATCTATTTAACTCAAAATGCACGCTTAACAAAATTGGATTATTTTTATGATCAAGATTGTAGATAAATAAACTAGACATTTTTTTGTCGTATTTAATAGGATCATACAATGAGCTGTTATGTTAGTATGTCTGACCGTCCGTTCATTACCCAACACAGTAACTCTTACCTCGGTCGAATTCGTTAAAGCAATCAATCCGTTAAGTACTTAACGACTAACAGACACTTTAACGGTCGCTTTTTATATCTTATACATGTAAACCAATTTTTGGATGTTCGGTAATGAAATCAATCCGTTAAGTACTTAACGGCTAACAGACACTTTAACGGTCGCTTTTTATATCTTATACATGTTAACCAATTTTTAGATGTTCGGTAATGGAATCAATCCGTTAAGTACTTAACGGCTAACAGACACTTTAACGGTCGCTTTTTGTATCTTATACATGTTAACTAATTTTTGGATGTTCGGTAATAGAATCAATCCGTCAAGTACTTGACGGCTAACAGACACTTTAACGGTCGCTTTTTATATCCTATACGGTGTAAACCAATTTTTGGATGTTCGGTAATGGAATCAATCCGTTAAGTACTTAACGGCTAACAGACACTTTAACGGTCGCTTTTTATATCCTACACGATGTAAACCAATTTTTGGATGTTCGGTAATGGAATCTATCCTTTAAGAACTTAACGGATAACGGCCACTTGAACGGTGGCTTTTTTTAAATATCTCATACATGTAAACGAATTTTTGCATTCTCTTCTTTTCTGCAATAGGTAGCTAAAGTAATTACCTTGGCTAAGTTCGTTGGTGGAGTAAATTCCGTTAATGTATTAACGGATAACGGCGATTTTAATGGTGGGTATTTGTAACTCATATCTCATACAGTATTCAAATTTTTGAATTTTGCATTTTGCAATAGACAGCTAGAGTGTTTATTTTGTTTTTACAGCGAATTTTGTCACTGGAGTCAACCCGTTATCACATTAACCGAGAAAGCGACTTTAACGGTTGGTATCTATAACTCATATCAAATACATGTAAATTATGGTTCTTGTAACAGACAGCTAAAGCAATTATCGTTAATAGAGTAAATCAGTTAATATATAAACGGCGAATTTAACGGTGGCAATCTATGCTGTTATCTGGCTGTTCAAACCAGGGGCGTCAATTCAAACTTCGCTTGAGGGGAGGCAAGACATAAGCCTTTCATATTTTACATTAATATATTAGCAGAAAATCGATTCAAGTATATGTATTCCTCTAACTCTTAGGGGAGACAATTGCCTCTTCCTGTCCCCTAAATGACGCCCCTGGTTAAAACTAATGGAGAAAATTTATTTGGAATATTTGATTTGGGAAATATAACTTTCTAGGTTAATTTAATGTTATGATACAACTTGTAACAAACGTAGTTAAAGAAGAACATGTCATATAAGTTTGCAGCAAGCAATTATGGCATAATTTTTCATATAGATGTGAACAAAGGAAATTAAGGTAACACTTTTCAATATGGATTTGAAGGAAAGTAATTAAACAACATTTCATGTGAGCGTATACAAAGGTAACTAAGGCAAAACTTCTCATGTAGGTGTGCACAAAGGTAATTAACGAAGAACATTCCATATGGGAATGTACAACGGTAACTAAGAGAAAAAACTTTTCATATAGGTGTGCACAAAGGTAATTAACAAAGAACATTCCATATGGGAGTGCACAAAGGTAACTAAAGGAAAAGTTTTCTTATAGATTTACCCAAAAGTAATTAAAGAAGTACATTCCATATAGCTGTGGAAAAAGTAATTAAAACTAGGTATTATTTGATTAGAATATAGACAAAGATAAGTAAACATTGCATATCGATCTGCACAAAGATAATTAAAGGAGAACATTCCAGATGAGTTTGCACAAAGAAAATTAAAGCACAATTTTTCATATGGATGTGCACAAAGGAAATTAAGGCAAACATTTTAAAATATCGTTGTGCACAAAGGAAATTAAAACAAACATTCTTTAATATGGATGTGCACAAAGAAAATTATAGCAAACATTTTAAAATATGGATGTGCACAAAGAAAATTAAAGCAAACATTTTTAATATGGTTGTGCACAAAGGAAATCAAAGCAAACATTTTTAAATATGGTTGTGCACAAAGGAAACTAAGGCAAAACTTTTCATGTGGGTGTACACAAAGGTAATTAAAGAGGAGTATTTTATATAACAATGCACAAATGTAATTAATGCATTTTTTCATAAGAATATGCAGGAAAGAAAGTAAAGAAGAACATTGCATATGTTTGTGTACAAAGGTAATTAAGGCAAAATTTTCCATATGTGTGTGTACGAAGGTAATTTAACCCCACCTATCCTCTGTATCATTCTCATGTGCTCAGTTTATTGATTATAAAGTGTATTAAAGATAAGATAAAATATTATTTCAATAAATCAAATATTTACAGATAAAATATTAGAGTCTATGGCAATTGAAGAAAGACATAAAAGAACCAAAGAATTTTATTAATAAGCACAAACACACCTGACACTCCCCATAGCTACACCCAAGGGCGGTCATCAGGGAGGGGGGCAAGGTGGGGCGCTTGCCCAATAGAGGAAATTGTACTTTGGAATATCGAAAACCCAATAGAATTCTTAGAATAGTTACATCAAAATTTGAAAGTATATTTGAAATGTCGCGTATGCTTGCCCCCCCTTGGAAACTACAACATGGGCGCCCTTGGCTACACCTATGCTAGAGAACATTCTTACTAGACTAGAGTGTTCTATCGGTGTGGCATATGTTCCGGGAAAACATTATAACTGTAGTTTTATTACATCATTGTTTGAGAAGGTATTCTACAATACAAGAAAGTATTCATTTTTATTAAAAAATATGTATTTACAAGATTTTTTTTCATAAAATAATACTCAGTTGTATTTTTCAACATAATTATAATAATTATCAATATTTACGATTTTATAACTGTGATGATGGCAAGTAGTGGTGCATTTCGGGGCTATCGAGCTCAAGACCAACCCCACTTCCTTCCCGAAATAAATTTGTTGTTAGCATTGCATGTATATACAATAATCCTTACCAGTTCTAAGAATTTCCTCGACTTTCTATTTCCTTATGCTCTGTTCAGAAATAATAATTGTAAAATTTCATTCCATTGTAAGAACTGCGTTCTTTTTTTTCTTTCGTCCAATCTACTCTTCTGTTTCTTTTTCTTAGTTCTTACTTTCTTTCGTTTCTTCTATCATACTTTTGACGGTTGTTAGTTGTGATTCAAGTCCGCCGTCGTCAGTTAACACCAAAACTAAGAGCTGATAAGAGAAACTGATGTTCCACACCAACTTGCATGGATATCAACATAACGGGACTTTAGTTATTATAGCAAAGGAATATTTACATCGTTTAGTTATAAAGAAAGGTAAACGTTTAAATTAAAGAAAATCAATAGGGGGGATAAGTAGCCCGGAAAATTAGGTAGGCCACGAGGAAGCTTCCTTTTTCTTCTATGAATAGAATAAAAGGTTAGACTCACTTGTAAAATTTTGGGCGTATCATATCACAAAAGATTCACCAGTCTGTAATTCTTGCCATTAAAACTGCAAACAGTATATTTCAGCTTCAACTTGTATTAATATTTTCTTTCAGGTAAAAACGTACACAAATAAAACTGAATATTTCAAGTTTTTTCTAAAATGAAATCAGTTAAGTTGAAATGAAAAAAAAGTGAAATTTTTGAGTTTTACGTCCCACGATTATACCGGTTAGGCTAAAGGAGAGGGTGATTATGAGAAATGAGTGAAATGGTGGAATGAAGAGTGGAAGGGAACGGGAGAACCTGGAGGAAACCCACGCACACGGTGTTCGTCCACCACAAAGTTCACTTGACGGGAGCATGGTTTGAATCCGGGACCTCATGCACCAGAAGTGAACGCTCTACCACTGAGCCACCGCGGCCCCGAAGTTGAAATGAGATAACAAATATTCAACGTGTGTTTGCAAGAGCGTCATTTCAGATTTGCTTGAGGGGGGGGGGGGCAGGAAGATCCTCTACGGACATACGAGTTTCACGTTTTTCCCCTAGTATATTAGTAGACAATCAATTAAAATATATTTAAATCTCAAACTCAGGTGGACAATTGGCCCCTATGCTTCTCCGTGTTGTTCATAGCTCCCCGAAACAAAATCCTAAATACGCCACTGATGACAAGATAAGAAATTTTGAGAGTACTATTAACAATTTGAAAATAGACACACTCTGCGAATACATTTCAGCGCAAGTGTTAAACTGCTGTCTCCACTGGAACTGTCTTTACATTAAGGCAATCATTGAGAACGAAATTGTAATGAAATATTGAAGACTCAGACAATTTATCTCACTTGTAAAATGAATGTGTCCTCTCTTTACGAGGAGAGAAGTAAATTTGTCCCGTGCCTACGCTCCATTATTATTAAAGGCAGTCCGAAAACACGAGAGCTTGTTTCAAAGTAATCCCAGAGCGATTTTGATCTTACTAAAACTTTCACTAGATGTCGTTCTAGTAAATAGCTTTTACGTATGAAAGCTCTTAATCCAAAAGACGACTTAACGCAATCGAATTGAACTACTGGAACATCGATTTTATTGTTCAGCGATAAAGTAAAATACTCGAATTTAACTTTAGTTGTGTGTATTTAAATGTTACTTTGAAATTCTACAATGTTCTTAGTGAGTATGTATATATATAAAAAGTCCAATATTGGGATATCACATATCAATTGATACACCAGAGAGGGCAAGGTGGCTCAGTGGTAGAGTGCTAGTGCGTTGGGTCCCTTCTTCGATTCCCGGCCAAGTAAGTTTGTGGTGGTCCATGCCCGCAACCAGAGGGGAGCTAGGGGGGCCTGGCTCCCTCCAAACCTTAACAGAAAATGCTATTATTAATACAAAAAACACAATTTAGCTATTGATAAGACAATGTTTAATGACTTGGCCCCCCCAAACATATTCATGCCCCCCAAACCTCTGTGGCTGATTGCGGGCCTGTGGTGGATCATTTAGTTGGGGTATTCTTGTTTCCTCCCACTTTCTCATTCCATCAATTCTATCATCATTCATTTGCTTTAATTATCGTCTCCCTTAGCCTAAAAAGGCAATCGTGGGACGTTAAAATGAATATTTAATTTCATATTCATTTCAATTAATAGATCACTTTAAGATGAACAAAATTATATGGGCAAAATGTACATCTTCATGCGTAGTTTTTGAGAATATCGAAAACAGTGGCGTCATTTCAGATTTTGCTTCAGGGAATCAAGGCCCCTGATGTAAGTGAATTTCCACATTTTACACTGATATATTATTATCCTATTTTATTAAAATGTATATGAATCTCAAACTCAGTTTCGATACCATTGAATTCAAAATTCATCCCCCCAATCTGTGTCGCTTAAGAGGTGTTGTGTTTGAAGGGCTGACATGTAAAAATAATCGAATGTGACCAATTCTAGTGTTTAATGCAGTTTTCCCGTTCGCTGATGGTAATAATGACATTCTTGATGCCATTTTAAGCCCAAATTACCCCTCATCGACATGGATTTCGAAGAGAATGACATGTAAAAGTGATCAAATGCGACTGATCTTAATGTTTAGTGCGTTATTTTCGAGGTAGCTGAGTCTCAATGCAGTTTTCTTTCAAATTCATCTCCTATCGACATGGGTTTGGTGAGGAGTTAGGTGGGAAGAGATTGATATGTTAAAATAAGAGAAAATGATTCGTATTACAGTTTGTTTAGTTTCTTGGATCGCGGAGATGAATTGTGAAAATCCCCATGCCGTTCAAGTCCTAATGCATTCCCAACCGACATATTGGATAAAAGTTGGGGGGTTGGGAAGGGATGTCCAATTTATAATTTTCTGAGATCAATAGTGATACGTTCAATTATGTTTACGTCCAAATACATTCCCCTTGCTTATGCTAAAGAGGATCAAGTTCAAATGCTTTTCACAAAACTATTTCTTCCGTGCAAAGAGCGGGTATTTCAACTAGTTTATGTCCTGTGTAAGTAAAAAATACGCTAAGTACTGCATTGTAGCTATATATTGTTGTTTGACCTCTTGTAACAATCACCCATAATACTTGGAAATGTAAAGTATGCTAAACGCTATGTACTCAAGACCTATTTGTGACAGGTTCGAATCCCGCTTAGGGCTTACATATTACATATTGTTCTTTTATTATTTATTTCATTATCATCATTGGGATCGCGGTGACTCAATGGTTGAGTACTCACTTCCTGTACATGAGATTTTTGGTTTGATGTCAGCTCGCGCCAAGTGGACTTTTGTGAGTGGTATCTTCTGTTTCCTCCCACTTTCTTCATTCCACCATTTCATTCATTTCTCATCATTACCGTCTGTCTTAGTCTCGGTGCATAATCGTGGGATGTTAAACTATAAATTTAATGTTTTTCATTATCATTATTTATTTCTTATTATCTGCTTTAATCTAAAGGTCAGAATCTGGGAAGTACGAGGACTGTCCAGAATGTAACAAACGTTTTGAAATCAAAAATATTAACATAATGAATAAGCGAAGTTTTAGCTATCTTATATATATTTGAAACGTACACTCTGAAGTTTTTTTTTTCCACATATCGCCAATTAATTAAGGCAATTATGATACCTTTGCACAAGTTTTTCAATATCGTCTCGGTACAAATCTGCCGTCTGTGATTTCAACAAGTGGCTTACACCTGCATGCAATCTGGCGTCAGTATCAAAGTTTTTGTGTAGCGAGCCATGACTTTATCGCTGGGAAGAGGTGGTAGTCGCTTGGCGTCAAATCCGGGCTGTATGGTGGGTGATCGAATACCTCCCATCCAAAACTATCCAAAAGCTCTCGGGCGCAATTATCGGGCATGCTTTGTCGTGAAAAAAACACCTTCGCACTAAGCTTCCCCCGGGCGCTTGTTTGGCGAAGGATTTTAATTGTCTTGTGGTTTTCTACCAACAAAAACCTAATCACAGAACGCACCTCACAAGAGACGGACTTTTCTATTGCAGCGCACATTGTAACACGTCACAGAAAGCACAGTAAGAGCGTTACAATCGTCATGCTACCACAGCTGGATGCGTACGGAGTGTGACAATATTCTGACACCAAAATAGTGACTCTAGTACCGCCCACTGCAGCGACATGTCAAAACGTCTGATACTTTCTGCACAGGCCTCATAAATAATAGAAAAAAACTCAGAGGTAAAGCGCTCAAATCTGGTGCGTGGGGTCCCTTTTTCGACTCCTATTTATATAAGTTTGGGGTGGATAACATTCTATGCATGGGTCTTCTCGAGGTTCTTCTGCTGCATCCAGCATTCTCATTCCCCCAATTCTTACATATGCATATATCTGTACACTTAATTCATTAATCAGCCGCGTTCATTTCATTTATATTTAAGACCAATGACGCGTGGTTTCAAGTTGCATTTGCACGAGTACCTCTATCGCTGCATAAAATTCGTAAGGAAGCACAGTCTCCGTGAATTATCCCTGGTATATACCGATAATTTGGCTTTTGTTTTAGTGTTTAACGTCCTTTCCCTGAGAGACACAAGTCAACAAACTTAATGTGTAAGACTAGATGAGCTTCTATTATAATTTCCTGTTTTAAAGGCGAAAACAATAACCACGCACACCACATCGGGGGATTCACCGGGGCAGAACCCCCCCAAAAATACTTCCTAACTCAAAATACATTTGTTCACTTTCTCAATAAAAGTTCATTTGTTTAACAGGGAAATGATTGATGTGGCATGAAAATCAGTGGCGGATCTAGAAGGTAAAAAACTGTGGGGGGGGGGCTTCCAGAACCCAGACTATATGAGAGATATACCATGAGTTCAAAAACATATAAACGTTCAAAAATATATAAATAATAGCTTCAATTATTTTTGCAACTCAAAAAACTGGGGGCCCTAGCCCCGCGACCCCGGGTTAGATCCGCCATTGATGAAAATTTGATCTTACACTTCATCTGTACTTTTTCTATTTAAAAAAAATCTAGTTCTATCAATTTTTTCCCTGAAAATATAGGTGGAAATATTTTACAAATAGTTATCGTCTTTACGGGTGCAGAATAATATCCATTCAATACTACATAGATGTAGTGGCTTACAAAATTGGACCTTCGAAACCTTGGGCCCTTGTCAACAAATAATTCTGGATGCTGTAACACAAAGAATGTGTCAGGAAACCAGTAGCGGCACAACGGTAAAAATTAAAGTCTAATTAATAGAAGCTAAAGGAATAACACTTAACTAATATTCTAATTCTTACCTAATGTTCTAATATACGAAGGGTGAATTTCCATCCGTTAGGTTGAAACAATAAAACTTTAATGTTTGCTTATCTATTTTCCCTTATGAGCCGCCACTGCAAACTCTTCTGTTTTCTCCCTTCCTCATTTAAACCTTGAATATTTTAAAATCAGAAGAGAACATTCTAATACATGAAATGAGGAAAGAGTAGAAAATAATAAAGTTTTTTTTTGTTTTGTAATGGGAAAAAAATACTAAACAAGAAAAGAAAAGAATAATCAAATCAAAAGTAGTTCATTTCTTATCCGCTTGGTAGCGCTAGTGAACTTTCAGTCACAAGAGTCAACAAGACGAAACCAACTAGAAGCTCTGGAAGGAAAGTCATGAAAGGAGAAGAACTGAAAGAAAGCATCTTGATTCAACTGTCCTGTTCCTTTTATTCACCCCCTTTCCACTTTTCTCCATTCCTCCTCTTCTGTCTTCAGCTTCGAGTTTCATTTTTTTTATTTCTTTAAAGCGGAAGAAACTTACGAGAAAGCTGATGGATTATCATAATACCCCCGTAGGATTCCGTCAAAAAGATCAAAGTCATTCCTGATCCAACAAAGAAAAGTGTCTGGATTTACAGGTGATATTGACTGTCATCAATCGATACAGTATATATATTCTTCCAGCCATCTCTTTCTGCTCTTCCTTACAAAGTTTCCTTCTGTTGGAATATAAAGTCTCTCTCTCTCTCTCTCACACTCTGTTTCCAAATCCCTTTCCAATGGACCATTTCAACGTTTGTCAACGGTTCTCTTGGATAAATTCCAAAGTCTGACATTATCCACTCTGTAGTCCAACAATCTTTTGAGTTGCAAATGCACAAATACTTCTTTTTTGTCGAATAGCTAACACAACTTCAGTCAGTCCTTGGTACGCACGCAAAGACACGAACATATAATATATTATCCCAAATTGGACGCGCTATACTAGCATGAATTACAACATATGTTCAACATCATGGTCATTATTTTGAATACACATGTGTGAACGCTTGAAACATTCACGTTAAGTAATCTGAGAGTTTCCGCTGTCACGCCACGAGGATTCGTTACGTAAGATGTTTCATGGTGGCTATCTATACCTGCACCTTTGCCATCATATGGTAGAAACGTGTGGTTTACAGGTCAAGGAATCATGGTAACCATATCATGGGGTTTCGTCTTCCAATCCATGGTCCTGGAAATAACGAACAAACTACACCCACACCCAGTGAACGCAATGGGGAAATTTTATGAAAACTTTTGGTCCACCCTATCACAAGCATAAAGTAAGGCATTTTCATATGATTCATGGCATGAGGCGGAGTGTTCTCAGATGTGACAATGCAGAAGGACGTTTCGACAGCACCGTAAAGCACAAACGAAAGATTAGCATAATAATTATAAAACTTTTTAAAAAAATACATTAACCGACGTAAACACGCGTAACTCACTTGCCCAAAATGGTACGAACAACAGACATTTTTTGTATTATGAAAGAATTCCGAAACTTTGCACTAAAACCCCTAAGTTGTTATGCAACCACAACCACTCCAAAGAATGTATGGTTGCCTATAAGCACATGACTTTGCCCTAATTGAGCCACATTCGCAGGTGTGTTTCATAGTTTAGCCCATGGGTAAGGTATACTCATAAAAAAAAAAAATCAAAATCGGTCCAATAAACTCTGACAAAAGCTTGAAATTACGAAGCGGGACTACTGGGAGGTAACTAACGCAGAAGAAAAATAACGTCCCGAACGGTTGGTATTTTTACAAGTGTTTTCATAAACATAGAAAAGGCTCACAGTGGCGTATAAGTGATAAAAGAGAAGTATTTTAGTACGCATTTGAGTTAGGCTGGAGAAAGGAGTTTTATATTCGGAATATTTTCATATTATCAATATATTTATAAAATTGCATTAGTCTATTTTCTCCTTAAAGCTGCTAAGCCTAATAAGTAACTTCCTATGCTTCTGACGTCAAAGGAAACAGAGATGACAGCGCCATTCTATCTCTATTATTAGAACCTGATTGATTTTTACTTTGTGCAGCTGATAGGAAGAAGTACACTCATGTCCAAAATGATTGTCGCATATCTATAACTCTCCTCTTGTAAGAATATAATTTGATAATAATTTTGCAGAGTACTTTTAATACTGATACTATGTATATAATCGGGAAATGTATATTTGTGGTAAATTTCATACGAAAAGAATTATAAATATAAAAATTAGAATGAGTAAAACAAAATGTTGCTAAATGGACAAGAAAGTTTTATTTTCGTTTGATTGTTCTTATTTACTACTCTTTTAACATGAAATTCGCCACATACATGTCTTTGCCGATTATACACATGCTAACATTATATGAAATACCGGACGAATTCGTTATCAAATTGTATTCGTACAAAAACATATTTATAGACATGCGACAATAATTTTGGACACCAGTGTACATCTCTATGTTCCTTGTCTGTTCCCATAAAACTCAAATTTCAATGGAAAGTACAGGAAGAATATGAATACCTGAATATTTGAATATCTTTACTTGAGTATCAGACAACAAATCTCACATAGTAAACAGGCATCCCAAAGTTATACAGAGATTGGCGCCGCTACCCTAAAATTTCAAAAATGACAATTTATAATTGAGGGGGTCAGTGCAACAGTGGTCTAAGTCCACATTTTTTAAACATGGAGAAAAATCATGTTAAACACCTTGTAGTTTTTTGTACAACACACAAAAGGAAGCAAAAGTGGTTGAATGTGTCATGTGACATATGGGGAAACTAGACAACAAAGTGAGATTTGATAGAATGGAGATATGGGAAGGGTATTTTATATAATCTCGTTTTCGTACTTTCTGGAGTTAGACCACTGTTGCACTAACCCCTCAATTTTAATTTTGCAATCAGATGCTGACCTGTATTAATGAGCAAATCAATATTCGTTGCACCAAGAGGAATGTAACCATCTTACGGGTAACAATAGAATGGCATTATGCATTAAAGTGTGTTTCGGCATCAAAGGGATAAGACGTCATTCGGGAAAAGGTTTTTACTTTCAAATAACATTCTCAAAAGAGTGAGCATGACTTAGAGATCTACAAAGCTAGGAAAACCAAAAATCGAAACAATTGAAATCCTTGATTAATGATATAGTAATGCTTATTTAAAATTTTCAATTATACACGTCGAAAAGGTTCAAAAACTATTCTGTAATGGCATCTAAAATATCATCATTATCATAGATATTGAACCCAGGGCTGGATTTAGAGGGATGCAAGGGTGCAAGTGCACCCCGCTTCGTTGTAAGTATTCACTACCTAAAGCAGTGAAAATAGGAACACTTTGACAAATTTTCTGTTGTCGTGTTTCCGTTTGGGGTTAAAACAAACGGAAGGTTTGCAAGATTAATAGTTTATGTCAATTTTCTAAAAGTTGAACGAAAAGGATTCACCGAGAGCAGACACTTAGCATTTCCAGGGCGATTCCTCATTCACATCGCAGATGCCTAAAAGCATTTAAAAACATTCAAATTTAATTCAAACGTACTGATATTTATTGGTGCACCCCCCTCAGAAAATCCTGGATCCGATCCTGATTCTGCCGTTATTTTCAGGTCACTTGCTGCAACTGAGAAGCTTCCATGCTCTACGGCCTTTCACTAACTTCTTCGTCTTCACGTACGAATTTTCCGCTTTGATATCGTCCATTAATTGTTGTCTCCTTCGCCGCCTCTCTCTCTTTCCTGTTACCATAACCTCTAGCACGTGCCTCATGGTTCAGTTCCTTCTTATCCAATGTCCCAACCAGTTTCTTATTCCTCTTCTTAATCATATTTAAAATTGTTTCTTTTCTCCCTCACCACTTCTAACACCTTCTCATTCATTTCCTGCTCGACTCAGCTAATAGGCTCTATTCTTCTCCACACACACATTTCGAGAGCTTCCAATCGTTTTTCATCATTTTTGCATCACAAGTGTTACGCAAGAGGAAGGAGCCTGACGACAGGTGAACCATTTTTGAATATTTCAATCCTTTCGTAGACAGTCCGTTGCTGCAAGACATTGCTTCCGTATTGTGCCGAAAGTCTTTGATGGATTGCGGCCGCTGATACACCTTTCGACCACAAAAACCGGATCACTGTTCGTTGTTCCTCTTCGGTGCGAACTCCTAATGCAGCGGCCATGATCTATCTGCACCAAAAGGAAGACAAATGGAGAAGCGGCCATGATCTATCTGCACCAAAAGGAAGACAAATGGAGAAGCGGCCATGATCTATCTGCACCAAAAGGAAGACAAATGGAGAAGCGGCCATGATCTATCTGCACCAAAAGGAAGACAAATGGAGAAGCGGCCATGATCTATCTGCACCAAAAGGAAGACAAATGGAGAAGCGGCCATGATCAATCTGCAACAAAAGGAAGACAAATGGAGAAGCGGCCATGATCTATCTGCACCAAAAGGAAGACAAATGGAGAAGCGGCCATGATCAATCTGCAACAAAAGGAAGACAAATGGAGGAATTAGGATCAAACTTTCATAGTATGATCACAACAGCATAACAATAAAATAAACGAGGACACAGGTCAGTATGAACAATTCAACAGAAGCTATATAGCTTTTTTGCGGATAATTTTTGACTTACCCTCGTACATATGGGGCCACGATAGCTCAGTGGTATAGCCCTCTCTTTTGGTGCGTGGAGTCCCCAAGCCAAGTGAGTTTTGTTGTGGACAACCACCATATGCATGGGTTTTCTCAAAGACTTTTCCGTCTCTCCCACTTTCTTCATTCTAATATTTCGTTCATCATCATCATCTTTATTAGCCTTAGAGATAAATGTAAGTAGTTAAACTTTAAAAAAGATGCATATAAGTTTCTTCTCGTAAAAATTTCCAGGTTCGCTATTATTAAGAGTCGGAATCGAACACATAACTCGTTCAGGGAACGTGTCAAGACATAGAATTGTCTTTTTCACAGTCTGGTCTCTCTTTCTCTCTCAATATCCCTGGGTTCACACTAGTGTTCCTGTCATAAGATCGCTTACTTGCTTTTGTGTTCTACACATACGTCGCGCGTTACAGAGTTCGCGCTCTTTTGAGAAGTCCCTTAGTTCTGTAACTTTCCACTTTGGCTTTCTTCCCCCGACCCCCCTTTTCCTAGAGCCCTTTTCTACTGAGGCTCGCTTGCTCTTACAATTCAGTTGCTTCAAAGTGAGCAAAAATCCTTTGGGAGGGAAAAACTTCTCGTTAATTCTGCTTATCTGCTTTTTTCTATCCTCTTTCTGAAACTTTTTTTTTTTCATTCTTTGACCTTAAAGTCTCAAAGAGTTTTCTCCTTCAATCTCCAACACACAACGATTTTCAATATAATATTTTTTTTTTTTTAAAAAAAGGAATTCTTCATAGAAATTTATTATATACAGAGAAGGAATCTATTCTTATTTCAACGAAATGCATACCTCTTTATTTAATTAGATCAGAGACAGTATTAAAATGCAAGCGTTTCCATTTCAATATCTCAGAAACAGTACTAAAAAGGACTATACGTTTCCCGTGTAATTAGCTCAGAAACAGTAATGAGGAGAACGTTTTCCGTTTCATTAGTTCAGAAACAGTATGAAACAGGCACTTTGTCATCTCATTAGGTCAGAAACAGTATTGAAATGCAAGCTTTTCCCTTTAAGTACTTCAGAAACAGTACTAAAAAGGACTATACATTTTTACGTGTAATTAATTCAGAAACATGAGAAGAACGTTTACCGTTTAATTAGCTCAGAAACAGTATCAAAATAGGCGCTTTTTCACTTCATTAGATCAGAAACAGAATTGATATTCACCCTTTGGTTTAATTAATTCAGAAACAGTGTTAAAAGCCACGTTTTACTTTTTCATTAACTGAAAAACAGAAATAAAATGCATGTCTTTGGATTTAATTTGTTCAGAAGCAGTTATTAAAATCCACGCTTTTCTGTTTCATTAGCTCACAAAGAGAATCAAAACTCACACTCTTGCACTTCACTAGCTTAGAAACAGAATTGAAATGCACGCTTTTTTTTATTTGTTTAATTAGCTAACAAGTAGTATTAAAACAGACATCCTTCCATTTCATTATCTCAGAAGCAGTATTAAAACGCACGCTTTTGCTTTTCGTTAGCTCAAACTCAAGATTGAAATGCGAACTTTTCCTTGTCATTATGTTAAAAATAGAATTAAAATATATATTTTTTCATTTGATTAGCTCACAAAAGTATAAAATTGCAAACTTTACTGTTAGTAGCACTAAAAGTGTACTAAAACGTGCATTTTGCCGTTTTATTAGGTCACAAACGGTCTCAACATGTACAATTTTCCATTCTATTAACTGTGAAACAGATTAAAGTGCACGAATTAGCTCAGAAGCAGTATTGAGATGTACATATTTTTTTATTTCATTAGCTCAGAACTAGTATTATAATGCAAATTTGTCTGTTACATTAGCTCTGAATCAGAATTGAAATGCTTAATTTTCCGTTCCATTAGCTTAGAAACTGTAACACAGTTAAAAGTATAAAAGATGTGCATTCTACGAAATCAACTAGTTTCTTCTTTGTGATTTGTTTCAAACATATTCCGTACAAGCAGTGGCGTATTTACGATTTTGTTTCGGGGAGGGCTTTGCTAACTTTCGGGGGGGATGGGGCTTTGCCTGAAAATGTGAAAATTCTGCAAGATATTTTATATACTTTACTATAGTAAGTAAGATTTCGGGGGGGCTTAAGCCCGGAAGCCCCCCTAAATACGCCACTGCGTACAAGCATCGATTATCCGCTTCGCTGGGTTAAAAAAAATAAATGCGATGTATTTCATATCTCTTTATCTCATGCCTTTAGTACCCGTGAAATATGCTATTTTTTTAGTGGCATGAATTTAAATGGGATCGGAAGTGACACTGTTTACCTCAGCGATCCCAAAAGCTGTGGATTCGACAGTAATATCAGTCACTTTTGATCATTTTTATATATCTCTTACCTCCCCCAAGTTGCGGGGCTGAATTTGGACTTAAGCGGCATCGGAAGTGTCACCGTTCTTCTCAGCGACCCTGGAAACTATAGATTTGACACTAATATCGGTCATTTTCGATCATTTTAAAGTATGTTCCCCATTTCTTCTCCTCTACGTAGCACCATCAAAGTGAAATGATGACCAGGCCCGAATCTCATCTATGTTAAAAGTTTGATCGAGATTGGTCGGGTGGTTCAAGAGTTATTAAGTCAAAAAACATAGTGATTTTCATTTGTATATATATATATATATATATATATATATATATATATATATATATATATATATATATATATATATATATATATATATATATATATGTATATTAATTTTTGTATATATCCCCTCTTCCTCCTCCCCTAAGTTCTACCCTCCAAGTAAAATGATGAAAATTATTCCAGGCTTGAACAGGCAAGCAAAGGGAGGTTAGAGACCCGGAAAGCTTCACATCAAGCTAGGCTGGAAGGAATACAAATAAGCTCTATAGCAAGCTGAATGGTATGTACAGGGTTTGTCCGGAAAGTAATAGGACTGAGCCGATAAAAAATTATAGAGCCAATCGTTACAATTCTTTAAAAACTTTCAAAATAGTCTCCTTCTGCGTCGATGCAGCGCTGCCAGCGCGATTTCCAAGCATTGAAGGCGTCACGGAAGTCATTCTCCGGAATAGCCTTGAGAGCCGCGGTGCAAGCTGCTTGGATCCCCTCTGTCGTCTCAAAATGCTTGCTACTCATCGGGCGTTTCAGGCGAGGAAACAAAAAGAAGTCCGGGGGGCCACATCTGGGCTGTAGGGCGGCTGCGGAAGCGTTGGGATGCCGGCCTTGGTCAGGTAGCTGTTCACAAAAAAGGCGGTGCGAGTCGGGGCGTTATCGTGGTGCAGCTTCCAGTTGGCTCCGATGTCTGGTCGGACCCGATTGACCCTTCGTTTGAGTCTCTTGAGCACTTCCACCTAAAACTTGGCGTTGACGGTTTGTCCAGGAGAAACAAATTCATGGTGGACGATGCCTTTGATGTCAAAAAAGGCAATGAGCATCGTTTTCTCTTTGGATTTGCTCATTCTTCCCTTTTTTGGGCGAGGAGTCGCCGGCGTGTGCCACTCGGAAGATTGCCTCTTTGTCTCGGGATCATACTCAAAGATCCATGATTCGTCATCTGTGATTACGTTATTCAAAAATTGGGGGTCACTTTCACACATGTTCAAATTTTCTTGGCACAATTCCACTCGCCGCAATTTCTGGTTGTCAGTGAGCACTTTTGGGACAATCTTCGCGCACACCTTGCGCATGTTCAAATGCTCCGTCACAATTTCATGAACCACAGTTTTTGGTAAATTTAACATCTGGGCAATTAAACGAATACTTAGTCGACGGTCTGAGTTCAAAACTTCGCGCACACGAGCCACATTGTCGGTGTTTGTCAAAGTCGAAGGTCTTCCAGCACGGTCTTCATCGGCGACCTCTTCCCGGCCCTTCGAAAAGGCCTTGTGCCACCGAAACACACCACTTCTTGCTAAAGCATCATCTGGGTAAGCCTGCTTGATCATATCAAACATCTCTGTTGCAGATTTACCGAGTTTAACACAGAATTTAATCGCGTACCTCTGCTCTAACGAACGCTGCATTTTCAGCTTGCACCACTCACAGAAACACGTCGCGCGAAAAAGCCTGTCCTGACTCTCCGTGTGCTCGGAGACAACTGACCAGCCGCTCGTTCGTTAGCTAGGAACGCCCTCTACCGGATCCAGTCGGTGCGCGCACGCTCCGAAGTAGTCATGGCGGAATAAAATCATTGCTATTACTACCCGGACAAACCCTGTAGTTAGAACTCTCTCAATGCTCCGCAGCAAGCAAAGGGAGGTTAGATACCCGGAAAGCTTCACATCAAGCTAGGCTGGAAGGAATACAACGAAGCTCTACAGTAAGCTGAATGGTATGTAGTTAGAAGTCTCTCAAAGCTCCACAGCAAGCAAAGAGAGGTTAGAGACCCGGAAAGCTTCACATCAAGCTAGGCTGGAAGGAATATAACGAAGCTCTACAGCAAGCTGAGTGGTATGTAGTTAAAAGTCTCTCAAAGCTCCACAGCAAGCTAAGAGAGGGATTAAGTTCACAACAGAGTTCCACTGCAGGCTAAGTTCGCAGGAGGCCTTGGAGCTCTGGGCAAGCTAGAAGAAAGGTTAAGAATCTCTCAGAGCTTCAGAGCAAGCTAAGGGAGGTATGTTGACCAGCCGAGACTGATGTTGGTTATGATGATCCTCGGAATTTTAAAGCTCCTTCGGCGTAGCGGTGGCGCTGGTGTTCTTCTTCCATCATATGATCAATGCTGATGATGATTCCTGTCGTCAGCTTCGTGTAATAGCTTGTAGTGAAACGTATGTGATGTTATTTAGAAATAAAAGCACATGTTGTTTATAAATAGAATGAAATTCAACACTGTGAGTTCAATGGTAGTTATTATAAAGAACTGTTAAAAATCAATTAACAATATCAGAGTGTACACCACGTAAAGAAGTTTGGTTTATTACAACATACACAACATGAAAATTGAAATTATATATTTTAATGACTCAACAATGGAAGTTCCCTTGTTGCAATCTGCTCGTCACCAATTCTTCGCATTTCTCGCTGCCCATCACTCCTCATGCAAGAACTACGATACACTGGAGAGCAGAATAGAAAAGACAGTACTTACATAAATTGGACGCCAACTCCAGCGTCCTTTCAGCAATGCATTTACCTAGCCTTTCGTTAACCGTTCAAAAAAAAGTTAGTGTTACTATTACAACAGACTTTTATCATAGAAACTGAAGCTTTCCTAATGACGTGATGCGAATATATGTTCTTGGGGTATTGGGATAGGGAAACGGAAACTATTGCCTATTATTTGTTTTTAATAACCTCGTTCGCAATCACTTAAGTTAATCAAATCTCATTTTAAACAGGTAACTTATTTATTTTTATCTTCATATTAGCTTTTGTTTCAAGTATACGTATAAACAAGTAAATATTACACTATTAACTACTTCATTTTTCTTTTCTTTTTCTTGTTTGGAAAGTGTATACATTAAAGCAATTTCTCCCCGAGTATATATGATGTTATCGTTGCATATGGCTCCCGAACAGAGCTCCTTCATGACTAAGCGGTTAGCGTACGTGCCTTTGGCGTGGGAGACCCAGGCTCGATTCCTGGTAGGACCTCATGTGGTTCGGATTCCACGTTAATCTGTAAGTCCAGGTCTTATATATTCTCGCTGCTGAACGGGACGTTAAACTCAAAATCAACTCAACTCAACTCCCGAATAATGGGAATCACATAGGTTGTATTGCGGACACGATACAATGATGAAATTTTAGGTATACATACTTCGATCCTTTGGCGTCAAAATGGAAATAATTGCTTCTCATTGTTCTCAGGTAAACTACAATGGACACTGAAGTAGACAACAGGACCCAACAACTGTCGGTAATGAAATTCCTGTTCAAACCCTGTGATGAATCAGCCACATCTATTCATAGGAAATTGGCTCCGGCTTATGGGGATCACACATTGGACCGCGTCAGTATCCAACGTTGGTTGCAGCTGTTTAAAAAGCCTAAAAGTTTTTTTTCGAGATCAGGCCAGAAAATTAAGGCCTCCTTTTTCTGGTATCAGTGTGGTGTCATTTTTAAACGCTTATTGGAACATGGATTCACGATTAGGAAGGAGCGTTATTGTTTGTTACTTGATAAGGTACTACATGCTCTACAGATCAGGAGACCAGAGCTGCAAGATCAAACCTTATTAAAACAATGACAAGCCTCACACACCCATAATTACAAAGCAGAAAATTATGAAAATGGGATGAGAAATCCTTCTCAGCCTCCCTATAGTCCGGACTTGGCTCGTTTGGGTTTCTTCCTGTTAAGTCGTCTGAAGGCTCACCTGCGAGGAAAACCATTCAACAGGGACAAAGCCCTAATTTCTTGTTCGAAATAAGGTGTTAATGTCAGCTATTTGAATTTTCCAAAGTACAAGGGCGCTGATGCTGGGGAGGGAGCCTCCCAATGTTTATGTGGACCCCCATGTATTTTTATAAATGTGTATTGTTATATGTATTTTTTATGAATATACAATATTTGGCATAATTTGAATTCAATTTGTCTTAAAATCCTCATATATGCCTTCTTAGACCCTTGTCTGATAGCAAACACACATCTGAATGCCGCCCCCAGAGTTACAGAGAAATCGACGCCCTTTCCAAAGTATATTCAAAGCATGGAAAGAATTGGACAAGATGTGTCACACCAGATCGAAATACATAGAGCGACATGGTCTTGTAACCAAACGATCTTGTAACCAAGGAATGCTCACCTAAATTGTCATTAACATATTGGAACTAATAACAATATTATAACCATCTGTGCAAAACGTATTGAACACCATTTCACATTCATAAAAAAGATCGACTGTATTTTTAATATCTAAAGAACTAAAGTTGAGAGAAAAGGTGACGCTACCACGTAAAGTTACGTACCGCCAGAACAAAGAGCATTGGGTAAAAGTATTCGTGTATGAAGGAACCATACAAAGGAAAGGAAAGTAAAGGAATGTGGAAAAGACAAATCGTGAAGAAGACAGAGAGAAAGAGAGAGAGAGAGAACATAAGAAGAAATGAGATGTAGAGGAAAGGACCATTTCTCAGTGGAAGTGAAGAAGAGAACAAACAACCTACCGGAAGCGTCGTTGGTATGTGGTTACAAGTAACCACTAGGGACTCCATTAAGAAGCACGCACGCCTCCTTCCCTCTCACATATACATATATTTAAATATATATCTCTGCATGTGTGTGCATTCGTCTCAAGAGTACTCAAAGGGTATTATTTTCAGAAAGTTACAGCAAAACAGAAGGTAGAAATTCTTGGGAGCAGAAAAGCCCTTTTGTATTTACAGAGATATTTTGTCTGCGGTTACGCTTTAAAATCTGTGACTCTCACCGCGCACCTATTTACAAAAAGATTGCTTCTTTTTTTTTTTTTTTTTTTTTTTTAAAAAAAGGAAGTTACGTAGAAATCTTTATTGTATTGTCTTAGTACCTGTATTGTCTTGCTATCTTAAGTTTGGTATACTCAAGCGTTGGGACTTCCATTTGCTACAACAACATTTCATTTTCATTATTTGTTTATCATTATTGTATTTTATTTGCTTACGAGCAGAGTACCCGTTCTTCGTACGGGGAGAATACGTTTTCTTTTTGACATAAAGTGCTAATGGGTGCTGAATTTGGATTTAAACGGCATCGGAAGTATCACTGTTCATCTCAGCGACTCCGAAAACTATGGATTCGATACATACCGGTAACTTTCGATCAGTTTTATGTATGTCAGCATCTTCCAAGTTTCGGGGCTGAATTTGGATTTAAAATGCATCGGAAGCATCACTGTTCATCTCAGCGACCCCGAAAACTATCGATTCGACACTGATATAGGTTATTGTCGATCATTTTTAAATATCTCTCCCTCTTCCTCCTCCTCTAAGTTTCACAGTCAAAGTAAAATAATAAAGAACATCTCAGGTTCAAACCCCATCTAAGTTGATAATTTGGTCGAGATCGGTTAGATGCTTCAAGAGTTATTAAGTCAGAAACAATAAATGAAATTGAAAAATAAAATCTTTGAGTTTTAAATATCACAGTTATGCCGGTTAGGCTAAAGGAGGCCGGTTAGGATTAGAAATGAATAAAATGGTGGAATGAATAAGGTGGGAGGAAACGGGAGAACCCCAAGGAAACCCACGCACACGGTGTTTGTTCACCACAAAGTTCACTTGTGCACCACAAAGTTCACTAATCGCAGACTTGTTTACATGAGATAATCAAGCAAATAAAAAGATCTCTGTTTGGGAGTAAAAGCCATTTTCCTTAACTGCTCGCTGGTGACACTTAGCGGAGAAACTGGAAACACTGTGTATAAACTGAACTTTGAAATTTAATCTTTCGAAGCGTATGTCTCACAATAACATAAATTTGTGAAGGAACAGTTTGAATTCAGGAGAGGTAAGGGCACAAAAGATGAAAAATTGGATTATTAAGGTTGATCGTGAAAGGTTTTTACGTTGTAGAAAAAGAAAAAAGAGGTCTGTATGGTATTTATCTATTTTGAATAGGCTTTTGACCGCGTGAAGTGGGATTTGTTGTTGGAAGTTCTAAAGAACTTGGGTTGTAATGGAATGATTGAAGACGAATAAGAAACTTACATATGAGCCAACAACTAAATGTTAGAATATTAATGCAAATGACAGAGGAGAGTGCAATTGGAAGGAGAGTTCGACAGGGGTGCTGTCTCTCGTCAACAATATTTAATATCTATCTAGAAGAGATAAGTTAGTGAAAAAAGCCTACATAATGAAGACTGCATTTCATTAGGAGATAGAATGATTAGGTGCATATGCTTTGCAGATGATATGGCCCTTGTTGCGAAATCTGAAAAGAAAATCAATAAATTGTAACAAAATTTTGAAAAAAGGGGCTTCGAAAAATATGGGATGAAAATAAATGTGAGAAAGTCAAAAGCCATGGTGACTGGAACGAAGCTGTCGGAGTCAAATATAGAAGTAGGAGAGGAGAAAATATATCAGGCGAGTATGTTTCAATATCCAGGTAGTATTATTAGTGATCATATGAAGTGAAATAAAAGCAAGGATAGGAATGGCGAAATAAGCCTTTAGTAGGAAGTAAATACTATTTTATGGGACCTTGATTACAGAATAGAGAAAAAGGTTCACAAAATGGTTCGAGTGGAGTATGGTTCTGTATGGATTAGAAACATTGATATTACGCAAAAAGGATGGAAAAGGACTGAAAGCTTTGGCAATGTGAGTGTGAAGAAAAATTGAGAGAATTAACTAGATCGAACAGAAAACGAATGAGAGGGTGTTAGAAATGATGGGGGGAGAAAAGAACAATTTTAAATATTATTAAGAAGAGGAAGAGAAACTGGTTGGAACATTTGCTAAGAAGGAACTGTATCATGAGGGACGTGCTAGAGGGTATAGTGGCAGGAAAGAGAGGGAGAGGGAAAAGGAGATTACAATTAATGGACGATATCAAAACAGAAAAAAACATACGTGAAAACCAAGAGATTAGCGGAAGACCGTGGAGCATGGAAGCTTCTTAGTTGCAGCAAGTGACCTGCCAATAATGGCAGAATACTGATGATGAAGATGATGATTAGGTTTTACAGAACAAATTTCTGAAATCGGATTGAGTTGCCCTGTATAGGAGATTACACTATTAACTAATACTTTGTATCTCCTAACAGTGACACACACACACAAATACTTTTGCACATACTACTTATAAATACTTCATTAAATGAATATACTTGTTCGAAGCGAGAGAGATAGATAAAACACAAAAAACAGTTTCTCTCTCTCCTGCTCGTGAAAATCAGAAATTCCACGGGGTGAAGGAAGAGACAGGTCAGAAGTTTAAGACTCGATCATAAATTTGTCTTCGCCACGTAAAAAGTTGAGTTATTTGCCGCTAGGCGTCAGGCGTTGCTGAAGTGGATAACAGAATTGGAACACGTTTTCTCTTCTTTATCCACTTCTCTTCCTCCTCCTTTTTTCTCCACCGTTACGTGCTAAAAGCCATCAAAGAAGAAGATAGAAAAGTGCTGGCGAAAATTAAGACATAAACGAGATCGGAATTAAACGGTTATCTTTTTTTTTTACTTTCATGGTGTCCCTTTCATTCATGGCACACGATTCTTTTCTATTATGTTTTTCTTTTTTCTTTCTCTACACTTCAATAAGATCTCGTGTGATGCGAACAATGACTACCATCCTCTTGAGGACGACTTGATTTTACTTTCTTACACAGCCTGCTCAATATCGCACAAAAGCAGTAGCATAGGTAGGATTTGTAAAAGCAGGGGTACTTGAGTATACCATTCGTGTTTGAGAGGTCCTTCGTGGCTAAACGGTTAGCGTACGGGCCTTTGGCATGAGAGACCCGGGGTTCGAATCCCAGCGGTAGCTCATGTGGCTCGGATTCCAAGTTAATCAGTAGGTCCTATCTTATATAGCCTCGCTGCTAAAAGGGACGTTCAAATCAAATTTAACTAAACTCATCCGTGTTTGACACACTTTAAGAAGAAATTAAATGAAAAATGAAATGAAAGCCTTAAGTTTTTTGTCCAACGATTATGCCGACTAGTCTAAAGGAGACGGTGATGATGAGAAATGAATGAACTAGTGGAATGAAGAAAGTGGGAGGAAATGGGATAACTCGGAGAAAACCCAAGCACACGGAGTTCGTCCAACACAAAGCTCACATAGCGCGAGCTGGGATTGAACCAAGGACCCCATGCACCAGAGGTGAACGCTCTACCACTGAGCCACCTCAGCCTCAGAAGAAATTAAAAATAATATATAATCTTTAGTATTATATAAGAGGAAAAGTCTGTTACTCATGGGGTGACCCGATTTAGAAAATTAAAAGAAAAAAGCTTAACACTCGACGTAGTGACATTATTTCACAGCCCACCTAGATATAGTCATTGTTGTGCCCGTATTCTGGCCAGTGAGAAAGAACCCACTAGCTTTTCAAAATTATCAGATTTTTAAATTTATTTATTTAACCTTATTCTAATTTTAAATTTTACGTTATTTTTTTTTACATTTCTAGAAAAGTTTCTGGCCACGTGAACTGATAATTATTGTTTGGAATTCTAAAGAATGTTGGGTTGGAATGGAAAGATCGAAGAATCATAAGAAACTTATCTATGAACCAACAAGTAAGTGTTGGAATAGGGGAGAAAATGACAGAGAAGAGCGCAACTGGAAGGAGAGTCCGACAGGGATGCTGTATCTCGTCTACATTATTTAATTTCTATCGAGAAAAGATAATAAAAAAAGAACGTACAAATTGAAGACAGCATTTCAGTAGGAGATAGAATGATTCGATGTATACGGTTTGTAGATGATGTGGGCGCTTGATATGGAATCTGAAGAGGAAATTAATAAGACGTTAGAAAGCTTGAGGAAGGACTGTGAAGAATAAATCTTAAAAAGACAGAAGCCATGGTGATTGGAATGAAGCGATCGGTGTTAAATGTAGAAGCATTAGAGAAGAAAATAGAACAGACGACTACTTTTCAATACTTGGGTAGTATTATTAGTGATCGTATGAAATATGAACGTGAAATAAAAGTAAGGGTGAAGTATGATACTGAATGGAGCAGAAACATGGACATTATGCGAAAAGCGATGAAGAAAAGGTTGGAAGTTTTCGAAGTGTGGGAGTGGAGAAAAATGGAGAGAATCAGTTGGGTAGAGCGGAGAATGTTAGAAATGGTGTGGGAGAAAAGAAAATTTAGGCTTTATTAAAGAGAGAAAGAAAAACTGGTTAGGACGTTGACTGAGAGGGCATTGTACCATGAGGGACATGATAGAGGTGGAGGATATGGTGGCAGGAAAAAGAAGAAGAAGAAGAAAGAGGCTACAGTTGATGGACTGTATTGAGACAACAAAATCGTACGTAAAGACGAAGAGGGTAGCTGAAGACCGTGGAGTCTGAGGGGTTCTCAGTTGCGGTAAGTGACCTGCCAATAATGGCACGATACCAATGATGATGATGATGATTTTGCCAGTGAAACGTCAAGAGAATATGGTGGATGAGGGAGGGTTACATTCTGCAACTTATGGAGAATACGCAATATTCTTTAAGCGACATTGCACATGCAGTGCGTTGAACATATTTTAAAGTAGAAAAATCAAATGAACGATCAAACGATCAAAATAATGGAGAATGAAATGCAACTTTTATGCAACCCACCTTACTGATATGTTTATTTGGTTGCATATATAGAGATACTTTTATTATGGAATAACAGTAAGTTATTTCAGAAAACGCATAATACGAGAAAAACTTCGTTGCTTGAAACGGTTAATAAATTAAATCAATGGATCAAATAACACAAAGAAAACATAAATTTTTTTGTGTCACACTAATATTTGTGTATAGCAATTGGTGATGCTGCATACAACAAATCCTTCACTTTCGATTCTAGCGGAATTGATGAACGGAATAACTTGAAGAATTAAAGCCCCGAAATGTCTATTCAGGTGGTATAAGTAAATTTATTACTCAATGAAACGAAATAGATCTACAGTTCTACTGTATAAGATGACGGAAAAGTGAAGGTTGTTTGGTACCTTTCCCATTGTCACGAGTGTTTTTATTTTATTTTTTTTATTTTTTTATTATTTTTTTTTTTTAGTGGATTCGATATCTTGAGTGTCTTCAAACGTTTATTCATACATTTTGTCAGTATAAATGTTTCGTAGGATATTACTTCGCAGCATTTTGCCGTTATTTATATTGTTCATTTGTATAATGCTAAAAGTATCTTCACCTTTTAGATAAATACAAGATAATTTTATTAATATTAAATTTCAGAAGCTACGTTCACGTCTCGCCAGCAGAGAACTCTGTTATCTTTGTTAAAGTTCAGCGTCCCTTTTGAGCATAGAGGCTATATGAGACATGAAAACTTGAGTTTAAGCTGGACTTCGAGTCACCGTAAAGCGTTCAAACTTATTAATGCTGTTCCACCGGGAATCAAACCCGGGACTATGTCTCCCAAAGACACATGCATTTGCCATTAAGCCAGCAGGGACGACTCGATGTCTGTTCCGAGGACTTATGACAATAAATGACTATCCTCAGAGAGACTCGTGCCTGCTTTCTTCTTTCGGGTCATATTTGTTTAAGGGCCAGAACTGACTATCGTCAATGAGGCTCGCGTTTATTACCTTCGTTCGGGTAACTAATTAAGAGTTAGAATTATCTATAATCAATAAGGATAGCAATTGCTATCTTCATTTGGGTCAAGTTGGTTAGAAACTAGGACTATTGTCAGTGAGGCTTGTGGTTACTATTTTCATTCGGGCCACATTTATTGATGTCTAAGACTGGCTATCCTTAACGAGGCTAGCGCTTACTATACTCATTGGTGCTTAAACTTGTTCGACCTCGGGTTCCGGCTTGCTATTTACTTTTGGGACTTGTGGATTTATCAAGATTTAGACCCAGGATTGCGAGTTTTAACACATCTGATGAGGAGTATGGTGGTACAATATTTTTAAGCCCATCGTCTTTTTTTTTCTACGAAATTCACAACTTCCAGTGATTTGCACCACTTTTCTCCTGATCTTTTAAAAATGTAAAGTTGTGTAATACTCAATACTGAAACGCACTACGACGTCTGGAGTAAACCACAGATGCTAGAGTTAAAGGGTTCGGCTAATTGCTTATAATTGGGGCATCCAGTACTAGTCTTTGGCTAGACATAGAATACCATTTAATGGTAAATGAAATGAAATATAAATACACTCCAGTGGCGTATCCGGGAAGGGCTATCAGGTCGATCCCCCCAGAAGAGGGAAACTTTCTTATTTTATATATAAATAAAACCCATCCCAGAGTTTGGAGCTCTTTAAAGTAGCTCTAAGTAGCAGTATTACAACCCACTGCGCCCCAGAAATCCGTCCTGGATCCGCCCCTGATCCACTCGCTGTGCGAGATCCAAATTGAGCAATATAAAAGAAAGATATTTAATTCAAAGTAGACATAACGAGGTGAATCCAATGCCAAAACCAGATTTCAATTCAAGACTAGCAAATATGTGTATTAGAGGAAAAGGAATTGTAACTAAATTTGATTACGACCTCACCCATTGCTAGATGTCGTTTTCTCCTTCTAAATCCTAATCATGGAGGCTGGTTACAAAGTCCAAATCAAAGTGCATCTCTTGACCAAATCAAAAACCTAGTCTCGCTTATCACCTTCATGAACCGAGCACCCAGAGAAGCCTGCGTTCGATGCTTTTGTTCTCAACTCGTTTATGACCTAAGATTGAAAGCGTCGAAAGATTTCCATGCGTTGGCCAAAGTTATCGTAGAATATTCCACATCACAAAATCCGCTTGTTCTCATTATCCTGTCAGTTTCGAAGTCCATATGTCCAGTGCCGGACTGGCTACGTTGGCTATTTGGCGATCGCCAAGGGACCGTGGCCCGAGAGGCCCCGCAGGGATCACGAGGCGCAGGACCTGTAGGCCTTGATCGAATTTAATGCTTTCTTGAGTCTTGCTACCAACAAAGTTACGGAAGCCTAAGTTCGTCTTTCCGAAAGAAATCTTCTCCCCCCCCCTTACTCATATCAGTACGGCCTCGTGAGTGAGTGAAACTTTGTACTTAGCAAAGAACCCCTTCAGTTCTAACGGCCCCTTGCACGTAAAAAAAAAAAAAAAAAAACTGTGAAAGTAACTGAAGTAATTTCACGATTACGTTTGATTGCCTCAGTATTATTGTAACTTTTTTTGAGATCTGTTTTGTACTACATATTTATTAAATATACAAAATATGATGTTGTCACTTATCATCTTTTGCAACTGACGTGTTAAGTTTATGGGGGGAGGAGGCTTTACACTCAATAATACTATTTATTAGTATTTAGATTGTCCGAAAATAAAGCACACTAACTACGTGTCGAACGTTGAGTTTAAGTATGCAATCACTTGTGTTTGGAGAATTTCACACCCTTTTTTTAAAATTACATAACAAAGTAAATGTGGAAACTGATGAAACAGTTAGGAGAAGCTCATTTTATAAGGAGAGTAGTTCGTGTGAAGCAGTCTCTGTTTCCATTAGGACACAATTTCCCACAGCACGAGAAAGAAAAAAAAAGTTAGTTTAGTCTAGCTTCTGACAGCTCCAGTTGACCCTTCTGGATTTTTGATAGAACTTAAATCCGGATTGTTCTGAACTATCTTTGTAAACGCAGAACAACTGAGTATATGGGACAAAGATGGAAAGGGAGCTAAAAAGAAAAAAAAAACTATTGTAGGTGAAAATCAACAAAAACCTACGTTACCTTAGTTTCTTGAAGGTATATTTGATCATTTTGCTGTTGGAGGATCATTAAAACTTTCCAGTTTTCCCTTCAGTCAACAGTCGAAGGAGGAAAAAGAAGAGAAGTAGCAGAGTACAAAGAAAGAAGGTGGATAACAAAACCAAATGAATAAAGAAGAAAAAGAACAAAAATCAAGAGTAACTAACATCTCACTGTCATTAGCATATGCATAGACGTCAATTCTACGACCCGAAAAAAATCATGGCCCGGAAGACATATCTTTCATAGCTACGTAAACGTAAATGAGGAAATAAACAACCAAGTTAAGTTAAACTCAACAAGAAAAAGTTTTAAACTGCTCACATGTACGAGTATACATAAACTTTTAAATATCTTTTTTGATGTAATATGTCAGAGAGAGAGAGAGAGAGACCAACGTTAAGTCACTTTTTCTAAGCTTAAATTACGAAAGAGAAAAAATGTGTTTCGTATAGTAAAAATTCTCTTTTATGTTAGGTATAGTAGTGATAATTAATTTGCTTTTATTGTATATTTAGGAAAAGTTTATGGCAGGATTTCTCAACCTGGGTGTCGCAAAAATAAGCGGCAGAGATAAATAAAATTAGAATCTAATACCGGAAATTTTTTTAAATATTATTTTGAATTTTGTTCTGAAAGATATATTTTTATTTTTATTCATAATGTTAAGAGAGAAAAAAAAAGATCTACTAAGCATTTTCAACAGGTGCAGAGTTGTTTAAAAATAAATTTAAACGGAAAAGGTACGATATGATAATTGTAATTGTATAGTGATAACTGTATATTAAAATACCAGAAAATACAAATGCAACAAAACCTTCATATTGAAATACAATTAAAATTGAAAGCTAATGAAATACCTGAGCATGGTCTGATTTTACTAGTGCGGCAATGTTCAGTTCGAGTGGTGCCCACCCCCCTCATGTCCATGACGCACCCCCCTCAATTGTCAATCCGTAGGTGTTCTTCCATGAAAAAAAAACTTTTCGATTAATTTTTACGCCCCCTCGAACATATTTATATAGATTTTTACCCCCCCCCAAATATTTCAATGACGCAGTTTGCGTCATAGCCCCCCCCCTTGTGGGCACCCCTGTTCAGTTCAATCGTCGTGATGCAAACTATCAAGTCATTGTCAAAGAGATAAGCGATTTCTTGTCTTCGTTTTAATTGTTACCATGAAAAAAAACACACTTTCGCACAGGTACTATAAGCAAATGGAATGATTACTTTTACAGCAACAGATACCAGAATACGATATTCTTCTCTCCTCTTCAGACAGAACTTGTCCAAATCTTTGTTACAGAAAACCGGTTACAAGAACTTGTCGCACGATAATTGGATTAGTTGGTCAAGAAGTTGTGGGCTTAGATTCCTACTTTGATAGCCTCTTCAATGAAAGGGTTTAATATCGATCTTGAATCAGCACTTTCATCATAGGGAATATATTACCGTTACTGTATCTACTATATACAAGAAATAGATTCTACTATTATAGAAATAGGTGGGTATCATGAGATCTCTGCAATAGGTATGTTAAAAATCCCACACAAACTTATTAGAAATCAGAAATTATAAGAGGATTGTTAACAAGAGGATGCGATAAAAAGGGGGATCGTGATAGGAATTAGATTGAGAACCACTGCTCCATTGTGAACTCTTCAATGAAAATATACGATTTACATTACCATTTTTTTGATAGGATGCTAAATTTTTTAGCAGCACTTCTATTGCTATTCTGGAGCCATTCAGAAAGACCAGCTCATTCGCGATTATTATTAGGTATTAGATTTCTGGGCTTTCGGCATCTAAGGCCCTGTTAGTCCGTCATGTACGAAGGATGACGTCAGTCGGCGGTCATACTATCCGACGAAAGGAAAGGAAAGAAGCGGCCTGGGATCTGTATAGAAGGTATTATACCAGCATTTGGCTGGTATGAATGAGAAAAACCCAGGAAATCCTCACTTAAGATAGCTGGCCTGAAAATGCTTTTACGCTTTTTCGACCGAATGTCCCTTCCAAGAAATGAACCCGAGACCAGCCCGCCTCGTTCGCGACTGGTACATCGTTATCAGATACTGTAATGTTACAGTTCTTCGACGAAGCCAGGATAGTGAGAATATCATTTCAGGCATGGCTCAAGCATTGAGCTGTAGGTGCTAGTAAAGAAAATACAAGATAAATATACGTCCTGGCAGGCACGTAGCCAAGGGGGGGTCCGGGGGGTTCGGACCCCCCCTTCGAGACCAGAAATGAAAAAAATTAGGGAAGGATGAAACGAAATGAGAAAAAAAGGATCAGCGTTAAAAATAAACTACAGGAAGCTTATCTCGGTGTCAGGAATCACCTCCCAAACGTTGTCGGCGTTTTTTGAAACACCCTGTATTTCAGTGTCACGCCGAAAACTTTTGACAATTCCTTCTTATAAAGAAAACTCAATACATCTCAGAGCTATTTCTATTTTTTCAAAAGTACCCTGCAAATTAGTGAGTACATGCTTGGGATCGCTCTTGTAAGGTAGGCTTTAAAGTGCCTAGTGCATATTCGGGACCCTGATTTGCAAAGTTATAGCCGGAAGTGGTGAAAATGTGTTACTTCCGGTCTCACTATTGACTTATATAAATCATAATAGTAAGATTCCAAGAAAATGGTTTTTGATATGGACTTCCCCAAAATAGATTCTAAATCTACCCTTGAAACTCAGTGACTTTGTTTTGTAAAAAGATCTATACACTTGACATATTGCATGCTATGAGCGTGGTGTCGAAATGATGTTGCAAACGTGAGGTCAAGTGAAGTTGGTGCCAAATTGATGTCGAGAGTCTGAGGTCGGATCAGTATGATGACATATTGATATAGTAAACGTGAAGTCGAGTGAGTATGTCGCGATAACAAATTGATGTTGTGAGCGTGAAGTCGAGTAAGCATGATACCAGATTGATATCGTGAGTGTAAGAGCGAGTGAACATGATGATAGATTAATGTCGTGAGCGTGAGGTCGAGTAAACATGATGCCAGATTGATGTGAGCGTGAGGTCGAGTAAGCATACTGCCAGATTAATATCATGAACGTAATCTGGAGTGAGCATGATGCCAGGTTGATATCGTGAGCGTGAAGTCGAGTACTCATGATGAGAGATTAATGTCGATAGCCAGAGGACGAGTAAGTATCATACCATATTGATTTCATGAACTTGAGGTCGAGTGAGCATGACGCTACATTGATGTGAGCGTGAGGTCGAGTAAGCATGATGCCAGATTGATGTCATGACTGTAAGGTCGAGTGAGCATGATGCCAAATTGATGTGCGCATAAGGTCGATTTAAGCATGATGCCACATTGATGTGAGCGTGAGGTTGAGTAAGCATGATGCCAGATATATGTCATGAGCGTAAGCTGGAATGAGCATGACGCTACATTGATGTGAGCGTGAGGTCGAGAAAGCATGATTCCAGATTGATATCGTGAGTGTAAGAGCGAGTGAACATGATGGTAGATTATTGTCATGAGCGTATTGAGGCAGGGGCGTCATTTAGGGGGGCAGGATGGGGCAATTGCCCCCCCAAGAGTTTGAGGAATACATACTTTAATCGATTGTCTACTAATATACTGCTACAAAACGCGAAAATCTTATGTCGGAAGTGCTCTTGCCCCCCCCCAAGCGAAGTCTGAAGTGACGCCCCTGGCGTGAGGTCGAGTAAACATGTTGAAAGATTGATGTGAGCGTGAGGTCGAGTAAGCATAATGCCAGATTAATATCATGAACGTAATCTGGAGTAAGCATGATGCCAGGTTGATATCGTGAGCGTGAAGTCGATTAAGCATGATTCCAGATTGATATCGTGAGTATAAGAGCGAGTGAACATGATGGTAGATTATTGTCATGAGCGTGAGGTCGAGTAAACATGTCGCCAGATTGATGGAGCGTGAGGTCGAGTAATCATGATGCGAGATTGATGTCGATAGCCACAGGTCGAGTAAGTATCATACCATATTGATGTCATGAACTTGAGGTCGAGTAAGCATGACGCTACATTGATATGAGCGTGAGGTCGAGTAAGCATGATGCCAGATTGATGTCATGACTGTAAGGTCGAGTGAGGATGATGCCAAATTGATGTGCGCATAAGGTCGATTTAAGCATGATGCCATATTGATGTGAGCGTGAGGTTGAGTAAGCACGATGCCAGATATATGTCATGAGCGTAAGCTGGAGTGAGCATGATGCCAGTTTGATGTCGTGAGCGTGAGGTGATCTGAAGTTAAATTACAAAGTGAACATTTAAAAAAATGGACGTTCTGCCCTGAGTTACTCTGTTTACCAACCAAAGGAGACCAATAGGCACTATGAGGTAAGAAGCAATAATAAAAAATAAAAAAAAACTAAACCATAATAGCTTCCGGAAAGAAAATAATGGATTATTACATTAATGGACCATTGTAAAGAGTTCACCTCATTTCACAGAGATTATTGGTTTCTCGCCGGTCGCAGACTAAGCCGCAATTAATTTTGGAAAGACCATATCTTTTTGAAAGAGGAGGGACTATTCCAGCGTTGTGTCTATACTTTTTTTCAGTTTCAATGTCCTCTCCTTACTACTCAACACTGCCTCTTACCCCTCTCTTTCGGGAAGCTTCAAAATTGAACTAGTTTCGAGAGAAGGATTTGGAGCGAAAACAGAAGAAGGAATCAGAAGGGAACTTGATGAACGGAGGAAGAGAGAAAGAGAAAGGTTCGGAAAAGAAAGGGTATTATAGGAAATGATAGAAACTCGATGCCACATGATAAATTATCTCCACCAAAACTATTAACACGTAGCTTATCCTCCTAAGATCAACGATGCACTCCGAAATGGATAGTATTTTGAGCTGTTTCTATCCATTAAACCACATTTCCAAGATTGATTCATGAACATATTTATTTTAAAAAAAATTCGTAAATATTATTATACAGCATCATTTATAATTAATAATAATAATAATAATAATAATAATAATAATAATAATAATAATAATAATAATAATAATAATAATAACTAGTTGAAGCAGAGCTCTATTCACAACGCATCATTCACATATGAGCATGAATCTCCTTGTCATTCGTTACAACATCTGTACGTGTCCCTTTACAGACACAAGTGAAAGACGTCTTGATAAAAATCGACAAGGTGCACCATAAAGGGGAGATATTTTTGAATATCTCGCACCGTTTGCAAGTTTTGAGTCTACTCCAGGTTGGAGTTTCTAATTCATGTATGATTAGTATTTTCTTTCTTCTTGCATGCAGTATGTAACAAGCAAATACATTGCATACACAATTAATTATAATGTCAGTGATATACGGTGTTCACTGTGTACAACACTCCAAACAATAAAGATTCATCTTAAACTGGAGAAATGGTTATCCTTCGTTTTTCATTATAATTTGGCTATAAAACAAACGCCTGAGGAATATAAATCCCAGTATACAACTAGGTGATGTTGGAATGTATAACTCGTAGGATATGGCGCTTTATTTTTTTAAAAAATCAACACTTCTGGTGTACGCTAAAATGTAGTAAAGAAATAACGGCCATGTTTTTCTTTTAAATATTTAATTAGAACTGGACAATCTACACAAAATTTGGAATCGACCAGTGAAAACAGCACGTTTCGAGATCTCATTGTCGAAAGGATTGGAGACAAACAAATAAACTTTCCTTTGGAGAGAAACATATAAACCTAGCATTTTAATATGTGGATGTTTGATTATCAGCACACTGATATAAATACTAAACCTAGCCAAAACATTCAGGGCCTTATACAGTCATTTTAATTCATGATTAGCACCACATTAAAAGTGTGACTAACGCATGGTTATCAGAAAAGTATTCAAAATCTCTGATTAGCACGTAGTAGTTGACTAAGTTAATCATGTGTGACTCATTAATTTAGAGGAGACGATACCCTGATTGCATATATTGTAATCACACTCGATCCTAGCCATAAGAGCTAAGAACACGGTTCTGATTGGTTGGAGTTATCTGCTTCTCGTCACGTAGCATACATATAGCACAAATCAAACGCCAGATGACGTCGTTCCTCATAGCCAAGCATGGTAGCGAGAGAGCTAGTAGTAACAATCAGTATCCCACATAGCACAAGTACGTCCACGGGATGTCCAAGACTGAGCCCGCAACGGACGACGGGACATCCCGGGATTATCCAAATGTGCTCCCGGGACATCCACAGGATTTCCACGGGGGATCCAGATGTCCGCTAATATCCCGGGATACGGGATATTCAACGTGACCACGAAGGGATGTCTATTGGTTTTCCCTCGTACCTCCTGTCCCATCTGGGACGTCCCGTGGACATCCTGCATGGGAATGCTTCAGGACGTCCCATACAGGACGTCCATGGGATGTGTTCTCATTGTCCCGATAATCCAGGGAACCGAATGGGATGATTGGGATCAAAATGGGACATCCCAGGGACGTAGTGGGATTAGTTTGGTTCAAACCTGGTCCAAGGAAAGTTTTTCTTAATTTTTAAAATATTTTCATAACACCTTTACCATTAAAATAATTTTCCCTTGTACGTAATATATAATGCAATAAATTGTGCTTATCCCACCATTTACATAGAGATTTTTGATACCCCTTATAAATAATGACGTTATAAACCAACAGGGGTTGTAGGAGGTGGTTGGGAGTTCGAGAGGGAGGTGCCAGAATCATCAGGAGGAGAAAGGTGCGCTTGCTTGCTTGTAGTTAAATTTATATTTAAGTTGTATCATCCGGCCGTGACGTAATGTCAAGTGGTAATTAGTCCATTTCACGCACAGAACCTTATTGATTAAAAAAGTGATTTACATATGTTACGAAACATATCTGAGAGAGCATCAGCAAGCGAAGGGAGGTTAGATGCTCCGTAAGACTCGTTTTATACCACCTTTGCCCCCAGGATAACACTACATCACATTACGTCACACTCGGGTGGTGTAACTTCGATGTTAATTAAACCTCACCCACTTCTTTGTGACAAACTTAAAAACAGTTAGCTAGGGTAGTGCATGAAAAACTACAAGCATAATGGTTTAGCCACAATAAATTTACATTATGAGGATACAAAGGCAATTAATAGGACTAACTCGGGAGAGTAATGCTCCCGGAAGTATGAACGAAAAACACGGTTCTGATTGGTTGGCGTTATCCATGTCTTGCCACGTAGCATTCATATAGCAGAAATCAAACACTTGTTACTGTCGGCCCTCAAGGCAGAGCGTGCTAACGCAACGTGCTAGTAACAGAAATCGCTTTTGGCGTAGGTTCAAACCCGGCCCAAGGAAAGTTTTAAATTTTCATAATTTTTAAAATTTTCATAACACTTTTTTTATTAAAATAACATGAAAATAATATTCAAAAAATGATTTACTTACTTTTGTGCAGATAAGTAATATTAGTATTAGTACTAGTAGTAGTAAGAGTATTATTATTATTATTATTATTATTATTATTAGTAGTAGTAGTAGTAGTAGTAGTAGTAGTAGTAGTAGGAGGAGGAGGAGGAGGAGGAGGAGGAGGAGGAGTAGGAGGAGGAGTAGGAGTAGGAACGGGTTAGAAACCTCGCAGGGCTCGTTTTGTTCCACCTTGGCCCCCATAATATAAACTTAAAAGAGCTGGCTAGGATAGCGCGTAAAACAGCTGGCTAGAGTAGCGCATGAAAATAGTACTTCCGAGAGCATTACTTTCCCGAGCGGGTCTCAATTAATTACCCAAGGATGTTATAAATAGATGATCTGCCCATATGTATCTTCATCCTATTAAATCGATGAAGCCAAAAAAAGAACAAAGCATCGACACGTCTGATTGGCTACTCTTGTTTCCACAATCGTCTGATTGGCTACTTTCGTTTCCGCCATGATTGTTGACTCAAAACATTGCGATCCTATTGCGCGGATTGGGCAGAGTAGGGGTGGCGAAACTGTGACGTATGGCTTCAAGATTTTGTTGGAAAGGCAGATCCAGGCCCGAAGCCAGCTCGAAAATTTAGGGGGGCCCGGTGGAAGTTAGGGGGGGCCCGATCCAAAAATATTAGTTCATTCCATATTATAGTTCATTTGCAAACCTACCGTGAAAATTTTAGAGGGGGCCAGTAAAAATTTAGGGGGGGGCGTCCCCCCTAGACCCCCTGGATACGAGCCTGGGCAGATCCTCTATTTTATAAGATCCTTGTTATCAATCTTTCTTTCTTTCTTTTCTTCTTTCTTTCTTTCCTTCCTTTCATCTCATCGGGTGAATTATCTACGTAACAGCTGTTCAGCCGAGTCCCCTACAATAGTAGAACTGTTTCTTAAAGTAAACAGTGACAGATGAGTAAAAAAAAAAATCCAGTTCTCTGAGGGATACATACAACTGATCGATAAATTATTTTATCTTATAACTATAACATAATCTTTCTACTGTCGCTAATATTAATAGACTTCTATTTATTCCCCCTGTTAAATATACCCCTCAGAAATGAATTCGTTAATTATAATCCGATTTCTTAACTATTTATAAGTTGCTGTGATGCCAAACCACAAAGAAAACATTTTGAATGTAATATATTTTCATTTTTACAGTCTACGCATGCGTACGTCTAGATTTCAGTAGTTGCAACATTTATTTTTCTCACCCGATGTATTAGGGTTATATTAGTTAATCATACCCAAATCAACTTATTAGCTGAACTCGAAGAAGCATCTAAATACCAAAAAGTACACCGTTCTTAGTTCAGACTTAATAAGACACTACCTAATAGGGTGACTAATGCTTAACGAATTCTCTCTGACCGTCCTTAACGTTTTTAAAATTTCGATATATAGTCATTAGTTCGTTCCGTTTGGAATCAAAGGATTCATTACTTATTTGACAGTTGAAATAATCAGACAATGGATCACTGATATATTCTTCGCCTTCTTTACAATATCATACTTTTAAGATATTTAAGCCTTTTCACTCAAAAGTAAAATTCAATGTTCTAAATGAAGACGTTCTTAACGTTCAGTCAATTTTTGGATGTTTTTACAAAAATAAATAAATAAATAAAAAAAAAGAAATCGGTGGCTTGGAACCTTAAATGTCATCAACAACATTTTACAGTTATCTATAGTTTTAAGGGCGTGCCCAAGGGCGCCGATTTCTCTGTATTTTTTTTAGGGGGAGTATTCGGATGCAGAAGACATATATGAGGATTTTAAGAAAAATTGCATTCAAATTATGCCAAGTATTGTATATTTATAAATACAATGCGGGGGACCCACATAAGCTTTGGGTTACCGCCCTCCACGATTCGGCGCCCTTGGACGTACCACGGAATGTATTCAACAGGGACCGAAAGATATAATATGTATCAGATACATCTAAGAAACACGCTGGATGAGGAAGAGGAGCTACATCTAGGGAATACACTGGATAAGGAAGAACCTTCCATTGAAGCTGCCGAATGGCAACAGTTTGCTACATGTGGTCTAGGTTGTCCATGTGGGTGATGAGGTCATGTCTTTTTTCGATGTTTCTTTTTCTTCAAGTGTTGTATGAACTCGTTGGAGTTGATCATAGCATACAACAGTAGTAGTGGTACGATCACGGAATAGGAGCTCGCTGTAGGTTATCCCTTTCATGTTTCACCAAAACACGAGATGAAAATTCTGTTTGGGACGTGATGTTGCCTTTCTGTTAGGGCTGATCCATTCCTTGCTCTGCTTAAAGTTCACGTACAGACACCATTTTATCTTCAGTAACAATAGTGACAGAAAGGGCCACTTTGATAACAGGATTTACGATGATAAGCAAGTAACTACATATAGCAACACGCTGGTTCTTGTTGTCTGCACTGAGTAAGTGACGCACTCAAAATCCAGGAACAAAAAACAGTTCAACAAAGCTATTTCTCGTAGTCACAACAAAAGCCAATCAGAAGCAAGCATCTCCATCAGGCAATCACAAGCTCCCATTCATGGCTCCACCCCTAAACAGTCACCATAATTATGTGTCCACATATCTCCGGTCTCCTCTTCATAATCTCTACAGATGAATGCAGGCTGCATTCGAAACATCGTATGTCGGATGTAGTGTCTGCAGTCGAAACGTCGTATGTCGGATGCAGTGTCTGCATTCGAAACCTGGCTGATAGCCGGAAAACACTTACTAAACCCGCGAACTCAGTTTTTGAACTATTTCCATACGTTGAAGATATCGCACAACAGTTGCCTGTTTTCTATTCATCTCTGAAAACCAATTTCCGAGTGCTTCGAACAAAGTCGTTCAAATGGTCCTCATCAAAGTGCGATGAGATTGCTCAGATCAAAATTTCCAGTTCGGAACCTGTGAAACCACGAACTGGATTACAGCTGTTCTTTTCAGCAAATGGCGTTCTGCGCAAATTTGTCTGGATTCCTTGGTGGAGCAAGAACCTCTGTTGCACTCGTACAGGACATGTCGAAGGTGACCATTCTTTTCAACTTGACAGTCTATATTTCAGACACTGGGAAACAAAGATTGATTATGCGTACAAAACAGGGAATCACGTACAATTATCAATAGAGACCGGATGTTAGGCAAAATGCCTATTCTTTAATATTAAAGATATGATCAAAAATAACGTTTTAAAGTTTATATAGAGGGTTATAGTTTCGATTTAAGCCAATTTTATTTTGCCTATTTCGACATTTACTGCCTAAATAATTGCTTTAGTGCCTAATGTTGCCTATTCTATGCATTTTCTTTAGAGTAAGCCTTCATTGGGAAAATATATAATTTATATAACATAACTAATACATACATATATACGTATATTAAGTGTTTGTAAACACGAGCACGTGGTACGTTACAATATATACACAGGGTGAACTTCAAAGATGTGTACATAGTTCCGAGGTGATTAATGATATCAAAAGAAGACAAAAAGTTCTCTTGTAGTTTGTCGAATTCCGTGTCGCGTGCGAGTGATAGTGATGCCAACTTGAAATCGAAAATCAAATCTTGACAATTGGAATGGAACAGATAGATGTGTACATACATTGGGAGGTGATTCGTGACGTGAAAAGAAGACAAAAAGTCCTCTTCAACGTCACGAATCACCTCCCAAAGTATGTGCACATGTCTCGCTCCAATTGTCAGGATTCGATTTTCGATTCCAAGTTGGCCCCCCTGTCACTCGTATACGACGCGGAATTCCACAACATGCAAAAAGACTTTTTGTATTCTTTTGATGTCACGAATCACCTCCCGAAGTATGTGAACATCTTCCAGGTTCACCCAGTATGTATGGAATGCGTAACAAGCTTAGTTTTTATATATACAATAAAAGAAGATATTCACAAAGAAATATGTTTCTATATTCTTTGAGCATTATTTATGACTTGAATCTATTTTTTAATAGTATTGAGTATTTATCTTCATTATTTCGAGCTACATTTTAGTGCCTATTTTACTGCCTATTTTTTAAATTTTTAGTGCCTATTTGCCTGCCTATTTTCTAGGATTTTAGTGCCTAAACATCCGGTCTCTAATTATCAATAATAAGAAGAGAAATAAAGTTCGTAGGTTTCGTTTCAATACATATGAAACTGAATACTGTTCTTTTACACTGAAGAAGTAAGAGTTATTACAATATGTGGACATGACTCTTTCAAGCACTTAAAAAAAAAAAAAAAAAAAACTTCACGTAAAGACCTTAAATATGAAATATCTCTAAAATGACCAAAAGTGAACTTACAATACGATACAAAAATTATAACCTGCACTGAGAAAAGAAATTGAAGGTGGCGTACTTAAAAAGATAGGTTACATGCGTAATTCCTGTAGTTTTTTGGACTTTATGTACAGCAGACGTGTAACTGAAAACGCATGTTTTATAATACTTTCTGTATAAGTGTTCCATTTTTACGTACTTTCCGTATGAAACAATCTAGGCGGTTAGGATCTCACATACAAATAGACGTATATAACATATACCTGACGAAGGTAACATAAGTATATGCATGTAATGTACGGAAAACTGTTAGATGTGAGACATTCTGCAACGGCATGATGTAACATCTAAGGGTAGTGCGTGTGTAGCATACGGATAACATATGTTCCATACTGATTTCTGTAATAAGCAAGAGGATTCCGTATATTTGTACAATATACTGCTGTCCGGAGAACGGATTTTTCTCTGTGTGCAATGCAAATTTAAATTAAATTAAATTTGCGAATTGCTAGGCGAGGACTTAGTGCAATATTTATTTTATTTTTGGGAAGTACTGAGTGTCACAACTAGGGATGGCCACAAAGTTCCGGTTCCGGCGGAACCGGTTCTCGAAGATCCGGTTTTCAGAACCGGTTCCAGATCTGGATCTGAAAACCCGGTTCCAGAACCGGATCTTAGGAGCCGGTTCCAGACCTGGATCTGAAAGCCCTCAAAGACCCGTAGAGGAAGCACAAAGTTCACCTTCAAAAATAATGCAAAGAGGACCATGCACTTGTGCCTTCCCCGCCCAGACCCGCTTGTGCCCCCAGAAAAAAAATTTGGTGTTTAGCCAAATGAGTTGGCCAGTTTGCCTGTTTAGCCAATGAGTTTGCCAGTTACCCACTTTATTTAGCCAAATGAGACAAGCTGCCGCCGCCTGGGCGCCTGCCTGTCGCTTCCACCATTTCATCTAGCATACTGTTCACAGCTTGCCAGCAGCTCGCGTTTAGCGTAGGGATGGTAACAAAGTTTTGGTTCCAGCGGAACCGGTTCCAGATCTGGATCCGAAGAACCGGTTCCAGACCTGGATCCAAAGAACCGGTTCTAGACCTGGATCCGAAGAACCGGTTTTAGATCTGGATCCGAAGAACCGGTTCCAGGCCTGGATCCGAAAAACCGGTTCCGGAACCGGATCTTCAAGAGCCGGATCCGTTCAGACCCAAAAGCCGGTTCCACCAGGAACCGGTTCTGGCCATGTCTAGTCACAACTCAGTATAACCAGTTGTGTATTGAAGAAAATCAAGAGAAAAACTAGCTGGGATATACAGCACCCCCCACGCCCTAACTTACGGGCTAAACAGAGTTGACATTTCACGAATAATATACTTGGGTAAGTGTCATACCGTCTGCACGACTATGCACATATAATTTAGAAGGTGTGATCAAAAAGTATAGTGAACGTAGTTGCACAGTGCCATCTTTTGGCGTTGTGTCCATTTCAATTAATAAGTCCGATAGCCTAAACCTTTGGTACAGTCAGTGTAGAGTTTGAACGAGTTGTGACACGTTAGTTGCCTTCCAGAGGCTGAAGAGTGAGGACGTGTTAAGAATGTCTGTCACACGCCAACATTAAATTTTGTTCTAAGCTGCAAAAACGTGCCAAAAAAAGCTCATGAAATGTCAAAATCAGTTTATGGCGATCAAGTCGGTTTAAAACGAGTAGCGATCGAGACGTTCTTCGACGTCAAAAACGGATGGAAACGTGTAAAAAGTGAGACGAATGATTTGTTTAAAAAAAAGGCAAATGACTATACGAGAGCTTGCCGAAGAACTAAACATCTCGTATGGGTCCGTAAAAAGCATCTTAACCACCGGTTAAATGGACAAATGGCTTGCTTCTGTACAATGAAAACGCACCGTGCCACACCTGGCTTTTGATCCGATAGTTTTTGGTAAAAGAAAAAATGCTTGCCTGTCCACATTCGCTGCTCTCCAGATATAGCACTATGCGACTTCTGGTTCTTCTCAAAAGTTAAAACCATGTATAAAGGAAAACGTTTGGACACAATTTTTGAGATTGAGAGGGCCACGACAGCACAGCTGAACGCCCTTCCAAAAGAAGCCCTCCAGAAATGCTTCCAGCAATGGATTCAACATTGAGAAAAATGCATTGTTGCCCAAGGACAGTACTTTGAAGGAGATTAAATCAAATTCCATGTAAATTTGTTATTTTGTTTCTTACAAAATTATTAACCGTATTTTTTGATCACACCTCGTATTTCACAATACTGCTACATTGTAAACAATGTATTGTTACAGCAGTAATAATAATTGTTTTTATAACCATGAAAAGTTTAACAATATTTTGGTTATGCTTAAAATTCCGTATAGTACGAACAGCAATAAAATATGCTTTGCACAACTCTAAATCTTGTTCGCATTGTGATCCAATTTTCAACTATATTTTCATTGTAACCACAATCCAAACAGTTTTTTTTTCAGGGTACAAAAATAGATATATGTGTAAAAAGAACTATCTATAATTTTAACAAGTGGAAAACATAAATATTTGGAACTTTAATATGAAGAAACACGAAACATTTTTGTGTGCGGTCCATTTGTCTTCTCAGAGTACAAATACGTATTTCCGATATTTTAGAAGTAGAAAATGAGAAACGTTATTTTTGTTTGGAAAGAAAATATCTACAGCTTGGTCAACTGGGGGGTATAAAATGTCACGTTGCACCAGCCGCAAGACGTGACAACTTGTCCGTACAGCAGTTACCAGTTCCTTGCGGTGACAGAAAGAGTGCGACACTGTCTTCCCTTTATACTACATATATCGGAGATAGTGGATCAACACGAGTTATTGAAGTATTTTATTGATTTTAGTCGACTTTGTTCTTTTCAAAAAAATGGTTCGTACGTATATACAGGGTGCGGAAAAGTCTAGGCACGATCTAATAACTCGCGAAATATACAGATCAGCAAAACAAACAAAACACATGTTAAGTCTTCATTCCGGCGAAATTAAAATACCGCTAATTTTACAGTAATTATGTGATATCTTCAAATAGATAAAAGATAATTGAAATGTGGAACAAGAGCGCCCTAGACAATATTATTTTGCGTGAGGTACCGTTATCACAAGTCACCTAGTGGCTTTCCGTTTTCAGCTGTTTAGAAACGCGAAAATAAATGCCGATTTTCAAAATGGCTCGAAATCGAAAGCAGATAAGTGAGTCGTGATAACGGTATCTCATGTAAAATAATATTGTCTAGGGCGCTCTTGTTCCACATTTCGATTATCTTTTATCTATTTGAAGATATCACATAATTACTGTAAAATTAGCGGTATTTTAATTTCGCCGGGATGAAGACTCTTAAATAACGTTGAAAAGCTAACCGGTGATGCGTAACGCAACTCCCTATCTCCACCTCTTTACTGATACGGGAGCATAACCTCAGAATTTTAAATGTGAAGCTCCATTTCTTATTGCACATTTGGACTCTCCAGAAAAAAGGGACAGTGATTTGACCTAGAATTGAAAACGGTTCCTTGATGGATGGCGCTCGAATCGACACACACACAAAACAGGAGATTAACAAAATATTATTAAAATACGAATTGTCAGTCCCGTACTCTGTGACCATACAGTTAGCGTACTAGAATAGAGAATCAGAGGTCCTGAGTTCGGTCCCTGCTCAAGGTAACCTTTTTTCTCTTGTTCAAGGTGACCAGACGTCCCGTTTTAGCCGGGACAGTCCCTTTTTCCAACCGTTGTCCCGTTTTTTTCTGATTCTCGAACGGGACGCCTAAATGACCCGTTTTTTAAGTAAAAATGACCTAGGTGTCCCGTAATTATTATTAAAAATATAAATCGTCAATGCAAATTCTACTCCCTTCCGTACCAACACTCGTTGCCAAGGTTCAGCCGTGTCTAGAACTTCTGAATTTCCAAATGGGAATTAAGTGTTCGTGGTTCAAGTGGGAATTGAGTGGGAATTCTGAGTGTTAAACTAGTTAAAAGAATTGTTGGGTAGAACTTGTAATCGGGAACCATTATTTGTTGTGTGGTACACGTAAAATTAAAAACGGTGTGTTATCACTCTTACTTGTGTATTTTGTAAATTGAGAACACTGCTGAGTCCCAAAATGCAATCTGTAAGTCAGAATTCCCCCTCCCTCCCCGTAGACTATTCGTATGCATCCCATTTTCGCAAGTTAAAATTCTGGTCATCTTGCTCTTGTTATTTCTCCAAATAATAAGTTCATACCTTTTAACTTCAATTAGTACTTTATTCAAGTTACATTCATTCAATTCAGATTTTGATAATTGTCTTCCAAATTAACTTTATGAAGTGGTTTTTAGAAATAGGGTTAGAGTTCATATTGTTATATACAACAAAAACAAACCATTTTTGTCGCAATTTGTATTTCCTTGAAAGTTAGTAAATTATGAACAAATACATTACTTTTAGGGAAGTTTAAATGCATGAATTCATTAGTTGGGAACAAAAAGTATAAAAGTGTTACTCCTCGACCTCAGGACTTCCAACTACGTAATCCAGATGCCTAACTGTATGGCCACAGAGCACAGGACTGACATTTTGGATTTTCATAACCTTTAGGTACCCCCTTTTTTGCATGTCGATTCAAGCGCCATCCGTGAAAGCACTGTTTTCAATTCTGGGTCAAACCACTGTCCCTTTCTCCGGAAAATCCAAATATGCAATTTAAAAAAATGGGGGTTCTCATTTAAGATTTTAAAGTTACCTCCCTTACCCTCGAAAGGGGTGGGGATAGCGAGTTGCGTTTGGTATCATTGGACATTTTTTCAGAACTATTTAATAAGTGTTTTTGTTTGTTTTGTTGATCTGTATATTTCGCGAGATATTTGACCGTTCTGGGATTTTTTTCACACCCTATATACATAATATGGCGCACAGAAAATAAATCTTTAATTTTAATTTTTAAAATTATGAGTTGCTTAAAATACAAAACTGGTAATACGTAGTTTTATGACATGTATTTCTTATTATACGTTATTACTACCTCTACAGTTACACCTTGTTACAGCCTGTAATTTTTACTTGATGTATGTGCTGAAACATAAGTGAATGGCTAAAGTACACAGGATGTTAAGCGCCTAAATATTATAGGATAATATGTAAAAGAAAAAGCTCGAAGTTAAACTTGAATCAACTTTACAAAATTGTAAAAAATAGTTAAATGCAATGTATATTAAGAACAATAGAAAATTAACTAGGTGTGTGCAGTTTCGCCATGTTTTCAATTTCGCCACCCACTACTATTGCGAGAAGCTAATAAATGATGAATCAAAAGGTCTGTCATTATTTAGTCAGCCAGTATATATTACCTACATTGAAGCATTTGACCAGGAGAAGGAACTAAACAGAAATGAAGGGTAGCCATTGATTGTTTTCCAGTGACGCTGATTCAATATTGTGAGTTGGAAGTAATTCTAATTATGGCGTTCGTCGTAAGTTTGTCTGTAAGGTAAGATGATCTCATAGTCAGAATCTATACATTCTGCACACAGTAATATAAACAATTAGATAGGCTTGCAATACTCCAGTGTTTTCATTCGATAGTAGCAGCATAATGCATTGTATGCAATTTCGCCATGATAGAAACACGATCGTAAAACTTCAAACTGTGACCTTTTCTGATTTTGTTTTTGAAGTCAGTATCTTTACAATTAAAGCATTCAAGGGGGGACTTATATGAAATTATTTCAGGTTTCTGAACAGGAAACTGAGATAACAGGATTTTTTAAGCAGCATTTAAATCTGCGTTATGTTATAACCCCAGATTGCTAAACGAATGATGGTTTGTAGATATTTACATAAGAAAATATTATTCAAATAGTACACGTTTTGATAGATTCGTCAACTTTCACAGCTTTAGCGATTTTGGACATCCAATTTCAACGAACTTAAGAAGTTCGTTACTGAATTTTCTATGTCTGTGTGTGTGTTTGCGTGTGTCTGGTGTTTGAGAGTTTTCAATTTTGACTCTCCATTCACTAGAGCATTAAAAACTATCTAAAGAATAGTGACGGAATTTCTCGCGTCACTCTTACCGTTTGGCCAAAACTGTTCGATTTCCGGAGATTTAAGGAGCCATATCTCGAGAACCATAAGTTATAGAGAGATGATGGTTGGTGTCGGTCAATACCTAAAAAAAAAATGTGAACATTTTGGTACCAAATAGTTAACCGATGGCTAATGGCCAACTGGCCACCGTTCCCCAGGTATTGGCCAAGGAAGTTCGAATTTCGGGAAATTTAAGGAGCCATATCTCGAGAACCGTATTTCATAGAGAGATTATATTTTTGCGAATTTTTGCGAGAAATAGAAGAAGGTGCGGATAAAAAGATTAACTTTTACATGTAAGAACAATCACAGTTATCTTTCCCACTCCATCTCTCCATTCTTTTTAAGTTCTTTCTGTCAATGCTCTTGGAGCATTCTCAACTGGTTTTTCTTCTGAACCTTCATTTGACGCAGCTACATTTCCTAGCTTATTATGTTTATTTCCTAGCTACTTACGTTTATTTACTAAAGCCATTGCAATGATGTAGGCGTCCTATATTTATTGTAAAAAAGTTAAGAGTGACTAAAAGATGATACGGCTAATAACCAATACGTTCATATTGAATACAAAGGAAGTTGATATATTATTTATATAATTTCACTCATAACATTGGATGAAAAGCAGCAGTGGCGGATCTAGAAGGTAAAAACTGGGGGAGGGGGGCGCAGCCAGAACTCAGACTAAGATACGTATATCATGAGTTTAGTATAAACTTTCAAAAATATATAAATAATAGCTTCAATTATTTTTGTTTCTCAAAAAACTAAGGGGGGGGGCGTTGGCCTGCAGGCCCTGGCCTCGATCCGCCACTGGAAAATCGTCAAGTTTATGTATATATTGTGTGAACTATAAATAATTTTGCGGGAAACTTCAGCGCCTTTCGCTAATTAAATAATAAGGACACAAATAGCATTGTAGTAAATTAGCAAAATTGCCTATTGTCTATTCGGGCAATTTTGCCATTATTATTATTTTGAAATCTTAGAAATGAAGTGAAATAAATTTAACTTCTCACGATTATTCCCTTTAGGCTAGGAGAGATGATGATGATTAAGGCAAGTGAATGGTGATGGAAGAATTGGTGGAATCAGGATGTGGGAGGAAACGGGAGCACCCCGAGAAAACCCACAGACACGATGTTGTCCACCACAAACTTACTTGGTCGGGGATCGAACCAGGTGCCCTACGCAACAGAGGTAAGCGCTCTACTATTGAGCCATCGTGCCGCCTGAGAAATGACTGAAATGGTGGAATGAAGAAAGTAGAACGGAACGAGAGAACCCCAAGAGAAACCCACTCATACGGTGTATGTCCACCACTAGTACGAGGTGGGATCGAACCAGGAACTCTGTACACCAGAGGTAAACGCTCTACCACTGAGCTACCGCGGTCTTTTCATGTTAACAGGTGGTGTGGTCATCATAAAGCAATGGGTTACAAAAAATACTCGTTTTCCTCAAAAACGACACATGAGGATTTACACTTACAATGGATTTATGAACTGGTACACAGGGGCGCACCCACACGGGAGTAAACAGAGTTTAAACTCGCAAATCCCAAATTTTGTAATTTGACGTATATTTGAGCACTTCTTTTGTGAAACTATGCTTGTTTAGCATAGAAATAATTGGTGCAGTCTTTTCGGATGAAAAATAACAACAGAGGACGGTACTATACAGACATACTGGCTTGCAATACTGAACCTCTCCTCCAAACTTTCGACCCCTCCCAACAAAAATTCTGGGTGGCACATATCTCATTTTTAGACATTTTCCCCCTTAAACTCTAAAAATATCAGTGGCGGATCTAGGGGGCAATCGGGGTGATCGACCCCCCGAGAAGAGGGAATTTTCTTATTTTATATATATAAATAAAACCCATCCCAGAGTTTGGAGCTCTTAAAAGTAGCTCTAAGTAGCAGTATTACAACCTACCGCTCCCCTCAGAAGTCCATCCTGGATCCGCCCCTGAAAAATATAATAGATTGTTTCTCTTAAGAAACATTAATCCTTGAATAGAATAATATATTTAAACTTAAACGAATCAAATACAATTGAAATGATTGTTTACATATAAAATAAGACAATATTGTAATGTTAAGCACAAATTTAGCTAAGAATCCGCCACGTGTAATGTTTAAAATTTTTCATGCTTACAGCGACATCCGGTGACGATTTCTTGAAGTTGTTACACGTTTACTTTTTTTCATGTTTCTTTTACCTTTCATAATACTAAAAGAAGACACCAGATTGAAACCAAGCTGTATTTCGCTTTTTTTTAAACTTTTCTTTTTCTTTCAATGTAAAGTGTGCACGCGTATTTGGCCTCTTTCTTTTCTCAGGTGTCGTAAGCACGTGACCAGCATTTGAATTTTTCTTTTTTAAACTTTTATTTCTCTTTTCTTCCCCTCGCCTCCACCCGCCTTCTAAAAACGTTTTGCGTGCTCCCGCCCCCCACCCCTTTTTGCCATAAATATTACCAACGAAGACTCTCGCGGGAAATACAAGAAACTTTGGAGTCTCCACGATGCTCTTCTAGTTCGCATCTTTTGCATACTCATTCACTTTAAGCTTATGTTTCTCTTTCAGCGCCATCTCCGGTTCTCTTCACAATTTAACACTTCATACATTTATACCTAAAATTTCATTTGCAACCAATTTTAATAGTTCATCAAATACTGCTTTAGTTTAACAGCAATTCTAGATTATCTACACCAGTGCTATTTAACCAGCAATACGCGGAGAGGTTTCTGGGGGTACATAATCCTAAAATAAGCATATTTCCAATCAGACCCGTAGCCAGCCCAAAAATTTAGGGGGGGGGGCGGTAGAAGTTAGGGGGGCCCGACTCAATCATATTATACTTCATCACCATATTATAGTTCATTTGCAAGCCTACGGTGAAATTTTATGGGGGCCAACCAAAATTTAGGGGGGACCCGGCCCCCTCTTGCTCCCCCGTGGATACGGGCCTGTTTCCAATATTTGTTAAATTATTATAGTTGGAGAGTTTTTTTCTTTCCAGTGGTTTCTCTGCGTTAACATTAATAAAACTACTCAGAAATTGCTTGAATCCAGAATCAGCTTTGATTCTTGCGCTCTCGAAGATTCGATCAAGAACCGATGAGTTGGCGTCTCGGAAACAAGGCCAGCTCATTAACAGGTTAGTTCTAAAGTTGCGTATAGTTTTTGAATTTTTAACTTTGTCCTCAGTGTGCGAATTATCACGTAGAATGAGAGGAAAATTCCCCCTCTGTAAAACTGGATGTCTCCTATATGTTTTGAAATTTCCAATGTTATTTTTCTCGGTTGTGCACTTTATCCCTCTGTAAATAGTCTTTTACTTGGCACACTGAATGTCCTTTAGTTGGGTCCCTATCTGTGCCCCCTTTTAAACAACAGAACATGTGTATTCATTTTAATAAGTTAATTCCGACTTAATTTCTTCCAAACAGCTTGAGAGGTACACAATTGGATTGGGTACGCGAGAAAAAAGGTTGAGTAGCACTGATCTAGGCTTTTATCGCAGTTATTGCATAATATTAATAAACCGAAAATATTTTTTTTTATTTTGGAGTAGGGTTGCCAATCGTCCGCTATTTTACAGGACAGTTCGGGTTTTGACCTCCTTGTCTGGTGTCCAGTACGACCGCAAAACCAGACGTTAAATATCCAGTATTTTTCCTCTTACTAGATTGTCGAAAACATGAAAAAATGAACTTTAAAGGTCCATAGCTCCAAACCTATAGGACCTACCATAGTCGGGTAAGTTTTCACTTACAAACTAGTATGTGCCATACCTAAATATCCATGTTTCAGAATCTGAGGTACTCACACAATAATTTTTATAGAGATAGTTGGTGAGTACTTCAAATTATATGACCGTAGCCAAACTCCCTCTTTAAAAATTGTTGCGTCAGTACCTTAGGAGTCTGAAACATGGATTTTTGGATAGGTCACATATTAGTTCTTAAGTGAAGTCTTGACCAGACTATGGTAGGTCCCATAGTATTGGAGCTATGGACCTTTAAAGTTCATTTTTTTTCATGTTTTCGGCAGCCTATAACTCCGAAAGGAAGCATTTGTGCACCCAGGTTGGTCTACACTTTTCGTGTTATCTTGGTGTCAGGAATCACCTCCCAAAAGTTGTCAGTGTTGTTTTGAAACACCCTGTATTCTAAGGGGATAATGAGATACTGTAATTTTCGCATTACATGTCATTTTGAACCCCATACTCATCTAGGATATACCCTTTAAGCAAAATGTGATTGAAATCTAGATCGAGGTGGATAATATCTTCCAAAATTTGTTTCAGTTTTGATCCATTTTCCCGTAGTGCGATCACAAATAGCAGAGAACATCGCTTGCAACGCGGAGGGAAAAATAATAGAAAAGACCTCTTTCCTCTTCAAATGGAAATTTAAAAATACTATGGAATTGCACCCGCTTATTCTTAATAAGAGTTTATGATAACGAGTTTCATTTTCCTATCAGATATTTGGTACTTTATTCTGAGTAAAGCATTTGAATCCTCTTTACTGTGGAGGCCGCGGTGGCTCAGTGGTAGAGCATTCACCTCTGGTGCTTGGAGTCCTTAGTTCAATTCCAACTCGCGCCAACTAAAATTTGTCATGGACAAACATCGTGTGTGTTAATTTTCTCGGGGTTCTCCCGTTCCCTCCCACTTTCTTCATTCCACCATTTCATTCATTTCTTATCAACAGCGTTTCCTTTAGACTAGCCGGCATAAACGTGGGACGTAACACTTAAAGATTTAATTTAATTTTTCTCGTTACCTTCCTTAGCATACATATTTAAAAAAAATTCTCACTCATCGCTCCCGTAATAAGAAGAAACTTCCTATCCAAACCTCATATTTCTAGATATATTAATATTTCCTGAATTTTCAGTGAAACACATTATTCTTCCATATATTCGTTCATATTGTCCCCCCTTCCAGGAGCAGAGTTTTTAAAAATAAAATAAATATATATATATATTTTTTTATTTTTAACTAAGAGTTTTATGTAGCAAATTTCACATCTATATTTTAAATAAATCCTTACATTAAGCATTTTGTTAATGAATAATGTAAAATCCTAATAATACAGAAAATTGTCCCATTTTTCCTTTCCAGAAACGGTTTTTTTGTAGATGCTGAAGTACGTATTTGATTATGTTTATTTAAGAGTTTACGATTTCCACATCTCCAACTTAAGGAAATCCTCACAATGGGTACTTTCTCAAGAACTAATACAAAATTTGGATTTTATAGTAATGATCAGACATCTTCTTCCTACCTAAGAAGCAGAATTCTCCTAAACGCTGAAACACAAGTTTTCAATATTTGTATTTAATATGTTTATAAACCGAATTTCATGTCTGTACTTTAAGTAAATCCCTGCATATGGTGCTTTGTAAATAAATAAAGGGAAATTTTAATATTATAGAAATATCCACTCTTTCTCCCCTTTAGGAGCGAAATTTTCAGAACTGCTAAAACATTTTCTCTTGTTTTCAGTTAGGAGTTTATAAACCGAAATTCACAGTTTCAATCAAGCGACTTCACACGTTAGACCTTTCCTCAATGTTATAGAATTGTCCCCAGTTTTCTCTCTTGAGAGCGGAAATTTTGAAAACGCTCAAATATATTTACCCTTACCTTCATATTCTAAGTATCCATACCCTATAATGAATGTTACTACACCACAAACTCATCCCGGGTTCGATTCCCGGCGGGAGCTCATGTGGTTCGGATTCCACGTTAATCAGTAGGTCCACGTCTCATATAGCCTCGCTGCTGAAAGGGACGCTAAACTAAAATCAACTCAACTCAACCACAAACTCATGTGGCAACTATAAGGGCGTGTTATTGTTAACCAACACAATTACAACCAGACGATAGTAGGAAGAAACAGGAAGACAAGAATCCGGTACGGAAGAAACCGACATCTTCTACTTAATCGAATCCTCACATTTGGCACTTTCTGAATAAACAGAAGAAAATTTGAGTATTTTATAAACGTTTCCCTTTCCTCCGTTTGGGAGCAGAAATTATCCGAGCGAAGTAGCTCAACTACAGGGTGCGGCACGTAAAACCGGCCCGTAAAGTGAACACATAAAATGAAATGTAATGTATTGAATATGATTACCTACAACACATAAATGAAATGTAATGTATTGAATATGACTACTCACCTTCACAGCAGGTCTGAAAGTGTCCTCCGCCCACTTCAACACACATGTGAGCACGATTGAGGAGATTCATATATACCCTTGTCAGTTCTTGTGTTGTAATGCTATTGGAGACATCCTGGATCCTGGTCTTGAGTTCTTCAATTGTGTGTGGATTTGTTTCGTATTCTCTTCCCTTAAACAGTCCCCATAAGTAAAAGTCACACGTGGACAAGTCTGGTGACCGAGGAGGCCACAAGCCTTTGCTGATTGTCCTCTCTGGTGTAAACATCTCATGCACAAGGGACAATGATGCAGCTGATGTGTGGCATGTTGCACCGTCCTGCTGAAAGTAAAACACGTCTGCAACTTCTCTCACTCGCATGAACCTGTTGACTCAATCTCCTGGTTGACTTTTGAGGACTTCTTGTCATTATCTCCTCCACCTGCATCTTTAATTCAGGTGTGCAGACAGATGGTCGTCTGTTTCTGGGAGCATTTTGAACCGATCCTGTACGCCGCCATTTTTCAATCAATTCCTGAATGGTGCTTTTTGCTGGCACAGAACGTCCTGGAAATTTCTCCCGAAACAAATTCTTTGTTTTCACAAAAGATCCAGTGAGAATGAACCCTTCAACAATGGCAACACGCTCGGGTATCGAATACGGCATTATCACACACTGACACTCACCCGGCTTAACACAATGAGGCCTTTTTCTCAACTGGTTTCGACAAGTTTCACTGGCTGCGGCTGCACGTGACTGCTGCAGGTCACGTAAGTCGACCCGACCTCGACACGCCATCTCTTGGTAGGAAGGTAGATTAATTAAGTGTTGCCAAAAACGCAATATACCAGAATATTACGACGGGCTGGTTTTACGTGCCGCACCCTGTAGTAGAGCGTTGGATTCGCATTCAGGAGGTCGTGGGTACGATTCCCGCTGCCGACTATCCTGAATGTGGTTTTCCAGGATTTTTCTCAGTCCTACCAAGCAAATGTCGGGATGGTACCTACTAAACAAGCCCTGCCCGATAACTAAAAACTAACTAACTCTATGGCCTATGGAACCCGGAGGTTCAATGCCGCGTTCACAAAAGCTCTATACTGACTTCTATCCTCAGCTAACTGCATCCAGTTTCTACTTTGTATTCCAATCTCTGTGAGATCCATCTTAATATTGTCCTCCCATCTGCGCCTAGGGCCCGATACATTTTTAAATCCTTCCATTGTTATTGTTGTTAGATGTACAGTAGAAAATGGCCTCTAAACTGTACCTGGTGATTGTTAAATAAATAAAAATATAATAAATAATAAATAAAAAAATTCTTAAAATTTGAAACACTTGTCTGCTTATTTTTGATTAAGTTCATCTGTTGAGTTTCATCTCTTTAACGGCAGGGATTGTGAATTACACTTTTTTTTGGGGGGGGGGAGGAGGGGCAATTTTGAAAAAAATGAAATCAAACCACTGGGCGTAACAGTCCATTTTGTGGGCCTGTTGCTTGCTCCAGCTCGTGCTATATGCTACCGACGTCCAGCCTAGAGGTGACGCCTAACTAGCTCATCAGGAGCTTTCTAGACACAGTCACCGTCACGTCTTGTTTTCACGTGACTCCCCAACTTACCTCACTTGCCGGGAATCGAACCCGGGACCACTTGAGTCCAACGCTATAACCACTACACTACGTGTCCCCGTAATTTTGAAACCCCACTTGTGATAACTGAATAAATAATGTTTGATAAATACTTCTTGTTGTGATATTATGTGGTGATAAATATACCATAAATTTGATAAATAAACGTTGTACTGGGATAAAGGAAATAAATAAAATATTGTGGTAAATAAATAAATATAAATAATTAAATTTTGCGAAAGAAAGTCTCGTGAAGTTTTTCTTGTATTTCGTGACACATCAAATACACTTGACTTTCATATCTTACAAGTTAATTGGTTCTAGGAAGGCAATACTTCAAAGAGAGCGAGCAAGCGAGCGAGAGAGAGAAGGAGAGGGCGACAAGAGAGAATCTCTCTCTCTTGATGTGAGTTGACTTGTTGTGGCGAGCGTTGCTGTGTATATAACAAGGCAAAGCGGCTAGAGACTGAATTGAACTTTACAAACAACTTCGGAAGCGACAAACAGCCGGCGAAGTAGATGAAGTTTTGTAACAAGTTCCTAACGCCAAACAATGAACTGCAAACTTCTCGTCTCCCACAAAATGAGGATGTGTGGGCAACGGTGAGGGTAATGTTGTAAACTTGCTGCCGGAGAATTAAAGGGAAATATATATATTCTGACAATAGAATCATGTAAAATCCTTATATCGTTATAACATGTAGTTCCCGGAAACACGTAAAGAAAATCTCTTTGTTCTAATGGTCATTTATTAGAGATTAGAAAACTTCTTCTAATTTCAATTAGTGGGTGATTTGACAAGTGTACTTAGAGAACTTTCCTGGTTAATTAGAGAACGCATAATAGCAGGAAGACCGAGCAATACCAATTCATACATCATATATGTACAGTACAGAGGGACACTATTAACAAATACAAGATTAACAAATACAAAATTTAAAACAACACCAACAACGTTTGGGAGGTGATTCCTGACACTAAGATAAGACGAAAAGTATAGACCAACCTGAGTGCAAAAACACTTCCTTTCGGAGTTATAGGCTACTGAAAACATGAAAAAATGATCATTAAAGATCCATAGCTCAAACACTAGGAGACCTACAATAGTCGGGCCAAGATTTCACTTAGAAACTAGTGTGTGACCTATCCAAATATCCAAGTTTCAGAATCCTGCGGTACTTTCGCAAACAATTTTTATAGAGGTAGTTGGTGAGTACTTCAAATTATACGCCGGTAGCCAAATACCCTCTATAGAAATTGTTGCGTGAGTACCGCAGGATTCTGGAACATGTATGTTTGGATAGCACACGTATCAATTCCTAAGTAAAGTCTAGACCTGACTAGGGTAGATCCCATAGTTTTCGAATTATGGACCTTTAAAGTTAATTTCTCATATTTGCAGCACCCAGGCATCGAAATGACGGATTTCTGCACCCAGGTTGGTTGGTCTATACTTTTTGTCTTATCTTGCTGTCAGGCATTACCTCTCGAACGTAGTCGGCGTTGTTTTGAAACACCCTGTAAAGTGGTCTATCCAGTAGCGTATCAAAGTTTGGAATTAGTAAGAGTTGTATCTCTCCTCCTAAACTATTATGTCTTTCACACACACAGTAAGAAATATGCGTGTTAAGCCAGCATAGTGGCTGTGTGTTATACTAGTTGTGTTAAACATTGACACGCATTTGGTGCTACTTCAACTTTATAGTATTTTGAAGGAAATTATTAAAATGGTAGTCGTTAAAAGACCTAACTGACATGGTCTTTGTGCGTTGAAATGCACCAAGGACAAGTTACGAACATGAAGAACAGATGACAACACTTCTACTAATGTACAATTTTACAAGATTCATACGCTCACAAAACTATTTACGTGGAAGATTACTAAAAACATAATGTGTTGTTCATTGCTTGGTAAAATGCCAAATATACCGCGTAAAGCTGTGATCATAACTATAAATAAAGACCAATACAAATTCACAATGTCGGTTAATTAGATAATATCCGATCAAAGCAATGTTTAAAGTTAAAAAGTGCATTATGACTGTATCTCTACCAGGTGCACAGGATTTTGAGACAGCTGTGATGCCTTTTCTAGGTCATCGTTGTAAGCAAATGAGAAGCCGCTGCCGAATAACATTGTTATCATTATTAGTGTATTAAAATAGCTTGGATTCACCATCCAAGCTGAAATATTATTATCAAGACAGAGTGTATATTGAAAGAAGACCGTGGCGATATTCCTATTTGCGCGTTCCTTCGTTCATTCTTCTAGTTTTTCTTAACACCGCCGTGGTGTTATTTTTACACCGTTCAACATCAATTTTGTATCAAACCAGCAACAATTGTCCTTTGTTAACCGCAACAGTGAGACCTGAGTTAAAAGCAAATCTGAGGCATGTGTTAACCGCAACATTGGGGCCTGTGTTAACCACAATTCCGAACTCTTGGTATTCAAATAACAAGCAAAAGTTGTAGCCATGCTGAGACACTGTTCTGTGCTGAAGTTGAGTTGTATTAAGAGCATCATTACTTGCTAAGTACTATTGAAAACGGAAGGGTTCTACAACGATCTCTGTATATGGAGGAGAGTTAATTTACACATATGACATTTACGTAAGTGTCACGTGTTAATGAGACTTTTCTGTAATAGGACACAAGTTTTTCAATGACGATGTTTTATTCTCTGCTGACAATGACTTAAGTTATGAAAGTTATTTCTTCTTTAAGTACGTCATAACTTTGGAAATGTGAAACCTCTTCATTTTTTGGGGGAAAGTGAAACTTACTAGAAACCAAGTTGCCACTGTAAGGAGATGGTCATTTCGAATAACTTTAGTGATATGAACATGAGACACAAGGTGAGAGCATTAGACACAGGTCAGAGTGAACCAGGGAGGAGAGCTAATTGCAAAAATGGAATTGTCATGAAGAGAACTCTACGCCCGTCATAGTGCGCAATCACTCTTCATTTTCTGGCAGTAACTTTGCGGCTTTAGTCATTGGCAACAGATAAGTGTAATACTGGAATTTAAACACTTATATCTCGTTATAATAAATGACTACACAATTTTGATTACAAAAGTTGTAATCTACAAAAGTTGTAAATAATAATATTGTTGTAAATGAAGTGTTATCTTTATATCTTTTGTTTTTGTTAAGATACATCCTATCGTTACCTACTTTCTGAATTACCCTCGTATTTTAATAATTACATTACGAGTTAAACGCGAGCGAAATACTACAGTCCCCAGGGATACCTACAATAAAATAGAACAACAATGCATATCACTTAACTTCTTATAGGAGGATTAAAATCGAATTCTTAACATTTGAAATAATATTCGCTTTGTCGTCGTGAAAATCCAATTGTATAAAATACAACCACGCTTACGTTTGCTTGCTTTTGCGAAGAGTGTGAAGTTTTAATCAATCATTCACGTTTTTCTCTTTTCTCAGCTCTCCGTAACTTGCACAGAAGGGCTAAAAAGTGATCGGAGGAGATTCAGCTACTTGATCAGAAGATATGCCCCGTGTGTATTTTCATAGGAATCTATTAGAAATGGGGGTTGCCCCTAGTGATATGCAACCCAACTATACGTAGGCGTAATGTTGGTCCTCTACATCAAGATTAAGGATTTAGGATTTAGATTTCTGGGCTCTCGGCATCTTATGGCTATTTAGCCCGTCACATTTAAGGGATGACGTCCTTCGGCGAGCACCCCATCCGGGGAAAGGGTAGGAAGAAAGGATTGGGAAAGGAATGAAGCGGCCTGGGACCTATAAGTTAGGTACCACCCCTGCATTTGCCTGGTGTGAATGAGGAAAACCCAGGAAAACCTCATTCATGGTGGCTGGCCTGAAAAAGCTGTCGAACCCGGGACCGCTCGCACCGAAGGCGAGAGCGTTAGCGATTACGCTACGCGGGGTCATTTTCTACATCAAGAAAATACATGGTTAAAAGTTTGGAATCGAGCTTCTTGGCAAAAGATTCAGCCAGTTGATCATTAGATATGCTCCGCCATTAGTATTCCCATAATAGATTACTAGAGATGAATTGTCCCTAGTCACTATGCAACCCAACTGTACACAGTGTCATGTTGGTTGCATAACGATTCAGTTAAAATTGCTAATGTGTGAAGCGCAGACCAAGCTTTCATTATTTTGGTTCGCTCAGTTTTTTCTAACAAAGGTATTATAGGGAGCTAGCTTGTTTACCAGCGGGGGCTGAGGTAAAGGGGGAAGAATTTCAACAATTTTTCTGCCTGACTCTTGCAATACTCTCTTTCCTCCTTCTATATGTCAGCGTTGCCAGGGTTAATAATTTGTCACATGAATGTCATTCTGAAGAGTTAGTGTGAGTTGGTTATTTGTTGTGTGCTGTTGTGGTTGCGGTTTTGATGCTTATTATTCATTTGACAAAGGCTTCACCGCGTAAGAGAGGGCAAACTATACACAGCGAAGCTAGAGAAGTAATAAGGAAGGCCATAGTGCAGTGCGACGAAGAAGCGAGGGAGAAAAAAACTGGAGCATTTGTTATCACAACCTAATTTGCGTGTGTCCACGTATACAGGGATCTTCGATAGGGATTGCATAATTGCATAAACTCTTTGAATTAAGTGAGTATTAGCTGAATTTTTTGACAACGCACTGGCAACCCTGCCCAGGACCGTCGAGTGACCGTTTCTTGGCGACGGGGTGGGGAACCTGACAATCAACTCTGAATTCCTCAGCCTCGCATTAAAGCTAGCTCCCTATAATAATAACAATACTTTTATGCAACTGTTCATGTCTTTTATTTTTTTATATGCTTTGAAAGAAAATATACCCATATATAATATCCATTTTAAGTACATAATAATGAAACGTTCTCAACGTGTCACATGTTCAATTTTTTTAAAAAATATTTGGTTTTGGTTATAAAACGACTTATTTTAAATCATAATACATAAATGATTTGTACGTTTTTAAAAAAAATCAATTCTTACAGGTAATGTCGTAATATTTCATTCCTAATGTCAATTGCTTTCACGGCACAAAAAGAATTCACAAGATAAACTCGACTGCTTTTCTTTCTTTCTTTTTTTAAACTCTCCACAAGTTGTAGAATGATAGCTAAAACAATGGGAAACCTATAGTAAAGTTTAGGAAAGGGGCGGGGTTTGCACAGACAGTTTCTGTTATTCCTTCATTGTCTACGTTCTTCATTTTCTCTTTAGTACTCAACACGTCCATTTTTTTTTTTTGGGTCGAAACTGCACTTCTGTATTGGGTCGTATGCACATGAACATGAATGACCATAATGGGACAATAACCTAACATTAACTGAGGTGTAAACTTCTGTATATCCCTCATAAATGCTTGAGTTAACTGGCGTTGCCAGCTCATAGAGTGGGAATTGTATTTAAATCTGGTTCTTTTTTTAAATCTTTTTATCTTTCGAACGCTGAACACAAGAGGGAAGAACATCTCATGATCAAAATAGAAAGCAACAGGAGAGTTGAAATGAAATTAAATCTTTAAGTTTTACGTCCCACGGTTATGCCGCTTAGGATAAAGGAGACGGTAATGATGAATAATGAATGAAATAGTGGTATGAAGAGAGTGAGAGGAAACGGGAGAACTCCGAAGAAACCCACGCACACGGTCCACCACAAAGTTCACGTGGCGGGGCTGGGATCGAACCCGGGACCCCAAGTACCAGAGGTGAAAGATCTTCCACTAAGCCACCATGGCCGCACCAGGAGAGCTGAGTTTCACATTGTGATGTTACGGGGGAATCCCATACTATAGAATTCAGTACTAAACCGGAAGTGGTAGTAAATGTAGAACTTCGGGCTTCTATAGAAGGACGTGTACACGAAACAGCGCCATGACTTAAACTTTTCCTTTAACCTTTAAGTACTTGCGCGGAGTGTACACAGACAAGCCCGTAGCCAGCCCAAAAATTTAGGGGGGCCCAGTAGAAGTTAGGGGGGCCCGACCCAATCATATTATACTTCATGACTATATTATAGTTCATTTGCAAGCCTATCGTGAAATTTTATGGGGGCCATCCAAAATTTAGGGGGGCCCGGCCCCCTCTTGCCCCTCCGTGGATACGGGCCTGTACACAGACCCCCTAGCAGGTAAATTTTGTGTTGCTAGCCATAAGTTTTGATGAAAAAATATAACAAAATCTCTTAAAACGGGTACAAAAAAGTCTAATTGCAGCAAGTACTTTTAAAAACATGTCTAGAGTTATGCTACATTATCTTAATTATTAAAAAATATTTTCGTTGTAAAAAAAACTGGGGGTCTATTGGACTCCCGCGCGAGAACTACTGTCACACAAAAGGGCGCGAGTACTTACGCGTTAATCACTTCCCAGCTCAGGGACGTATCCAGAGTGTGGATGCTAGAAGGCATCATGACATCATTTTATTCATAAATGAAGATATTAAATTCAGGATTAGCAAACTATACAGGACCACACCCTTATGAGGGCCACTCCATCAACGCTAATCAGCTATTTCATCCACCAACCAGCACTCGACTTGTTTGTAACCATCATCTGCCTTTACGACACTACCAGAACCTTCTCTACATCCTGCGTTTCTATCTCTTCCACATTCTAGCACGAGTCGCCAACAGTTACGTCAGTTAAGGTGCGACAGTTGCCCTTCAATATCAGCTCATATGCGTTTACTACATATGCTCATCTAGCTCATATAGGAGTCAGGGGTTCCCAAAAAAGAAACCGGAACTCTCACATTTGAATATGTTAGTTACAAGAGAGAGAGAGAGAGAGAGAGAGAGAGAGAGAGAATTATTTGCTGAGCAAAACCATTATATTTTAATTTAAAATTAGATACGCGTTATAGTTTCACCAACAAACATTTTGGCTTCATCAGACACTATCTTAGCCAAAAGTTAGTTGGTGAAACTGTAACACGTATTTAATTTTTACTTAAAATATAATGATTTGGTCAGCAAATAATTAGTGTGTATTTAAAAATATAAAGTATTACCTCCTAGAAAAATATGAAGTATTAAATTCGCTCCCCTAGTTTATCGACTGTATCAAAAATTTGGTGACAAAGGTGAACTCTGTTATAATTAAATGAAGAAATGAAAAGACACAAAAGTTGTAGGAAATACACGGTAGGTGGATTTCGATCTTAAATGATTGTTTCAAATTGTGCTAGCCGCTTGCGCTCCACACTGATATGACTCCTTATGATAAATGAAAAAAGCAATGTTTCGAGTTCAGAAGGTTAATCGAACGGAACATACAGGCAAGCAGAAATGATATGGGAACATCCTCATTGTTATGTGAGGGGAACGTTGAATATCTCAAGTCCATTTCCCAAAAATGCGTAAATTGTTGTCTCAAAGGAACAGCCTATTCAAAGGAACAAGTAGCAGCGTCACGTCACTATAGGAAGGAGCTTTATTTATATGGCGATATTTTCTCAATATTTAACCGGAAGCTATAGTAGATTATACCACTTCCGGTTTTAGTTGGCATATTAGAGCGTAGATGGGATATATTCTTGGAGAAAGCTGACGGACATGACTATTTCAGGCTTCGGAATTTATGTAGTCATTACCATTTTATAGCACCTTTACTTCTCTAGAGAGTTCCTCCGTGGCTAAGTGGTTAGCGTACGCGCCTTTGGCGTGGGAGACCCCGGGTTCGATTCCCGGTGGGAGCTCATGTGGTTCGGATTCCACGTTAATCAATAGGTCCACGTCTCATGTAGTCTCGCTGCTGAAATGACGTTAAACTCAAAATCAAATCAAATCAAATTACTTCCCTAGATTATCGAAGGTGTTCATTTTAAATCAGATGAACGAGCCTCAGATCTTAATTAGAACGAAGATAGAATTACAAAGAGATCCCACTGATACCAAGATTCGAACCTGGATGCTTAGTTAGTAGACAGATACCTTACTGATTAGTAGAGACCAGATGTTAGGTAAAAATGTCTATTCTTTAATATTAAGGATATGATGAAAAATAATGTTTTGAAGTTTATATGGAGGGTTATAGTTTCAATTTAAGCCAATTTTATTTTGCCTATTTCGCCCATTCCTGCCTAAATAATTGCTTTGGTGCCTAATGTTGCTTATTCTATGCATTCTATTCAAAACAAGACTTTATTGAGAAAATATATAATTTAGTATTTTAAGAAAGTATTCTGCCTCTTCCGAGAAATATAAACGTTGTTTGTAGTGATAAGATGTCGTAAAACTTTGGACTGCTATCTGTACTGATAAAGTGTTTTATAACTTTGGACTGTTGTGTGTACTGATAAAGTGTATAAAATTTGAACTGTTATGTGTAGTGATGAAGTGCTATATAGAATGTATTTACCAAATACATGGAATACATGTCAAGCTTCGTTTTTTATATAGGCAGTAAAAGAAGATATTAAAAAGTAGGTATGTTTTGATTCTTTGAACATTATCCATGATTTGGATTTATTTTTTTAATTGAACTGAGTATTTATCTGCATTACTTAGAGTTACATTTTAGTGCCTATTTTACTGCCTATTTTTTTTAAATTTTAAGTGCCTATTTGCCTGCCTAATTTTTCAGGTTTTTATTATCTAAACATCCATCTCTACTGATTGGGCTATTGCATCTCTTTTCACAAGACAAAACGTGTGTTATCTTCGAGTTAAAAGAAACTACAACTGATCGTTGAAATAGCAACTGGTAAACAGTAAGGCGATGTAAACGTCATATTTTAATAAAATTATAGTTTAATAAACTGTTTGTAATATCATACCAACGTTGAAGCGGCTTCTAGTTCTTGATTTCCACTCCAGAAGCTATGATAGCTCACATCGCAAATCTATCTTCATTCTGAAGACAAAATTATATTTGACATTTAGTACCTACCATAGGCTCTAAGTATTTTACAGTGTATTTCTTACATTATCAAACTTGTCAAGGGTAAATTAAGTAATATTTCTTTTCATTTATCAGGTCTTATTAATTTGAAAGTGTTACACTCTAAAACCAAGTAGAATATTTACTCTTTACTTCATGAAAATAATAAACATTTTACAAAAATAATTATATTTTAGAGTGATTCTTTTAAAACTCACGGATTTCATTTGAGTCTAGAATTTCTAACTGAGGTCCGATTTTCATGAGGTTTGTGGCAAATGATCAAGTAAGGATGGGAGATTTATGGGGCTATGTTTACTGGTTTAAATTCATCCGGGGTAATATCAACCACGTGTCAAGAAGAACAGCAAGTATTCGCCCGTGTACCTTGGAATTGGAATCAGGTTTTGGGTTTTTGAAGCGAAATTGCAGAATACAAATTAAGTGTTAGCGGTAACACCCAAAAATCCCATGTTGAATAGCTACAGCCGATTTCTTGCGACGAACAATGGAGAGATTTGTTGGGCAACCTAAGGAGTTGATAAATGACATTTTCCACAAGAGCTGCCTACAGGGTCCGATGCTTCCCTGTCTTACTCAGAAGCGATCCTGTTTCTTCCAATTTATTCACTAGCAATAATAGGTACCGGTATATTATGTTACTATCTGGAGCAGAACGTGAGGCAAATTTGTTTCTAAATGACCTTCGCGGAGCAACAACAGATTCCGTTTACCAAACACTTTTAACGATAAACTCACGTTGCTGCAAAGAATACACTATGCTTACTGTGTCCTGATTATACTCACACAGTAGTACGGAATTGTACAGCGCAATTCCCAATACAGCCGGCCCACTTTCCTGTTTCTTATTGACCTTGGCGAGGTGAAGAAAATCGAAACCGTATTCGGTGAAAATCGAACCGATTTTTGGGTAAAACCGAAATCGGTTTCAGTAAAAAAAACTGAACCAGTTTTGGAGAAAACCGAAATGTCGTTTTTTTAGGATTTCGGTTTTTCTAGAAACCGGTTTCAGTTTTTTATATAAAAACCGGTTTTGCTCATCCCTAGTTGGAAAGAATGGTGGGAAATTGGGTTAGGACCATGAATAGAGGTAAATATTTACAAGCACATTTACTTCAATGTCCAGATTTGATTGTTCAGTTTATTTCTAACTCAATTTATGGTAGGTATTTCTTTCTTTTCTTTCGTGTGCAGTATGTAGTGAAATTAGTGAAATAATCCATTATACACACAACAATTTATGTGTTTCCTATATAACATTCATTGAACAACACACAATAAATAGTAGAGATCAATCTTAAAGTAGAGAATTTTTTCTCTTCATCGATTGCACAGTAAAAGCCTGTTTCAATTCTGCACAGGCTTACCAACTGCTTAAAAAAAGTTGCGTGTAAATTGGGTTGCATTTGTCCAGGGGTTTGTAATAGCAGCGAGAGTACTCGACCAGACCTAATCGAATTATAGCAGTCAGTGGCTCAACTACATTTGTCGGTGACTGTACAAAATATATCTCAATGCGCATAAACTACACTTCATTGAAATATATATTCGAAGCTGTTGGAAGTGGAGAATGTATCGCAAGGCTGGTCGAGCCTGAAATGAAGAAAGGAAGAAATTGGAAAGTTTGTAACGAAGAAATATTTCCTTGCGGTATAGAACTTAGAAGTCTGCACGGACCGGAATTTTTAGCCGTAGCCCGGCCCGGCCCGACTCGACTTCAAAATATGTTTTAGTATTTAGACCCGAGCCCGGCCCGAGTTCGTGTAATAATCAAATGAACCCGAAATAAGCCCGAATTACAGAAACTTAATAATTAACGCAAAATTGTATTTTTATTTACAGCAATTTGAAGTTTATATAATTTTGCAGTTGTAGTTTAAACGTTCTCCAGAAAGAACGGTCCGATAAATATCATTGTACAGTATATTTAAAAAGTTAGGCCCGAAAAGACCCGAGAAATATAGTTATACATTTGAAAATGTACGGCCCGAGCCCAACCCGGCCCCGAAGTGATATATATTTTGTAGGCCCGAGTTCGGCCCGCGGGCCGGATCGGGCTTAGGCCCACAGGCTCGGCCCGAGCCCGTGCAGATCTCTAATCGGAGTACAAAACTTAACGATGTGACCAACGCACAGGTGATTAGACTGTGTAGAGGGGGATTGGAGAACTAAAAACACAGCTATGTTCATTAGTGTGTTCTGGGTTGTTTATATTGAGACAGAAGCGAAGAGTTGCATAATCAAACAATAACAGTTTTATCATTGTATAAATGAAATAGATTTCAACTTCTTAAGTTCGATATATTCGCTTACAAATCGATTTTGATGAAAATCTAGAGTTAAAATGGCAATACTTTCAAAAATGATACTTAACCCTTTAACTACTTATGAGGTAGTACAACGTCAAGACATCCACCTAAGAGTAAACATTTCCAGAAAACTGTGTCACTTAAAGGGTTAATCAAGTGTTCGGAGTCTTGAAAGGAATCTTTAGATATATTTGTTATGATTGTAACTCTTTCTTTAACAAAAAATAAATGCCCTCGAAAATCGTAAATAAAAGTGCTCGTTTCTCCTAAATAGAGCCAGTGATACCTCAAAATGATGTCTGATTAGTGCCAAATTTTGCACATTTATTACATACATCTGTGCACAACATTTCCGCACTATGCTGTTTTAAATTTCGAGAAGGGGAACACGGTGGTTCAGTTGTCGAGCGTTTACCTTTGGTCCTAGGGTCTTTGGTTCGATCCCTGGCTAAATAAGTTTGCGGTGGACAACATCCTATCCTAGGTTTTCTCGGGGTACTCCAGTTTCCTCCCATTTTCCCATTCTACAATTTCATCCATTATCATTCACTTGTTTTAATCATTATCGCCTTTAGTCTAAAGGGCATAATCGTGGGCATTAAGCTGAAATATTAATTTTTATTTCCTTAAATTTCGAAAAAGGTTTGAAAGTGATGCTTTCGATCAATCATAACGACATATCTTATGATTATGTACTTTTCTAGCAACTTATATCCATTGTGAACAAACTATGTAGAAGCCTTTTGTTGCACTTTTTCCTATTATGAACTATACATTCAGGCTTTACCCTACCGCTCTACATAAAGATTAAAAACCTTACTTGGAGCAAAGTGATGCAATACGTACATGATATATATTTTTAAACTATATACCCTATATATACTGTATATATTAGCTGAAACATTTAATCTTAAATCCTGTAACGTAGGCAAAGCGCAAAACATTTCCGCTAATGTGGTCTAGACAAGCGAAAATTATCAGTGAGAACTGCGTTGTGAAGAAGAAATGGAGGAAAGATAGTGTATGTGGTGGTCTAGAGAGAGAGAGAGAGAGAGAGAGAGAGAGAGAGAGAGAGAGAGGGAGAGGAGGGTGGGGTGAAGAGGAAACTCAGATCCTCATTAGCTACGCAATAACTCACTCACTTTCGCAATGTACGAAGATTAAAATTCACCCCCCACACTCTCAACACACGCGATTTAATTAACCCTCCTCTCTTTTTCTTTATGAGGAAAGGTTTTGGTCCAGTAATTTTTAGAAAACTTTGTCCAGGAGATTTTTTTTTTTAAATGTTAAAAGTTATGAACTTTATTCTAACTTTCTTTTTCCTGCTTTTTTCCTTTTTTTCTCAGATAGTAAACTTTGTTCTTGATTTGAAGTAAGAGAATATTCTACAGATTTTTTTTTTTTGCTTGTACTTCTCTCTTAATTGTCAGGCAATCGTCGGAGTGCAAGAAACGTATTAGTAACTATGTAAATATGATATTTGATTGATTGATTTAACTGACTGATAAGGAAGTTTAATAGAAATGTAATCCACAAGGTCACAAACTATGATGCGAGTACTTGGCAACACTTGAAAAATACAGCGCGGAAAATCAACTAGTCTTCATTTGTCAGGTAACTTCTTATGTGTTTTTAAAATTACACAACCACACAAAAAATACAAGTTCTGCACTGAGGAAAAAATGTAGGTGGCGTGCTTAAAAAAGGTTAGGTTACATGCGTAATTCCTGTAGTTTTTGGACTTAACGTACAACAGACGTATAACTGAAAATGCATGTTTTTATAATACTTTCCGTATAAGTGTTCCATCTATACGCACTTTCCGTATGAAACAATATAGGTGGTCAGGATCTCATATACAAATGGACGTGTATATAACATATAACTGAGAAATGTAACATAAGTATATGTATTGGGTTCGATCCCAGCCCCTGCCAAGTGAACTTTGTGGTGGACAAACACCGTATACGTGGGTTTCCTCGGGGTTCTTCCGTTTCCTCCCACTTTCTTCATTCCACCATTTCATTCCTTACTCATCATCACCGTCTCCTTTAGCCTAACCGACATAACCGTGGGACGTAAAACTCAAAGGTTTCATTTCATTTCATAAGAATATGTATGTGATATACGGAAAACTGTTAGATGTCAGATACCCTGCAACGGCGTGATGTAACATCTAAGGACAGTGCGTATGTAGCATATGGATAAGGTATGCCCCATACTGATACCAAACTTCGAAACACCAAGACAATCGACCGTGTCAATTTTTTGTATGGGCAAAAAGCTTTAACGATTTTGCATAGGGGGAATATACGTAAGAAGGCCATACAAAAAAAGTTCTGTCAGTTAACCCCAGGGTATGGATTTTAGTACACAGAATCCAAATTTCGAAACACCAAGACGATCAACCGTGTCAATTTCTTTTATGAGCGAGAAACGTCTGTGAATTTTGGTACGTAAGACCCATATACGTTTTTCTCCATAAAACAAAATTGACACTGTAAATCGTCCTAGGGTTTCAAAATTTGGATTTTGTGGTCCAAAATACATCAAATCCGCACCTTGGGGTACGATGCATACAACTTTTGTTTTTTCTATGTCTGTCTTACATGTATCCTCTATGCAAAATCGTTAAAGTTTTTCTCCCATTAAAAGATTACACGATCGATCATCCTGGAGTTTCAAAATTTGGATTCTGTGTAACAAAATACGTCGAATTCATACTCTGGGGTCCGGTACACAGTATTTTATTTTTGTGTGTGTGACTGTGATTAATCCATTCTACATGTGTAATTTGTCTTGCTATGATTATGATAATACAGAAAATATTTTTCTGGAATACTCAGCGGAACGTTTCTTTGAAAGGTTGAATATTGTAATGTCTTTGAGATAGAGTCAATAACGGTCCAGGTGTTTTCCCTTCAATTTTATTACAAAATCTAAATACAGTTATCTTTGAATTTACAAAGAGCACTCTAATAATGTCTTTCCTTATAAGTGACAAAGATGAAAGAGAAACGTGTTTTGCACGGTGCCCCTTTTGCTCATAGCAGCCTCCAGAACATCTGCAGGGTTTTAAGTGAATACTTGCAGGAAAGCTCTTGAGCCCAAAGCAGCTTCGCGAGGTTTAGTTGTGGTTAGGATCCCTAATCCAAAGAGACCTCGGGTTTAGGTATAGGTGAATTCCTTAGTTCAAAGTGACCTGAGGTTTAGGTATAGATGAATTCCTTAGTTCAAAGCAATCTCGGGTTTAGGTATAGGTGAATTCATTAGTTCAAAGCGACCTCGGGTTTAGGTATAGGTGAATTCCTTGGTTCAAAGTGATCTCGGGTTTAGGAATAGGTGAATTCGTTAATTCAAAGCGACCTCGAGTTTAGGTATAGGTGAATTCCTTAGTTCAAAGCGACCTTGGGAGCTGGTGTAGGTTATTTGATCAGCGGTCAAACTGATAGCTGGTTCCTCTTCAGCCTACGCTTTTATAGATGGTCTCTTGGTGGCTTGTCTCTCCTCGGGCTCAATCGTCTTGGTTTCGTGTCTTCCATGTTGTAGTTAAGTCGGCTGCTTGTACTGTTTGTAAATAGTAGCACGTGTTGTGGTAACATGTGATTGCGCTGAAGGTGGGGATCCTTACAATATGAATAATCTACATCATAGTTACGGATTTTCCAATCATTCGCAGATCATTTGAGAAGATTTTATGGAGTAAAGTTCTGACTTAACAATTATCGTTTTGAATTCTATCCAGGTTACCTCATTGTCGCACCGCCAGGTCGTCTCGTCTTATTTATTGTCATGATTTATATTTCCAATCAATCTGTCTATCTAACTACTGGTCTCGTTGCGACGGGGACAAATAGCTTCTCTAACGAGGTACACAACAAATCTCCAATAGCAATCAATCCGCTGGACTGATTATGACAGGAACAAATAGACTCTTTAATAACGTACACACTAAACATCTAATATCAATCAATCCACTGGACTAATTGTGACGGGAACAAATAGACTCTTCAATGACGTACACACTAAACATCCAATATAAATCAATCCACTGAGCTTATTGCGACTGCGACAAATAGCTTTTTAATGACGTACACACTAAAGTCCAATCAATCAATCCACTGGATTCATTGTAAGGGGACGAATAACCTCGTTAATGACTTCCACAGTAAACTCCTCAATTAATCAATCAATCCTTCATTGAAAGTATATATATATATATATATATATATATATATATATATATATATATATATATATATATATATATATATATATATATATATATATATATATATATATATATATATATATGAAAGTGACTATCTTTGTGACTTAATAATTCTTGATCAGTTCTCATTAAAATCCCAAATAAATCAATTAATCTTGCCATTAGCTTCCAACTGATGTGAATAAATACCTTTGTCGTTGATGTCTCCATTAAATTTCTCAATCAATCAATAGTCCAACTATTAGCTAATGTAGTCGCTTTCTTTCTTTGCTTTTCTTTATTGCAGCGTACAGGAATTTTGCTTCCTCTCTAATTAGATCCAACATTGTTCTATTTTCCTTTAATATTTCTAACTAGCTAACTCTATGGCCTATGGAACCCGCAGGTTCAACGCCGCGTTCACAAAAGCTCTCCACTGACTTCTATCCTTAGCTAACTGCATTCAGTTTCTACTTTGAATTCCTATCTCTGCGAGATCCATCTTAATATTGTCCTCCCATCTGCGCCCAGGTCTTCCTAATGGTCGTTTTCCGATTGGTCTTCCAGTCAAGACTTTGAAAGCGTTTCTACTTTCTTCCATTCTAGCTACATGACATGCCCACCTAAGCCTCCTAGACTTGACGACCCTAACAATGGTAAGTAAACCGTATAAATTATGTAGTTCCTCGTTATGAAGTTTCCGCCATTCCCCATTCCCGTTCCTCTTGGGTCCAAATATTCGTCTCAGGATCTTGTTCTAAAATAATTTCAGTCTATGTTCTTCCCTCAGTGTAAGCGACCATGTTTCGCATCCATATAGCACAACAGGCATGATTATCGATTTATATATTTTAAGCTTTAAATTCCTCGACAGAATTCGCGACGACAAGAGATTTTAAACCGAATAGTAACACGAATTTCCTGCTTTTAGTCGACATTTAATTTCTTCGTGGATATAATTTTCCTCTGTTAATATTGATCCTAGATATTTGAAACTATCCACTTTATCAAAAGTATTATTTAATATTTTAACGCATCTATAATTTGCTGTATTACGGTCCCGATGCACTTCCATATATTTAGTTTTCTCTGCATTTACTTCTAAACCCATGTCCCTGCAAGCGTTTAATAAGATCTCTACATTTCTTTCTATTGTTCTCCTATCATCCCCTATTAAATTTACATCATCGGCATATGCCATAACCTGGTGAATACCGTTCAACTCTATGTCCTGGTTGCTATCTTTGATTTTCCTTATAGCGTATTCCAGAACAAAGTTAAATAATAATGGCGACAACGCATCTCCTTGTTTCATGCCATTTTCGACGTGAAAGCTCGTGGACAAAAATTTTCCTACCCGGACTTTACTTTGAGATTCATTTAAACACATCTTAATTAATTTAATTAGCTTTCCCGGTATTCCAAGTTCTGTAAGAACGTTGTATAATGTTTCTCTCCTAACCGAGTAGTGCGCCTTGCTAATATCAAAAAATAGTTGATGTACCGGGGCATTGTATACCCACTTTTTTCATGTATTTGCTGAATGGTAAATAATTGATCGATAGTTGATCGATTTCGTCTAAATCCGCACTGATAATCTCCAATAATTCCATCTGCGTATGGGGTCAATCTTGCTAATAGAATATTTGAAAGAATTTTATAGGATGTCGACAAAAGAGAAATACCTCGATAATTATTACAGTCAGTTTTGTCGCCTTTCTTGTGAATTGGAACAATGATTGATTCTTTCAACTCTTGTGGCAATTCTTCCTTGTTCCAGATAAGGTGGATGAGTTTGTGTATCTTCGTCCACAATTTTTCGCCTCCAGCTAAAATTAACTCAGGTGGAATTTCATCTAGGAGATTTGTGTTTCTTTAATTTCTTTATAGCAGTTTCTACTTCTATTCGGTTGGGTTCTGGAATATACGGTTCTGCGGTGTGTATCTCCTTTTCTCCACGCACACTAGTTTTTGGTTGCGTGTTAAGCAAATCGTCAAAGAAATCTTTCCATCTATTTAAGATGCTATCCGTATCAGTGAGAACTGTACCGTCAAATTTCTTTAATATATAAGCACGAGGTTGATAGCCTTTCTTAAATTCGCTGATCCCTTATACATGCCCCGGATGTTTTTATTTTTACTATTTTCTTCAAGTTCCTTAATTTTAGCTTTCAAAAAATCGCGTTTCTTTGTTCTAAAAGTTCTGGAAGTTTTCTGCCTGGTATCTGCGAAATTTTGTGTAGTTATTTCATTCCAATTTTGTAGCCAGCGTGATTTTGTCTGTTTTCTCTTCTCTGCTAGTTTAATGTATTCCTGGTCGAACCAAGGTTTGTTCCTACGTATTTCCGCGTGTCCCAATTTTTCTTTTGCTGAAATTTTAATGCCATCTCTAATTTCAATCCAGGTATCCTCAAACTAGTGCACTCCGAATCTTCTAAAGCCGAGAATCTATTCGAAACTTCAATCTGGTATTCATGTGTTACCTGGCTCCCTTCTAATTTCTTTAAATTAAATCTTTCCGTTTTCGAACATTGAATATTACCTTTATTATGTGTTTTTCCGTCTGGTGATGTCCAAATGTATTTATGAACGTCGCGATGTGGGAATTTTGTACTCTTCACAATTAGATTTTTCGATGTTGCAAAGTTCACGAGTCTAACACCGTTGTCATTACTTTCTTTATGCAAACTTTCGTTCCCTATAATCGGTTAGAAAATATCCTCTCGTCCTATCTTCGCATTGAAATCCGATAATAGAATTTTCATATGGTATTGCGGGAGTTGGTCAAATATCCGTTCCACTTCTTCGTAAAAACTGTCTTTTATATCGTTATCCTTATCTTCAGTTGGGGCATGTACATTTAAAACAATAATACCACACCACCGTCCCTTAAGAGTAATAAAAAAAAGTCTGTCAGTAACAAATTCAACCCGTTTAATTGCTGGTAATATTCGTTTGTGGACGAAAAACCCTGTTCCTAACTGGTGATTTTTAAACCCCGTAAAAGAACGTAAAATTTCCGGAATTCACAGCTCCATTTCCTTCCCACCTAACTTCCTGAACTCCTACTAGGTCCATGCTGTATTTCTCTAACTCACTCGTTACGGATTTTAATACGCCTGCCCTATAAAGACTTCTAATATTCCAAGTTCCAAATCTCATGTCCATTTTCTTTTGCTGAGGTCGTGCCAAGTTATCAGTCCCTGTCCGAGGCTTTTGTGAATATTTCTGAACGAGTGCTTTTTTTTCACAGGATGAGGTTGTTAACCTTACCCAAACCCTCAAGCTGAAGGACCACTCCCAGTCGGCTGTCCGCGACTGCTTATTCAGTATATTTGCAGCTAACCTCTATATCTAGAAGCCTTCTTCTCGATTCGCAACCTGAGGACGCGCCATGCCGTGATGACAGGAACCCACGTTATGCCTTTAATGTTTCTAGTAATTCTTAATCTAACTTCCTCTTGCTCCTGCTATTTTTTCTTTCTTTCCCACATACAAATTAGGCTCTTGTTTTCGTCGCTTTGGGAAATGTATAGTATGTTTTTCCCTGTAAATACAGTTGGTGCTGGTCACGAGACCAGACGACATGAGAATATTTTCCCCTTCTTTTTTTCTAAATTTATGTTCAAACTTTATCCTCTATTTTTTAAAAAAATGCTGTTTGAACAGAACAAATGATTGTCTCACAGGTTAGGTTAGGTTAGGGATGAAATCGTTCTTGCAAACTGATCCCTGAACTGTTCCAAGGAATCCGTTCAGGTGAATTCGTTCCTATGAATGTTCTGCTGAAAGTGCACTTTTACCATTTTCTTTTTTTCGACAATTTCACTCGGAAAATATCAAAATCCTTGATCCAAAAATATATTTTGGCAATGTCGCGTATACACCACGTGAGAAAGTTGGGTTTGTATAGCGTGATATTTTCTCAATAATGAAACCGGAAGTGCTAGTAGATTATTACCACTTTAGATTTTAGGTTACCGTACACGCCTTTGGCGTGGGAGACCCGGGTTTGATTCCCGGCGGGAGCTCATGTGGTTCGAATTCCACGTTAATCAGTAGGTCCACGTCTCATATAGCCTCGCTGTTGAAAGGGACGCTAAACTAAAATCAACTCAACTCAACTTTCGATTTTAGTAGAGAGATTAGACTGAAGATTTAATATGTTCTTCAAATGCTTACTTGAGAACTGAAAACCCTGTTCCGCTTTTTTTATTCCCGATTTTACTCTATAGCTATCAACCAAAATAGTTTGTAGCTCACTGCAGGGGGCACACCCACGGGGGTCCACCATCAGGCCCGAATTCCCCAGAACTTCCTATCGCAACACACGTTTGTAAACTTTGTCAACAAAATTATAATTTAACAGTGAAATGATTGATGTAGCATGAAAATTTGATTTTATGCTTCATCTATACTCTTTGTTTTATAAAAACAGCCTAGTTCTATCACTTTTTTAAATGGAAAAGGTGTAATGTATTTTACAATTACTGATCGTATTTTCGGGTGCGGAATAATACCCGTACAATTCTAAATAGACGTAGTCGCTCGTAGTATTGGACCCCTCAAGACTTGGAGACTCCACCCCCCCCAAATAATTATGGGTTCGAGCCTGACTCGTTGTAACCATTTCCAGATCACGATTCGAAAAACTGTTTTATGCGTAGAACTGTCTGCGTAGAACTGTCTGCGTAGAACTGTCTGCGTAGAACTGTCTGCGTAGAACTGTCTGCGTAGAACTGTATTGAAACCGGAAGTTGAAGTGGATTTCTATAAGTTCCGGTTTTAGTATGAAGTTAAGGATGGCATTAAATGTATTCTTGGTACGGTTAATTGATTCCAGAAAACCGCTTCTTGCTATCTATTATCGTTTTCTTCTCCATAATGATCAAGTTAAAACCGGAAATGGTTGGTTTGTACCGCTTCTTGTTTTAAATATCAACTCCATCAGCGAGCTTTTGACCCCTTCTACACCAGTAGTCTCTAAACTTATAAAGTTTTGGAGCTACGATATCGTTTTTAAATCCTACTGTGAGCTACCAACCAAAAGAACTACATTTCTCTTTTTAAAAAATCTTACATTTCTTTATTGGCTATAAACTTATATTTCTAGTAAATATCAAATCAAACTATCCAAGTTAGCAAATATCAAATATACACACGAAAAACATAACGTTTAGCAAATGTATAATATACACACGAAAAACATAACGTTTAGCAAATGTCTAATATACATACGAAAAACATCACGTTAAGCAAACGTCTAATATAAACACGAAAAACATAACGTTTAGCCAAGTGTAATATACACACAGAAAACAATAACGTTTAGCAAACGTCTAACATACACACGGAAAACATAACGTTTAGCAAACGTCTAACATACACACGGAAAACATAACGTTTAGCAAACGTCTAATATACACATGGAAAACATTGCGTTTAGCAAAGTCTAATATACACACGGAAAACATAACGTTTAGCCAAGTGTAGTATACACACGGAAAACATAACGTTTAGCAAACGTCTAATATATACACACGGAAAACATAACGTTTAGCAAAGTCTAATATACACACGGAAAACATAACGTTTAGCAAACATCTAATATATACACACGCAAAACATAACGTTTAGCAGTCGTCTAATATATATACACACACGGAAATATAACGTTTAGCAAACGTCTAATATACACGCGGAAAACATAACGTTTAGCAAAGTCTAATATACACACGGAAAACATAACGTGCACAGCCTCTAGCGTATATAATCAACTGTGAGATAAGGCTGAAAATGGCAGTTGCTCGGGAGAAACAAGCAGTTGTTGTCGTCAGCGCCCCCTGTCCTTAGCATCAGTTCAGTGAAGGAATCAAGATTGGCCAACCGAAAATATCGCTAATTTTACAGTATTTATGTGATATCTTCAAATATATGAAAGATAATCGAAAAGTGGAACAAGAGCTCCCTAGACAATATTATTTTACATGAGATATCGTTATCACGACTCACTTATCTGCTTTCGAGTTCCAGCCATTTCGAAAATCAACATTTATTTTCACATTTCTAAATGTCTGCAAACAGAAAGCTATTAGGGGACTCATAATAACGGTACCTTATGCAAAATATTATTATCTAGCGCGCTCTTGTTTTACATTTCAATTATCTTTTTACCTACTTGAAGATATCACATAATTACAGTAAAATTAGCGGTATTTTATTTTGCAGTCTTAAGAATCGTCAACGGATAAAATGGCGAACAACTTTTCCTACCAGTTTCTCTACAAATTTTATTCTAACGCGCTTCTTTTTACAAATCTCAATCTTCGAAAGAAAAATCGGTTCTCGTCATGTATTCTGTTCAAACGAGGGGAAAAGTTTTCTTTACCTCACAGATCTGTGCTTATATTTTTTTTTTTTTGGAAAGATTAGAAAAAAAATTTTTTTTTCTTTTTATCTATCCGGAGAGTAAGGACTTCATTTCCGGAATCTCTTCGTTCCTTGTGTACTTCCAAACTTTATCCAAGAGATGCTTTTTTTATACAATGAAAGGAGAGGTCAAAAGTTGCTCTTTTCGTTGAAGTTCATCGGAAATAAAAAAAAGAAAAGAAAAAGAGAGATTCCTTTTGATAATTAGCTTGATGTCGAAAAACATTGATCATTTCACGGGTTCTTGAATATTTTCTTCATCTCCAATTCTTTTATTTGTTTTCCATCTTCATTTTCTTTTATTTTCGTGGTTTGTTTTGTTTGATCTTTGAGCAACAAATCTTCTTAAATTAGATCTCTGTAAATCTTGTTTTCTTTTTCCTTATTTTTTTTTTGTAAGAAGTGGTCAGCATGTTTGTTTTGGATCACTTGAAATGGTTGCAAGGCAATTTCTTTTCTGTCCGCATTCATTCTTAGTTTCAATTTCGGGTTTCCTTCTAAACGAAAGAATCGCTTTTATATCCAACACAGATACATTTATAAGAATCGTTTTGGTTTTCGGAGCACATTTCTCTAACTTATTATATATATTGAAAAGGTAAACAAAGGAAGCAACATTGTTTATTTTATTGTGGGATAAAATGAACGTGTCTTAGAAAAAAATAACGTGTACCCGGGACCATAAATTGCTTTGTTGCTACACATAAGTTTGGGAAATTTAAGAGAAATCCGTCCGTGCTTGCGTCTCTCCATATAAGTGACAATAAGATTTGTAATAGATAGGGAGGAAGGATTTTTAACGAACTTAAAAAAAGTTCGTTCCTGAATTCTCTACGTCTGTGTTGTGTGTCTGTCTGTCTGTTATTTGCAAACTTTTCGATTTTGAGGCCTCCATTCAATACAGTATCAAAAACTATCTATAAAGAAGCAATTCAAGTTTGCGATATCGGGAACATTCAGATAACGAACTGCTAAAGCGATGTGGCTGGCGTCGCCCTTGTGCTCAAGACACCTGGTGTGAGCTCTGGATTGCTGTATTTCCATAATTGATTGGAGAACACTTAATTCAGTTCCAAATAACTGTAGAATATTTACGGTGCATATTAATAAGTCAGGGATAAACACTGAGAAGCTTCGTCGCTTACTGAAATGTTCTCACCACAAACCAATGTTTCAAATATATATATGAAGAAACGATGAAATACTTCATTGTTCAATTGCGTGGGAAAGAAGCAATTTCCCACCGAAGAAAGAATTTATATGCGTCGCAGAATAAAGTATAAATCGAAAAAATAATCACTGTCTTTACGAAATATACAGAACGTCCACAAAAATACTGATGACGATTATAAATTGTGGAAAATTCTTTTTAAGTTCGTTCTGGCAATGCTCTTGGAGTATTCTCAACTGATTTGATATTGAGTCAGTCTCTAGTCTCAAGAATAGTCTAAATCTTCTACCACTTCCGGTTTAAACTTCAGTTGATAGCTAGCTTTTAAAAAAGTAGTATGTCAAGAATACATTCTCCCTCTCTCTCTCAACGTTTAACGGTAGGCTATATATTAAAAACATTGGCGTGTTCCGCCTACGCTTCATGTATCATTTCTGATACACAATGAACATTCGTTTCGTCGCCACGTGTATGCAATCTGATACACAGGTTGATATATTTAACACTTCTTACTTGTAGTCAGAACGCTGGAAAATCATATTGCAGCAGTAATTCTGGCGTCAATTGAATATTTGGGTCAATCCATCTGAACTGGTCCAAAGACGGTTGCTAGACAATCTCTGAAAATTATAGAAATTGGAGCGTGATGAACTTTGTGTATGAAAAGGCCAATAACACTATTGCCAATTTTTGTATTTGCAACTGTTTACGAAAACTACAGCAGTTGCTCAGGACGTACGAATCAGACGAACACCAAACAAAAACGAATGTTTACACTGAATGAATATGCAGGGTTGCAAACTAATACATGAAATCACCGTAAAAATACAGAAAATCACACTTTTAAAGGGGCTGTATTTTGGAATGTAATAAAGTGAGGAGTTCATAAGTTTTGTGCCGAATACTATTGCATGTAAAGAGTCTGCAGGAATATCCACAGGTATGATACTACTGGCACCGTAGATTTATGGGGATTTAAAAGTTGAAGTTTGTGATTTTGATGCCATTTTCGGGGCGCAATATCTCAGAAGGGCTAAGTGTTAAGAATTGCTGCCTGGGCCCCAAAGTAAATCTGAATGTGAATAAATAATTACAGAAAAATCATGACTGATATTACATGGAGAAAAAGTTAGGACATGATAAAAACGCGAAGAAAGCACGTGCGTGATGACGGTCATATCCCAGGAAAATTTAAATGTTTGGATGTCTTTCATGCTAGATCTCAAAAACTACGCATGGTGCAGCAATTAGGCCCGTTTTTGTTTGCGTTCAGTTGTGCAAAAGCTTGTGAGTGGCCTTTGTTCTATCTTTCTAGCTCCATGATCTTTGCCACGTTTATATGGTAAGGTGGTTAGCTCTCCCTTGCACCCACGACACCCATCGTCGAACTGGACCTTGGTATTAATTCACTTAATGTATCAGCTAAGTATCATTGAAATCCAATCCCAGTTACGGAAGTTAATGTGTTCACAAGCTTTCATTACATCTATCTATGTTATCCTATATAACGAACGATCGCCCATTAACTGTGCGAATGATTGCTGAGGAATTGAACATTAGCCATAAATCTGCGAGACTTATCCTCACCAACGAAAATTTTGAGACATTTCATGAAACGCGTATAAAGGGTACGATCCCAGTATTCAGAACAAGGTTCATGGTTTCTGGTTCACGAAGATGCTCGTCCTTACACAGCCAATATCGTCAGACAATTCGTGGCCCAAAAGGGGGTGGTGCAAATTGACCATCCACCATACTCGCCAGATCTGAATCCTCCAGACTTCTTCCTGTTCGCACGCCTCAAACTCGCGTTGAAAAAGAAAGAGATTCTATGATTTTTCAGACATCCAATGAAACGTGACTAAGATCCTGAGCACCATCCAGAAAGAAGGCTTCTCAAAAAGTTTCCAGGACATGTACAGCCGTGCTCAGCGTTGCATAGCTGCGGGAGGGAACTACTTCGAAGGACAGTAAGGGGAGTTTCATTCATATTGTATCCACTTTCTATTTACGGGATCACGTCCCACGATTATGTCATTTAGGATAAGGGAGATGATGATTAAGGCAAGTGAATGATGTTGGAAAAATTGGTGGAATAGAAGAGAAAGTGGTAGAAAAAGTGGTAGATTCAACAATTTCCGGTTTCATTATTAGAACCCATGAAACGGAAAGGGTAATAGATGGTGACCATTGGCTTTTCAATATGAATACAGCGTCCCAAGAATAACATCTACAGTATCTCCACCCATAATCCTCTATTAAAACCAAAATTCACAGTCAAATACTACCAATTTCGATATCGGATAGATAGAACGAAAAGGGTGAGATAGAATTCTAAATGTATTCAGAGTCTCAAGAATAGCTTTTATCTCCTCCTTTTACTCTTTGTTGAAACCTAAAGTCATAAAATCAACTACTTCCGGTTTAGATGCTGGGTCTGATAGAACAGAAAGCTTAAGAGATACCAAAAGTTGGTTCAAGGTCTCAATATAGGGTCTATCTATGCTCTTAAAGTTCTCACCAGTGTTATTCCCCTTTCTTTTCATTTTTTGTGCAAGAATTTGCAGTAATGAATGAAAGTTCTTAAAATTTTGTCTGCGTATTTTTATTTTTCGAAAATACTGCGCATTATACACTAGGCCTACTTAGTAAACTACGTTCTTTCATTTTGAAATTGTATGTGCGAAGAGTAAATTTTATTTACTTACATTTTATTACTTTCGCAGTGATGCTAAATTGAAAAGGTGATTTGTCGGGCCATGGTGGCTCAGTGGTACAGTGCTTACCTCTGGTGCGTGGGGTGTCTCGTTCAATCCTCTGTCAAGTAAGTTTGTGGTGGGCATCGTATACTTGGGTTTCCCCGGGATACTTCCGTTTCCTCCCACAATTTCATCCAAACACTTCTTCTATCTCAAAACAACATAAAGGACTATCCACAACACCCTTTCAAAACCGGAAGTGGTTCAAATTTACTATTAATTTCGGTTCAGTACTGATTTCCAGAGAACAAAAACAGTAAGAGATATCGATTTGCTGTCTTTTTTTCCCCAATCGGTTCAGCAACCCAAAAATACGTTCTATTTTCTGCATTGACTCTCTATTCAAACCGGAAGTGGTTCAAATTAAGCATTTCCGATATCAACATTTATCGTTATAGAACAAGAATAATAAAATATAGTGACAAACGGCTTTCTGCAGGATACAGGATCTCAAAGTGACATATCATCACAACCCTCAGCACTCTACCGAAACCGAGAGCAAAAACGGTAACAGATATCGAGATGCGGCTTTTTACAACCGTTTCAGTGTCTATAGAATAAGTTCCATCTCCATTGTGAACCATCTATTCAAACCGGAAGTGGTTTGAATTAAGCATTTCCGGTTTCAATATGTATCGCCATAGAACAAAAACGGAAATAGATAGTATCAAGTGGTTTTCTTCGACCGATTTAAGATCTGAAGAGAACATATCGCCACAAAACGAAAAACTCTACCAAAACCGGAAGTGGAAGAAATTTACAATTAGTTTCGGTCTCAATACTAATTTCCGTATAGCAAGAAATTTAAAATATATCGAGATGTCTTTCCTTTAGAATCGGTTCAAATTACCAAAAATACGTCTGGTCTTTTAATTTAATCCTACTGTTCAAACCGGAAGTGGTTCAAATAAACTATTTGGTAATAGAGGGCGACAAACTGTTTTCTGCAATCAATTCAGCATCTTAAGAGGATGTGTTGTCACAACCCGCAGCACTCTACCGAAACCGGAAGTTTTAGCTATTTTCGCTTTCAATAGTGGTTTTATAGAACGGAAAGAGATACAGAGATTATTTTTTCGCAACCAATTTAGGGTCTCAGGAGAACATATCGTAACAGTGTGCAACATTACCAAAACCGGAAGTGGTTGAAATTTGGCTTTTTGATACTAATTTGTCGTCCAAGGAACAGATTCTATCTTTGATCTTATTAAGTCTCTTGCAACTAACAGTTATAGAGAGTGGCGTATTTAGGGGGATGGCTATCGGGCTGAAGCACCACCGAAATCAATCTGTTATATGCACAACTTCATTAAAATTTGTCTGCGCACTAAAGGAAAAATATAATTGCCTATTCACGTCTTATGCATAGCCCTCCCCGAAACAAAACCCAAAATCGTTATAGATGTTCTATTTTAGGTTTGGGTATTTAATTCACACAGTTTGGACGTCTACCGCAGTTTCACACTGTGAAACGAAACTTACTTGTTTTTAAAATAAACTTAATTACTAAGTGTTTGTGATAAGTGGCTTAAACTGACAATTTTGATTGTGGAATGGACGGTAATTTATAACTAGGTGTGCATTAATTTGCAAATTTGGAGCGAAGCAATAGATCTTTATTGATTATTCATAGATTTTTTAAATTCGTGACATGTAAATAGTATGATTTGGCGTGTCAGCAAAAATCTTAATGGTTTTGAAAAACTGTGTTCGAAAAACAAAACAAAGAAGGCTTTGACATATTTCGAAATTGTATTTTCCATTGTTTACAATATGAATTCGCGCATCAAATGCTTTTTCAATGTTAAGTCTATGTACATCTCGTTTTTCGGTGATTACTCCTCAATGCTATGTCCAATCGGGACATACAACCCCTAACGACACTCAGCGCCATCTCTCAAATCACAGTGTGAAATTTGGTGAATAATGGTTCAGGCAACTCGGAGAGTAAGTTTTTCGGTGATTATTCCTCAATAGTATGTCCGCTCGGGACCCGTTACAACACTCAGTGAGCACTCTTTAATCAGCATGTTAAATTTGATTAAGGACGATTAAGGTATCTTGGAGGCAAGGGCGCCGATTTCTCTGTAAATTTAAGAGGGGGGGGGGGGGCATTCAGATGCAGAAGGTATATACACTGTTCCACAAATCTTACGCAACCAGAGAGAACCTGGGATAAGCAACGTATGGAGCGCATTGAACACTGGTAGAAGGCATGCACCTACAAAGAGACGCACAGGCAATGCGAGAGCCCGGTATAACGCGTGCGTAGCACCTTCGTAACCGCGATGAACAGATTTTTGCCACGAAGCGTATATAACAGCCTAGATGTGTCCGAGACTGCAAGCAGTGAGTTGGTGGTACCTGTGTGGGATGTCAAACATAAGCACTTTGCAATGGCTAGCAGGCAGCATTTGAGTGACGTTGACTGCGGGCGAATAATTGAGCGTTTGATACTAGGTCGATCCCAAGAGGAAAGGTGCAGGAATTCGATGTGAAGGAAGCTGTGACGTCGTTTCCAAAATGGACATACATTCAGAGGACGTCATGGAGGAGGTCGTCCGTGGAACCAGGCATTTTGACGACACAACATTATCGGGATGAAATTCTCCATACACATGTATACGCAATTTCCGTTGACCATTTGGTCCGGATTTTCTGTTTATGGATGGCAATGCCCGCCCACACCATGCACATCTGGTGTCGGAGTATCTGAAGAGCAAAGCCATTACGCGCATTGCATGGCTTGCATACTCGCCGGACTTGAATACAATCAAACATGTGTGGGATGCTCTTGGGCGGCTAATAGCGCAGCGCAATCCAACACCATGAACTCTTCCTGAACTGCAAACAGCTCTCCTCGAGGAGTAGCACCATCTGCCGCAATACTTAATAAATACTCTGATTCCCAGCATGGAGGCCAGGTGTCGTCCTGTGTATCTGTTCGTGTAGTCACACGCCATATTGATTGCCTATGCCCTCGCAGTCCAAGTTTACATTTTGGGGTATCGTAATTCTGAACTTTCTGGCAACCCTGTACATCCTAAATGTATTGATGTCCTTCATTTGTGTTGTATTGTGAAGACTGTACCGTCTTTCTATTGATCATAGTACTGTGCACTGATCTTGTCGTTTTATTTTCTGCTACTTTCTTTCAGTTGCTTAAATTTTGTGGAGCCGTGTACAGCTAACAGATGACGAGAAGAAACCGGGGCAGCGGGGAAAGGTCTAGTCCATTTTTGGTTTTTTGAGGTGTGGTCTATACTTAGATGTCGTCTGCTACTCCGGGTAGTTATCTGTGTGCTATTCCGTGGTGTCATTTGAAACCCCCATGCGAAAAGTGGGCAACCCTACGTCACACTACTTCTGCTAGGGTTCTTCTCGTCATCTGTGAGCTGTATATGAGGATTTTAAGACAAATTGCATTCAAATTATGCCAAATATTGTATATTCATAAATACAATAGGGGCGCCCTTGCTTCGAAGAGTATCCGAGCCTAAGACAAGTAAGGTACGATCTGCTTTTTAATGGATCATCATTACGTGGAAAATACTATATTTAGCTTGAAAATAGTGAAGAATATAGTTTTAATCTCGATGATTCTGAATATAGTAAAAAAATCAAGGAAAAATAAGGGGAAACTAGAATGTTAAGAAATACGTATGAGGGAACGGAATAAATACTGATTACTTTAGCTTAAAAATGCAGAGCGTGGAACTTGAAATGCTCAGGAGATTGTATCGTATTGGTCAAGCCCAGCCCAGCCATCTTTTGAGCTCCCAGCGGACACCAGAGTGTAACCAACGGACAGAAGTTAATTAAGAGAATGTATCGCTATCTCTGACTGGGCCACTAGGTCTCTAACCCCTCTCATTAAACATAAGACATATTAAATATATTTTTTTCCTTCGAGGACACCACAAAATTAATGAGACGTGAGGGAAAAGAAAAGAACTTCCATTAATAATTTAATCCAACAACAAAAATATGCAGTCATTTCGTATTCAACGTCAACCTAGTCTGTAACCAGCATTTTCATTTTTGACTTTATTATTATTTTTTCTTTTTTTGTTTCAAAATTTTATCCAACAGGAGCAATCACCACAAACAATACCATACGGATCAGAAACTGAATATAAACTATAGGATGAGTCAAAAGTAGTGACAATTTCAGGTTTTTCCCAGGGGGATGAAAAGTGGTACTGTAAAAATACTGATAATCCAAATTGAGCACGTTTGGAGTAGCTCAGGGGGAAATTCACCCCGGGCCACCCCCTGAAATTATTATTGTTCATTAGTTGGGTTCAATCCAGCAACGTTATTTGAGATTTTGCTTGGGGGAGGTTGACCCTCTGATATAAGTAGAGTTTTCACATTTTTCTTCGGTATATTATAATCCGATTGGTTAAATTTCAAACTCGAGGGTGGCGTGGGGGGGGAATTGGCCCCTGGAGTCCCAGATAACTTCTCTTATACACCCTTATAAACCGAAAGTCATAATATGGGTTGCCTATAGCCTACATGGCATATACCCTCAGTATGAAATCTGCACTATTACTACTGTAGGCAATGCTCTACAGAGGTGTGCAAACAAAAATTTTTGTTGAGAGGGATCCAGATTTGGAGGGAATCTTATACTACAAGCCATTACGTCTATGTAGCATTGAACGAGCATTATTCTGCATCCGAAAAGAAAATAAGTAATTGTATAATATTTCCGCTTATATTTTCAGAAAAAAAAATGATAGAACTAAATTGTTTTTATAAGAGAAAGAGTACAGATGAAGTGTAAGATCAAATTTTCATGCTACATGAGAAAGTGCACAAATCAGGCCTGTACCCAGGGTAGTCTAGCGGGCCGGGCCCCCCTTAAATTTTCCTGTCCGCTCTAAAATTTTCACGGTATTCTTGCAAATGAACTATAATATAGTTGGATGGCCCCCCCTAACTTCATCCTGGCCCCCTACACTTTTGGGCTGGCTACGGGCCTGGCACAAATGTGTGTTGTGTTAGGAAATTTGTGTGGTGGGAGATTAGGACCCGGTAAACTTCTCCCGTGGTTGCGCTCCTGGCTCTACCTAAAAATATCGGTCATCTTGATTAAGGTATCTGTTCATAGATTCACCAGAAAAATAACCTCAAACTTAGGATCTTTGTAGTACCGCTTGTGTCAATAGAAGTAGTGAAAATCTATCATTAACAAATTCAACCCGTGTAGTTGCTGATATTATTCGTTTCTGAACGAAAAACCTTGTTCCTAGTTGGCAATGTATAGTTCCTTTCCCCTAAAACAACGTAAAATTTCCGGACTTGACTGCTCTATTTCCCTCCCATTTAACTTCCTGATATCCTACTAGGTCCATTCTCTATTTTTGTAGGGGCCGCGGTGGCTCAGTGGTAGAGCGTTCACCTCTGGTGTTTGGGGTTCCGGGTTCAAACCCTGCTCCCGCCAAGTGAACTTTGTGGTGGGCAAACACCGTGTGCGTGGGTTTTCTCCCACTTTCTTCATTCCATCATTTCATTCATCTCTCATCATCAGAGTCTCCTTTAGCCTAACCGGCATAACCGTGGGACGTAAAACTCAAAAATTTCATTTCATTTTCTATTTTTGTAACTCATTCGTTACTGATTTTTAACGCACCTGCCCTGTAAAGACTTCTAATATTCCATGTTCCAAATCGCATGTTCATTTTACTTTGCTAAGTTCGTGCCAAGCTATCAGTCCTGATCCGAGGATACTTCGAATGTATCTGAACGAGTCTTCTTCTTCTTCTTCTTTTTTTCACAGGATGAGGTTGTTAGCCCCACCCAAACCCCCAAGCTGGAGGATCACCCCTTGTCGTCTGTCAGCGTATGCTTATTCAGTACATTCGCTGTTAACCTCTACTTAGGTATATGTCTTCGAACCGCAACCTCAAGACGCGCCACGCTGTGGTGAAAGGAAGACCAAATTTCACGAAAATTAATATAGCTATATTTTAGAAATACAATAGGCACTGATTATCCGAACACTGCTTTAAAACACAATCAATATGCGCGGATATGTTAATGCGTATTAAGACTGTGTAAGCTTCGATGCTGCAAAAGTCGTAAACTAGAGACAGACAGGTCTGTAGCCAGCCCAAAAATGTAGGGGGGGGGACCCGGCTAAAGTTAGGGGGACCCGGCTAAAGTTAGAGGGACCCGGTTCAACCATATTATAGCTCATTTGCCAGCCTACCGTGAAAATTTTAGGGGACCAGCAAAAATTTATGGGGGCCCGGCACACCCTAGACCCCCCTGGATACAGAGTCTAGTGTCAATGTAGTATTTCATGAATACATCATACGTTTGACTGTCCGAACTATTCTTGATTTCTCACAATGTTTTGTTTTATATATACATAACTTTATACCGGTACAAATTTTTGTAACTGATTATACTCTTAACCTGTTCTCTAATAATAACAAGTGTATGAGTTTATAATACAAAACTGGTATGCAGAAGAATAAAATAAAATAAAATAAAATAAAATAAAAACATTTATCTATAATGTGATATTTCGCCGGCCACCTTATGTAAAGAACGCTTTGTACCCTTCATAGATTCTTTATTAAAAGCCACTATTTGAACTTATTATACAAACCTGGTATACGGAACAACTAAAATCACTTACCTGTAATGTGATGTTTCGCAGGGAGCCTTATGTAAAGCGTACACTGTACCCTTCACGGGTTCCTTACCAATAAAATTGTTAGTATTTATTATTAAAAACTTGTACTTTTATTTATACTGTGATGTTTCGGAGGACGCACCGGGACATGTCCAGGTGTACCAGTGGGCCAACATGTGCCTGATCATAAGACATTGTGCTTTATATGGCAAAAATTGTAATTAATATTCAAGCTAGAAATTTTACTAGAAAATAAACGTTGAGTATAAATGTTGAGTATAAATATAAATACAACTCACCATTATTAATGTTTTAATAGAAGTGTCCTATGAACCTCTATTGGTAGAATAATTTTTATTACTCAAAAAACTTGAGGCTAGGCTTCCTGGGCCCGCGGTAGATTCACCACTGTCTTGGCGAAATCTCTAGTGCAAGTGGTTCTCAACCTAATTCCTATCACGATCCCCATTTTATCACATCATCCTGCCAGCGACCCCTTTATAATTTCTGGTTTGGTTTGTAAACAACTCTACACCCATTGAAAATGTTTACTAGATCTATTTTGTGTTGTTCTAGCAGTACTTATAAAAATAAAAATTTGCTTAACAAAAGAAAATTCAAAATGGTACATGAAAAATATTTTCCGGTATTTCTAATTATATTGATCTCTTCTAGTTATCCTCGCGATTCTCATGAAACTCTCCCACATAACACACGATTTCCCTACGACATAGCATTTTCATCCCAATAATCCCATATAGTTTCCGGGATTATCAGGACAACGAGTAGACATCTCATGGACGTCCTGCATGGGACGTCCTAAAGGATTTCCACGTAGGACGTCCACAGGACATCCCGGATGGGACAGGAGGTCCCAGGGAAATCCGATGCTGCACATACGAGGACCACATTATCCCACGATTTACCAGTTGACATCCCTTTGAGGTTCCGTTGAATATCCCGTTTTCAGGGATATGAGCGGACATCTGGATATACCGCGGAGATACTATGGGTGTCCCGGGAGCAAATTCGGATGATCCCAGGATGTCCCGTTGTCAGTTGCGGATCAGTCTTGGACGTCCCGTGCACTCCCAGCCTCCTAGGAGTCGGGAATCCCAGGTTGAGAAACCCTGCTCTAATTAATTATGTTAACAAGTAAATTTTTAGCTGTCAAATAGTCTCAAAGAAAACAAAAGGACTTTTCTTCTCTTAGGCAGTTTTTATGATAATGGTTATCTGATAAGGTCCTTTCTCTAAACAGAAGTATTGTTTGTGTTTGCAGAAACAACAAAATCTTTTCTTTGTCAACAAACAAACAAACACACACACAAACACACAAATATTATCAATGTAAGCAGATGGTAAGTGTTAAAAACAATTTTTGTGGTGAATTTTCAATGGTTAAAGGTAGGAAGGGGATAGGGCTTTGACGAAAGAAAAAAGCTTAACGAGAAATTGCGAATCATAACTCACTGCCACACCCTGAAACAAATGACTACATTTATGGGGCACTTTACGCGACAGACAGAGAGGAAGAGAAATAGAACGAGAGAGAGCGAGAGAGAGAGAGATGAGCCGAAGTCATTAAGCTTTAAGTACGAACGGTTAATGAACAGTCAAGTGAGCAAAGTCAAAGCGTTCTAATGAACTACGCTGAGAGTTTTCGGTTATTTTTTTTCTCCCTTTGCTTTCATTCTTTTCTCTTCACACACATTCTCACTTTCAACATTATTTTATACTTTCTTTTTCACTAAATTTCAAAACAGCCATTATCTTTTCGTTGAAGACCGCGAAAGAGGCTATATTTGAATTTATTATTATTATTATTATTATTATTAAAAACAATTTTTTAAAAAATAAAATAATATATAGTGTGAATCCAATGTAACTAAATACATGGAAGTTCATTGGGATCATAATACGGCAAATTATGGATGTGTTAAAATGTCAAATAATATTTTTGATAAAGTGGATACTTTCAAATATCTACGATCAATATTAGCAACAGAAAACCATACTCATGAAGAAATTAAGTATCGACTAGAAGCAGGGAATTCGTGTTATTATTCAGTTCAAAACCTTTTGTCATCGCGAAGTCTGTCGAGGAATTTGAAGCTTAAAATATATAAAACGATAATCATGCATCTTGTTACATGGTCGTTTACTCTAAGGGAAGAATATAGACTGAAAGCATTTGAGAACAAGACCCTGAGTGGAATATTCGAATCCAACGGAAATGGGGAACAGGAGAAACTTCATAACGAAGAACTACATAATTTATACCTTTTACCATAATTTTAAAAAATGATAGGATTTCGCTTATTTTTACTAATATTAGGTTAGTTTAGTTTAGGTTACTTCAGGTTAGCTTACGTTAGGTTACATTTGGTTACGTTATGTTAGGTCGAAGTACTTAATCATCCATTTCTCCGGTAAATTTTATGTTTTTTACGTGCTTTTGAACCGCTTCTGCTAAACATAACGCAAAATATTATAAAGAAAATGTAAAATAAGAAAAAGAATCAATCACAAAACACAAATACTTGGTATCATTCATTTACATTCTCCAATTAAACAAGTTTCATCTCTAAACCTAACTAAACGTCATTACACAACTAAGTTCTTATTGGCAAGCAAATGATACATCTACACCCATGACCAGATTACATTAAGCGCTACTTCAGCAGAAAGAACACATGCATACACAAAAAATTCTCCCTTTTATCATGGCACTTTGCAATGCTTATTGGTACACAACATCAGTGTGCCCACCCCCCATGACGCACCCCCCCTCAATTGTCTATCCGTAAATGTTCTTCCATGAAAAAAAATCTTTTCGATTAATTTTTACACCCCCTCAAACATATTTATATAGATTTTTAAACCCCCCAAATATTTCAATGACGCAGTTTGAGTCATAGCCCCCCTTGTGGGCACCCCTGCACAACATTTTTGATATCTTTAAAGAATACACCGCAACATTACAGAAAACAAGCATGAATGTACGTAGTTAGCTGCCACATTTCACCTTCTTTAGTATAAGTTCTATCACAAAAGCAACAAAACTCAGGAGCATCCCAGCGGCAAAAATCCGAAGGATAGGTCCGACACTCTTAAAAGCAATAGGAGTAACTTTATCACTAGTAGAAATATAAAAATGTTTTTTCTTGAGTTGAAATTCAAACATTAAATCACGTTCCCACTTCAAACGCAATCCAAACTCAAACACTGTCTGAAGGAATTTATTAAGTTCTGGAACAAATGGCGAACCTTTACGAAAGTGGAAAGCCGTATACTTTATAACAACTGGTTGTTCCACTAAATGCACTAAACAACGTTCCTCTTCAAACAATTCCAACTCAATGATCATATGTCTTAGAAATACTTCTGGCTCATAGAATGCAATGTCTCTTTCGAACGCGATTCGTTTCAAAACTCCCAAAACATCTGTTTGAGATTTATATCTTTTATACATTTCGACCATGATAGGGTTTACGGAGTGTTTAATCACATCGGTATGTGCTGGATAACTCGTAATTTCGAGTTTACTGTTAGCAACATCTTCTAAAGTATTCATTTCCTTGTCATGTAAGGGCACTGATAATACTCGTGCAATATGTCCCTCATATATAGCACACAACACGAGACTAAAGTAGGTAAAACTTATGAAAAGAATCCTAACGGCTCGTGATTTCGGGTGAGTGATAGACACTTGCAAGAATATAGAAAGGGTATACATGCACGGGTTATGTTGCTTCATTATTGTTTCATTTTGAAGGCTAAACTTAAGAAACAAACGAAACAAAGTTTCTGTTAATATTACCTGTAGAAAGATAAGTAACCAGACAATTGCTTCAAACGCCAGCAGTAAGGATACTGCCAAAGATAACTTACGTGCACTTGGTACAGCGAAAGACAACTTAAAAAAGAACACCGGTATAACATAATCTATCACTTCAAAATCATTCAAGTACACAGGCTGTGCATTAATAAACAATTCTGCTCGGCCATTGATAATTTCTTTCAAGAATGGATTCCATGTTGTGTTAGTATTTTGTTTTGGCCAAGGACACTCTATTGGATGTAAAATAAAATTTTTGTACTGCGAAAATAGATGGATAAGTTTGAAATCAATTCCTCCAATGACTGTTGGATCTATATCAAGTGGGTCGTCCACAGGGGATCTTGGCACATCGTACAGGACAAAAGGAAATTTATGAATAGTACATCCTACGACGGTATAGCTATGAAGATTTTTCATTTTATTTTGGAACAAGAATTCACTGAGAGGACTAGTGCTTTGGCCTCTGTACTCAATAACTGTCATTGCAACCCTTGAAGAAGTCTCTTTGTTTTCGTCTGTGTTGAATGGATTAAAACTCACAAGTTGTATTGGGCTATCGTTGACTAATCGAACTTGCATTGTTTCAGCATTGACTATCAATGTGTTTAATACACCTACAGACCAGGTTTGTTCCCAAATATAAATCATTTCGGTTTGTAATAAAGGTTTAACTGGTATTACAAGAAATAATTTGCATCTTGGGTTCCAATAGGGTAACTTTTGCAACGTTTGGAGTACGTTTCTAAATTTGGTATCATAAAAAACAACATATACACTGCTTTGATAATGCGTATTTCTATTCCGCAATGAATCCTTCGCTACAAAGTCTCGTTTAAGAAGCACAACTGGTGCTTTGCTCTGGATGCATTTTATAATTCCATACATAATATCACTTCCATTTGTTGCGTCAAGAACTGTCACAAGTTGATTATTTATTATACTAAGATCACGTAAAAGAATCTCATAAAATGTCTGAGAAGTTCTGTCGTTTCTAGGTAGTAAGGAAATATTTTGTCGCAGCGTGAGACTTGATGGAAAACACAGGAAAATCACAATAATGTGATACTGACACATCTCTCATTTTCTTACCATAAAACCTGAAAAAGAACGAAAGAAAAAATTACTACTGATGCTTTTATTAAGACAACTATACGATTACGATAATACTTCAACTGGGCACAGTGGTACCTCTGGTACTTGGTACTTGGGGGTCCCTGGTTTGATACCCGGCCAAGTATGTTTGTAGTGGACAGCATCGTGCCCATTGGGTACTCCCGTTTCCTCCCACATCCTCATTCCACCGATTTTTCAATCATCACTCACTTGTCTTAATCATGCACCTCCCTTAGCCTAATGGGGCATAATGGTCGGACGTTATACTGAAATATTTAATTCCATTTCATATTACAGCAACACTGTAAATTAAGAAGTCACTCAATCAGAGAACATTAATTGGCTTCTGAAAGCAAATGACTATCTAATGAAGTTAATTATTAAATTATTGTGTATGTCAGCTTCTAAATTTGGAGCAGGGGCGTCATTTCAGACTTTGCTTGGATGGAGCAAGAGCACCACCGACGTAAGAGTTTCTCGTTTTATACTAGTATATTAGCAGACAATCGACTAAAGTATAGGGGTCTATATATTCCTCAAACACTTGGGGTGGGGTGGGGGAAAATTGCTACCTTCTGCCCTCCCTAAGTGATGCCCCTGATTTGCAGCTCTTATACCCTTTTTGGAATATAGAGGTCAGAAATCTTCCAATCCTTTGAAGGAACACTATTGCATGTTGAAGTTTAGCATTTTTCAGCACCAAAGTTACATGAGACATGGACCTACAGTTTGATGTGGAATTCGAACCACTGTGGTGCATCCAATGCTAACCGGAAATCGAACTTGGGACTTGTTCCACAAAGGGCGCACGCGCTATCCACTAGACTAGCAGGGGAGGGGGCTAGGAATCTTATTGTAATGTATATTTATCATAGAGTGCAAACGAGAAGCATTTTTCTGTATATTTAGGTGTTAACTATAAATGTGAGGAGGGAAAATAGAACAAGTGACTGATTTTCGATAGCTGGGTATTATTATTATTGATGATATGAAGTGTGAACCTGAAATAAAAGCAAGGATAGGAATGGCGGAAGAAGGCTTTAGAAGGAAGAAAATACTATTTTGTGGGACCTGGAATAAAGAGTTGACAAATAGACTCATAAAATGCTTCACTTGGAGTATTGTAGTGCATGAGGCAAAAACATGGATATTACGCAAAAATGATGAAAACTGACTGGAAACTTTCGAAATGTGAGTATGGAGAAGAATGGAGAGAATTAGCTGGATCGAGCGAAAAACGAATAAGAGGGTGCTGGAAATGTTGGAGGAGAAAAGAACAATTTTAGATATTATTAGGAAGAGGATGAGAAATTGGTTGGGACACTGGCTAAGAAGGAATTATATGACAACGGACGTTGCTAAAGGGTATGGAGGCAGGAAAGAGAGGGAGGAAACGAAGAATAGTACGATTAATGGACGATATAAAAACAAAAAAAATCGTACGTGAAGACGGAGAAGTTAGCGGAAGACCATGGAGTATAAGGCTTCTCAGTAGCGACAGTTGACCTTCCAATAATGGGAGAATACCTATGATGATAATTATGATAGGTGTTAAGTACGAATGTTGGTATACAATAAAATCAAGTACTCACAGTGATTCTAGCTAGCTGGCACTTACAAGGAAAGTACTTGGGCTCGAACGGGTGAATACGCACAAAAAGGAAAGCATGTATAATGTTAGGAAGCAAGTGATGTCCGTTTTTCTGCAAGATGTTGTAAACTTCCGCAAGAGCAGGACAAAATAGAGCATGTACCATAATTACAGGGCGTCTATACTGTCTGACTCTGAGCCATTTTCTGCAGAAAAGGGTTGGGTGAATGGAAAAATAGGCGAACACGTATCCTATTATTTTTAGAGGCACATATTTTGGATGAAAAAAATTGTGTCTCAGGATTACCCGAAGGGTCCGAGACAGAGCCCAACCAAAATTTTCAAATGGTAAGGGGAAGTCAAATAGTATATCATCGGAAAAGTATTGTGAAAAGAAACAAGATGGAGCAAGTCCCAAGTCTCTACGGTCACCCTGTACATAATGGTAGATAGTCAAAATGTCAACACCGTTGTCATGAAACAGTCTATGACCACCATTTTGCATAGCGTGCACACACAGACTTAGGACTTGTTGTAGATTGTTTCTTTTCACAATACCTTTCAAACGATATACTACTTCACCCAACTTACTATTTGAAAATTGAGAGGTGGACCCTGCCTGGGACACTACGGGAGCCCCTGGGGCAATACGTCTTCATTCAACTTGTTTTCCTTCAAAAATAATGGGATACGTGTGAACCGATGTTTCCATCCACTCAAACGTTTCCGCAAAAATGACACACAGTCAAAATTTATACACACCCTCTCAGCATGGTATTCTCTTGCGGACGTTTACACCAGATTGCTGAAAAACGGACATTACTATTTGCTTCAGGGGTGCTAACATTACACATGTTTTCATATTTGTGCGTATTTGATCGTCAAGGAAAGTACGTGAGCTCGACCGAAAAAATACACATAGAAATAAGAGTATGAATAGTGTTAGAACCCCTAAAGCGATAGGTGACGTCAATTTGTCTGCAAGATGGTGCAAATTTGCACCAATAGCTGGCGCTACATAGGGGCAGAGAGAGCCCACCTCATGTCTACCGCTCCAGTACTTCCAACAGTGAAGCTGCAAACGCTAGTTCTTCGCATGAGGAAATGTCGAATGTGTAGTGAGACGTCAAGTGGCGAGGAAAGTGGTGATCAATCCAATGAATGTAGTGCAATTGGTTGGAGTGAAAGTAGGATCCAAGGTACGTCATTAGGAAGGATGAGACATTTGCATGTTTTCTAGAAGAATTAATTATGCAAAAATATGGAGATCAGTTAGAAACCGAATGTCTACAAACATTAGAAAGCAGTGGTGAAGATTCTGTAGAGAATGAAGAGGTAGAAGTGAGAACGTATAATAACACTGTAAGTCCAGCAAGGGACAATGAAAGTTGCCAGAGTGAATACGAACCGTCGCCGAAAAGGTGTAATGTCGACAATGTGATCACACAGTTTACTGGTATCACACTAGAGAACATATTCGAGAATTATCATGTGCGCGGATTCAACTCATATATATATATATATATATATATATATATATATATATATATATATATATATATATATATATATATATATATATATATATATATATAAACTCCTGCAATGATACCCGAAACTGAAGACAAAAAGCAATATTAAATACGTGTTACGATATGTAGCAAAGAAAGGGCAAAACACGGCTACGTTCAAAGGAAATCGTAGGTTACAATTAAAGACAATCAAATAGGGCACCATAGCAAAGTTTGATGAAGCACAACCCATGGGAGATAACACTCTGTAATTATCGCACATGCTTTACTTTGCCCTGCTCATGCGGACGTTTACACTATCTTGCAGAAAAACGGATGTCATTGTTTGCTTTCGTGATACTAACATTACACATGCTATGCTTTTTGTGCGTATTCACCCGTTCGAATCCAAGTACTTTCCTTGTTAGTAGTTTCTCATGTGTATTTTCAAATACTTGATGCATAAATGTAACACACACTATGCAAAGAAATAGATTTTTACATACATAGAAACATCAAAGACAATGCTAAAAGCACAATTAACTTCAAAATCTATTTTTTATAAAAATTCAACGTTGTATTTTGCCTCGGCGACAAAACGGCTGAAGCGTTTGAAATGAATGTTCGAACATACTTGTCACTTGGGTTGAGCTGAATTTTATAATTTCGCACCAGTGGCGAAGCTAACTATAATTTCTCAGGGGAGCATAGGGGAAATAAAGACATTTTTTGAAGGGCAACAATTTTTTTAAAGAGAAAAGAATACTTACTAACCTGCTTATAACTCATCATGTCTTGGGGGGAAGGAGGCAGTTTGGAGAGGGTGGACGATGTCAACTTGAGAGTGCCCGTCTTCCTTGCCCCTCTATCGTCATCACTTTCTCTAATTGATAATCAACTTTCGAGAACTTGAGATAATCGCCCATTGAATTACAATTGAACATATTTCTCATTGTTGTAGCTGGTCACTACTCATGTGAAATACATTGTTGAGGCTAATTACTGGGCATGTGAAATACATTATTGAATGAGAATTTTAATCTCAGATCGATTTTTATTTCGTTTATCTGAGTCCAGCGGAGCAAGGTGAATGAAACTTGAAACTGGTATTCAAGGAAAGTCAATCTGAACAACATCTTATTTTCAACATTTCATGTGATCAGGGGCGTCATTTCAGACTTCGCTTGAGGGGGGCAAGAGCACCACCGACATAGGACTTTCACGTTTTGTACTAGTATATTAGTAGACAATCGATTAAAGTATAATATACTTTAATGTATTCCTCAAACTCTTCAGGGGGAGCAATTGCCCCTTCTGCCCCATTAAATGACGCCCCCGCATGTGATCGAAATAAAATCTTATCGATTCCATTCCTTTTATGAAATAATTCAAGACTAGAAAATGTAATTGATTGAGGTGTAAATGTATATATGAACTAACTATTTTTTCATTCAAGATACGATACTTGTGTACTATATTGAAGCCGACCAAACGTCGAACTCAAGCCAGTGACCTCTTCGCTATAAGGATAAAGAGCCAAATTTGTGCTGATTACGAATAACGGGATATTAAAATTAAAATTTTTAGGTTATCATGTAATACTTAAGAAGAATGATGGTGCAGTTTTACTAGATGTCAAGATGAGAAAAAATATTTTCGCTACATTGTATTGAACCTTAATACATTTCACAGTATTATTTCTTGGCACAGGTTGATAATATGCGTATAATTTGATGTGTTATAAAAATGTCACGCGAGAAAACACGCACTCAGCTGTAATAAGTGGTCAATTCAAGCAAAAATTATAGGATTTACCTATCGCCATGCAGAACAGAGCAAATATGGTGGTATCGCTTGGGGATGCGTCCGAAGCGACGGTGGGTATGAGCAAAAACGATTGTTCGTGCGAAATTCTGTGCTAGGTAGTCGCTACAAGTAAGAATTGTACCTATTTTCAATAACTTACCTTGTTGTGAGAAATATACCACTTGTTTGTTCGAACAGTACTGAACAATTCTAAGGTTTATAATGTATTTATGGGTAATTTTGACGCTCTGCATTACGCAACACTGCTGTAAAGTGGGTGTCCCAACATACAACTTGAATAGTTTTTTTCTTATGTGTATTTTTGTGATTTACTGAATTTGAGAGACATACGATGAATCCCCGTTATTTTGTTGATAATAAGACACTCTATACACCAAAAATAAAATAATAAGTGTACTCGTACATATGAATACTAATGCGACTTGATAGGTTTCTAGTAATAGCTTCATAAGAAGCATAATCATTAGTACGAAGTGATCATATCTTCACAACACACTCAAGGACGGTGAATAAATTACACAAGTGCAATTATTTCTTACGAGTAGCTTGAAAAAATTGCACTTCATACTTCTTACCAAGATTTCATGTCAAGTACGTTCTTTTATTCATGGAAAAGCCTCCCACGGTGATTCCATTTCCACACCATTAATAGTGTTTATTTGTTGCACCTGACGTGACGTCATTGGAAGAAAGGTTTTGTAAATATCCAGTACTAGTAAGGATGAGCATTATAGTAAGTTGAGTATTTTTTCTTAAAACCAGTGGTATTACGTGAGAAAATTTGATTATATTCTAAAAACCAATTTAATCGATTCATTATTAAATTTTCAAATATTTTGTAACAACAAGGTAATAAAGCACTAGGGCGGAAGTTTGTCGTGATATATATATCGATTTCATGCATTTTGGAAAATTATGATGAAAAAAATTGTATTCCTTTGGAATGTTGTCAGTGTTCCATATTTAATTACGGTAATCAAGTAATAATAGATAAAGGTAGATCTAGTCTAGATAAAGGTAGATTTTTATAGTGATTATAACTATTACCGTCCATGCCAGGAGTAGTGTTTTGCGGTTTAGAACAACTTCCAATTCCTTCATGGTAAAAGTATTATCTAGATCACGATTTTAGTTACTAAATAAATGTTTGCTAACATGCATTCTATTGTTTATTACTGTAGAAGGTGTAAGTCGTTGATAAAATCTAGTTACCCAGCTTAAGTCATTAAAATGATACTAAGAGTACATTATATTTCTAATTTTCCCCCCCAAAATTTCCAAAATTTAAAGGAAGGAGTTGTTTCGGAAGTTGAATTACAAAAGGATTGCCAACTTTGTCTTGTAATACTATGTATAAATTGTCCTGTTTTGAACTTTACATCCTTGATAATCTAGTAGATTGATTCTTTAAATTAAGAATAATTTAAAAGCTTTTTGACTATTATTAATACTTTTTTTTTGACAAATAGTATTCCACTGAATATGTATTCGACATTTATTTGTTTTATCTCTATTGATATGGCCGTGTTCCAATTTGTGATTTTCTTAGTCTATTGGTGATGATTTAGCTTTAATCAATTTAGAAATTTCAATACTATTGCAGAAAGATATTTTGCCCTTCATGATACCCTGGTATTTATTCCAGTTAATTTTTGTATTCTGATTTATATAATTGGGGAATAGTTGGACTATCTCGATTTGGTGTTACTAGGGGAGGCATATCCTCATATGAAATAGATGAGGTATGTTGCATAATTCTGAATGCCCTTAGAGGAGGTTCTTAAGTCTAGGGCTATTGATGGTGATTTTCCCTTAAATTGATATATATATATATATATATATATATATATATATATATATATATATATATATATATATATATAATTATTATTGTTATATAAATTCTTAATTTTAGGGATTAGAGAGATGGCTTCATTAAAAGAATTTTCCCCACGCAATGATTTCCATTATTTGACGTTGCTTTTAGCGTTGCGGACAATTCTGAAAGTAACTGGGATGATTGTTCCAGGAATTAATACATTTACTAGACTTGTACAAGACTCTTGTTGATGAGTACCTCCAGATTTGACGCACTACATTTTATTGTCTGTAGTTTTATTTGAGATGACCAAATTTAAAAGAACCGTAAAGGCATTGTCGATTGAAACAAATGTATGTGAGTGCATTTCTCTTGATACAGTATAGTTTCACTGCTAGTTGCAGCGGCAGTGAATTAAATAATAATATGACTATGGTAGTGGGTTTTAGTTCTTTATTTCTATTTCTACGAAAATTCAACAAGTTGATGTTACTTGTATTTAACTTTGAATGTCATTTAAAAGGTAATTCATATTAATGTACTCCTATACTATAAATAAGATGATGATGAATATAAGGGTCTCATTGATTTCATTGTAAAATTTTATGGTCAAGGAATCGATTGGTCTCTTCTCGTGAATAAAATTTTATTTTTTAGAAGGTTTCTGTCTGTAATATTAATAGTCTGTATACCTGATATATCTGTAAAAATAATTTTCGACTGACATGCATTGTGTCCTTAAATCCTATATCTTCTTTAAATGATTTAAAAATATATATAATAGGGAGTCAGATGATGCGGTTGGTATTTGGTATTATCTAACTGTGTAACATTAGTAACTTTGTTCGTATTAAGCTTCCTAGATTTATCGTTTTGAAGGATATCACCTTCCGAAGTTGAAGATGTGCTATCTTTACCAGGAGATGATTCTGGAGGTGTTATATTTTCACTAGAGAGGTCAGTATTAGTCTTATGAATAATTGAACTTATAGAAGTTTCATTAGGGATATTATCATTCTCTTCCGTTTGTGTATATTGACTACACAAAAGAACATTGAACACATTAAATAATATCAAATTTAATAAGGTGGCTCACCTCCCGGAAGTCAATACATATTTTAGATCATTTCCTTAACTACTGCGCTAACTATTTATAATATTTAACGTTTCCTTATGAAACGTTAAATATTATAAATATTGTACTATAAGATAGAGTTATGTTTCAGCTACAACACAGGACACTGATCCATTTGGTTGTGTATTCTGATATCGAAGAAGGTATCAAAGAAAAGAAAATATTAGATTCGTTTTACAATGAGTACACAAGATGGCACTTGGTGTTAGATCTTACTAGAAGTGCTCATTTTTATGAAATGTTTATTTGTATATGTAAAATATGTTAAAGTAACGATCTTATTATGAAATAGATATATTGTTTGACCGTGTTTCGTGTCATGTTTCACATTTTATTTAAATATTAATTTACATTTAAGAAAATAGATTTTGAGAAGGAACTTGCGCAGAACGCCATAATGGGTTGTTGCCAAATTTGTACGTTTACTGTGATAGTCACAATAATCATGGATTATAGTGTTGCAGTTTGAGAAGCGAAACTTAGCTGTGAATTCCGGTAAGGGTCGAAAATTAATTTCTCCAGTAAGTATCCAAGCAGAATTCCATGATAATTTCCATTATTATCTAGCATAAGTAAACACTCGACGATATCTGGTAACACCACACTATACAAGCAGCGTTTAGCATATCACCGAGAACACCTAGTGATCCACCTTAATTGAAGAACTCAAAGAACAAAACTGACGATAACACAAATGAGTAACAATAAAATAAAAACAAGTTGGGTCTTCTAATAAGTAACTGACATTTAAAAAAGTTCAAGAACGGATCTTTGTTCACTGGACACAATGCGCAAAAGTAACCGTATTGTAATAGCCCTTTTAGAATATAATTTATTTTTTGGTACGCTTTACTATCCGAAATACAAGCTTATTATATGTAGATTATGATGACACTATCGTGCAGGTTTTCTTTTGGCGCACGACTCGAAATAATAGTGGGAAAATTATCATTCTTTCACTAATATCCTTCTTATTGTCTCCTAAAAGATTTGAGCTGATCGACATGAAAATATCTCACTTGGCATAGATAAAATTCAAGGTGGCTACCAGAATTAATTGTTAAAACATTACAATTCTTTTCCGATTTGCGCATAAACACGGCTTCCGCATATATAGCAAAACAGCTACGGTGCAAAAACACAAACCAACCTGTGCTAGGGGACTACTAGAAAGCACGAAAGCTAAAAGTCAGGGCAGGGTAAAAAAGGTGGGCCAACTAAGTAGCTCAGGGTTGCGGCCGAAGGGAGTAGGCGCGTTAGCAAAGGTGGGTATATGTGTAAGCGAGGATAATGAAAGGAAGTGGCTTTTGGCGAAGATAAGAGTTTCAATAGCACTTGTCATGGTTTCATACTAGTTGCCCACTTGTAAACAAAATACAACTTCTGTACACTGTGCGCAAATACACCGCCGGTTGAAAATAACATCTAATACAGTTATCTTTCATATATACTCACTTATTTTACAACGGTACGTTGTATATTTCTATATTGTTTTTAATTGTAAACTTGTAGATTCGGGCGCAAAGCATTTTATATATATGTACTAGATCGAAGAAGAAAAAGAAATATAGGTCAATTCCAAATAATATAACGATGTAAGATAAAAGATATTCAAATATTAAATAATGTTAAATAATAATATGATTTTGGATATGTGGTAGGCATGACAACCATAAATAAAAATATGTAATCAGTTTTTAAAAAGAGTAGAGTGAACATCTTGATAAATAAGTTTGTAAGGAAGTTATACATATTGATCAGTGTGGATTATTAAAATAAATATATAGATGATGTATAATGAAGTCTTAGTGGTTCAAACAAGCAATAACGAAGAACCAGTGCGATTAATTATTATTTACGTTGTTGTAAAAAAAAATGGTGCCGAAAACCCGAGACTGGAAAACATCGTTTTTGAAGCATAGTGAAAAAAAACTATCAAGATTGAGCCAGACATTAATTATATTTGTCTAAGAAGCGGCCGAATTGTATATCGGAACAAAATGAATGACACAGATAGTGAAACAATAGACAACCAAACAGTAAATTCATCCAACAATATGTTGGAAATTTTAAAGGAAATGTCCCGACATCAAGCTGAACAATTTGCTAAAGTGAACCAGCAATTAGAAAAGTTAGATCAAAAGGCGAATCAGCAAGCCCAACATGTTGATGAGCGCCTAGAGCAATTGCAACAGCGCAATGACGGTTTACAACAGCAGTTGCAACAAATTAACCAACAGATCATAGCTAAATTTGAACATTATGAGGATGAAATGGACAAGATAGTACAAAGGTGTACTGAGATTCAAGACTCTGTGAATGTTATCGAGACGGTGGTAGAAGAACACGACAACCGAATTATATGATTGCAGGATGAATTGAATTTCATAAAAGAAAATCATATGTCAGAAGGCGCAGTGCAAGATTGTGGGCACATGAGTGCTGTACGTACATCCCACATCTACCGGTTGGGAATCTACACGCCATCACAGAACAACGCTTGAAGATAGCCAATCTTCGAGTTGTAATGAAGATAGCACAGAAGGAGAAAGAAAAGTGAAAAGATCATCTCAGCAGAAGCGGGCCCATCACAGGTATTTAAGGGTTAATACAAATAAATCTTTGCGTTTTAGTGAAGTGAAGTCACTCACAAAATTTAGTACTGTAACGGAAGACATAACTGCGAGGAGGTTTCTCGAAAAATTCGAGGATGAGTGCGAATTAATGGGCGTAGATGAATCTCAATATTTGAAATTACTGTTTCATGTATTGTTGCCACCATGTCTAACTTGGTTCAAGGCCATTAAGAATAATCTTCGTATGCCGACTTTCAAAACGCATTGCTTTCTAATTATGAAAACGACTTTATGATAGCAAATAGAGACACGTTGTTAAGATCGAAACCCTTCAATCCAAAGTTACATAGGAATATTACAGAATTTGTAATTTCTACATTTAATGAGTTAAGAGCGCATTTAATGAATCCGGGTCATCCAGAATCACGAATCGTCGATTCTATCCGGATGCTATTGCCTTTTAGACTACAACAGCTTCTAATGTCTGCGGAATGTGTTAACTTCAACCATTTGATAATACTCGTTCAGAATTATGAAAGCCAATTTGTAGCACAAAACATTAATAGAGAACAAGACAGAGATCGAGGCATTTCGGGACGTAATCATAAACAACAAGTTCCAATTCGCAACTTAAGTATACAATCTGAAAATACTTTGAATAGCAGAATAAACAATTTTACCGGTAATCAGACGCAACCGAATCATGGAAATGTAAACAGGAATTTTAGGAATAGCAACCGGAATTTCAGCAGGAACAACAATCGTCGCTCATTTATACAAAATCGAGGTACAGATGGCAGAAATAACTTTGATAGGAGATATAGATGGCTGTAATTACTCACATAAAAATCCGAGTGCTGTAACAATGCCTAATCGCCAAGAAAGTACCCAAGAATGTGGAATACAATGTGATCTAATTGAAGCTATGAGACACCGTGACCTGGGATAGATTGTGTTGAAGTGAAATGGATTGAATCTGCGTTGAGGAAAAACGAACATACTTTATGGATATGTGAATCGGTTTAATGTATTTTAATTTATGTTATTTAATCATGAACTTCATGTCTAGGATCACAGTTATTCAATTTATATCAACATATGTGTTAATGTTATGTGTTTCCTTTGATATGTGTATTATCAATCTCATTATTCGTGTTCCATATTATTGAAGTATATTTAAAAGCATCTTTGTAATGCGAGGATATATATTGAAGTTAATAAGTTTTTTTTTCTATAAGGAATTTGTTGGACATGTAACTTAGATTGGAGTTACGGCATCTGAGGGAACCGTACTCAATTGACTTTGCTTCAAATATCATTACGATTTCGTTTGTTATTCGTACTTGAGTTCTATGATTGTCAAAGTGCTATATCAATCACATTATTCTTGTTATGATGTCAATAAGATGTTAATTATTATTTTATATTCTGATTATTATCGATATTTCCACCTTAACCTATATTTTGTTTAACTATATCTTATATCCAATCATTTTGTGTTCTAAGAACAATTATATGAATATCACATACACCTATTTCAAAACCTTCTTCGTTATGCCCAAGTAAATAATTAATAGCTTGGACCCGAAAAGGACTTAAAATCAAATATCTTGCAAAATAAATTTTGAATGTGCCTAATCGTCGTTGAAATGTATAGTTAAATAAATATGATGATAAATGTGATAATAATATTGTTATAAAATTAAATATGATACGTATGTATAATTGTATGCATTGTAATTTTAAAATATACGAGGTGCATTCGAAAACTCGAATGATAAACAGGTATATGTAAACGGTCCAGAATTCTTTTTCTTTTTATGAAGTTAATGAATAACAAGAAAAGTCCTTCGGGCGCCATTATATATAACGGTACGTTGTATATTTCTATATTGTTTTTACTTGTAAACCTGCAAATTCGGGCGCAAAGCATTTTATATATATGTACTAGATCGAAGAAGAAAAAGAAATATAGGTCAATTCCAAATAATATATCGATGGAAGATAAAAGATATTTAAATGTTAAGTAATTTTAAATAATAATATAATTTTGGATATGTGGTTGGCATGACAACCATAAATAAATATATTTAATCAGTTTTTAAAAAGAGTAGAGTGAACATCTTGATAAATAAGTTTGTAAGGAAGTTATATATATTGATCAGTGTGGATTATTAAAATAAATATATAGCTGATATGTAATGAAGTTTTAGTGGCTCAAACAAGCAATAACGAAGAACCAGTGCGATTAATTATTATTTACGTTGTTGTAAATTTATCCATCGTAAATCACTTGTAATGATTTTACACCAGTAACTCAGGACTTGTAAACCTAAAATTCTGTTGCCTGCAGAAATGTGTTCCTTATAAATATATCTTCCCATGTAAAGTATTCAATTTTACACGGAAATTTTCCAAAATGTGATGCGTCAAAGCTACACCAGCACCGACACTATAATTTCACAAATTATTCAAATAATGCAGTAAGCACTGAAAATATATTTTACCTTCTGAAACAACTACCTACACTTTCACTCGCTGCTATCTTTAAACCTCCAGTATCATGGTGATTACATGGTTCGTATTACCTTATTTACGTTGCATGCGCTGTGTTTTTGTGTCTTATTTGGCAATCCACGATAACATTCTTTATCGGTTTTCTTAGCTAAATAACCTACATGTCAATCAAAACATTCGCCGTTATGTTTACTAAGTGCTACATGTCTTTAGCCTTTTTGTTCTGCTGTTTCTGTTTATTTATGATCTTTGTATTGTAAAAGAATAATAACAATAATTTTGCTATCTTCTTATCTTAATTATCAAGTCAAAATTATTTGACTGTCGTTGTCTTGACAGACAAGGAGCAAAAAGAACACAAACTTCATTCATATACTGAGAGCACCAATAAGAAATTTAGCTTTATATCGAGCTGTCCATGTTCAAGTATACAGAATAAATATGATAATAATAGTTATAATAAACATGATGTGTGATAGCAACACAGCAGGTTTACACCGTTGTGGACAACCTCATATGAGATAAAAAAGAAATTACAGTAAATTCCATCCTTTCATGACGTAAGGATTATTGTATTGTGAGATTGCTGATTCCTATTGGAGACTGTCGTGGCCAATCTGCTTTGATTTCTACAGTTCAGCTTGTTATATCGTTATTTTAAGGATTTTGGAGGTCAAAACTAATGTGAAACAGGTTTACGTAGCTCTCTTACTATAACACAAATTTATACATTTTCAAAAAGCAGGTTTAATAGAAAATTTGCATGTGTTATCACTGGCGACCGTGAAACAACACAATTCTGACTCAATCAACATTTGAGAATCCTCAACCCAGAGAACTGGTGAGAAAATGATAATTTCATATATTTTCAGATGCACAAAAGCAAGTAAACAGACAAAACAAAAAAGAACAATAATAATTATAAAACAAAAGAAAAATATAAAAATAGCTAATGTTTAGCAGAAAGGGTGCAGCAATTGTTTCTAAAAATGTTACAATTTCGGTAATTTCTGTTCGCACTAGGTTAGTTTAGGTTAGGTTGGGTGAATTTAGGTTATATTAGGTTATGTCAGGTTAGTTTGTGTTCCATTACTTTAGTGTACAAATCCAGCATAATTTTCCAAAAAATGATAGACTTTCGCTTATTTTTACTAATATTAGATTAGATTAGATTAGTTCAGGTTAGTTTACGTTAGGTTAGGTTAGGTCTAGGTTCTTGCATCATTTATTTCTCCTGTAAATTTTATGTTTTATACGTGCTTTTGGACTCTTTCAGCTAAACATAACCCTAAAGAATTATGCTGGTCAAGTTTAGGCACACTACGCTGTATATTTTTTGAAAAATTATAATTTTCCCCCTCCCCTCCCTCCTATTGTTCTCGAAATGACTTGTGCTAGGCAACATAATTAGCATAGATGAAGTTTAAGGGGTCCTTTAAAAGTAATTGTTGAAAAATTAAAATTCACGATTTTCATATAAATACAGAGTCCTGATATATGTCATAAAATTACATTGCAAAAGGCATAAATTGACCTATGCTAGATGTGCGCTAAAAAGTACGAACACTATCTAACCTGGCCAGGGCAGCGTTAAGCTAGTGAGCCAACGCCGCTGTGCGGGAGTGCGTTTGAAGAGAGCAGACACGTCAGCCATTGTGAGTGTGAGCGTAAGCAAAAATTGTGACAACACGTGGGTTTCCGCAGTGATATGTTACTATAGCACTTGTAATGGTTTCTCACTAGTAATATCACACTTGGAAACATAAAATACAGCTTTCGTACAGTGTGGTGAAATATTCCGCTGTCGGAAAATAATATCTAGTACAATCATCTTTCATATGTACTTACTTCCCCATGCCGTAAGCAACGGTGGACCACCGTTGGGCAACTAGCGACATCTCGCCAAAAATTGGCGACTCCGCAGTAAGTGTCAGCAGAGACGCGACGAAACGCCAATGAGCCACAAATGTACGCCCCTAAAATATGTTATATTACCTATATGCTAGATTTGTTTACGTTAAAGTGAGTCTAAAAAAACACAAAAAAGTACCCCGAGGTGGGTGCGAACCACCAACCTTATACACAGCCCTCATACTCTCGTGTTCTTCTATCTTCACCATGGAAGCGATGAAGAAAACCTCGCTTGTAGAGGGATAAATCGTTAAGGTCATTTTAATTTGGCTAAGCGGTGCTCCTTTTACCGTTTATATTCGACGGTAACCGTTTGGGATCAGATAAAATGCATTCGTCATGTAAATTCATAACAAAATTTTACGCGTCTATTTACTTTATTTCATATTTCTCCCATATTCAGTTTCTAATGACGGGCGACAATCGAAATCGAAATCCATACAATTATACTCACTCATTTCAAGATTTTTCACTTCACGATGTAGAAGCAGAGATTACTCTTGACCCGCGAAGCTCACTTTAGAAACAATTCGTCTGGAAAAAGTAATGTATAATAATAACCGCATGCACATGACTGGCAATAGTTCGTGTTGGTCCCTTCGAAATTCTACGGGACGAATCGAAGGAGCGCAGACCAAAATGAAGTCCTCGCTGCTACACGGTGGTAACTTCAACACCCGATATCTGTTTTGACACGACGAAACTCTGCCACCAGTAGCACACTAGTGGCAATATTTCGACTTGTCGCTATGTGAACGATGTAATTCTGTCTTGGCCTACAATGTGTGCCAACTTGAAACAAAATGTTTTGAAATATGAATAAGTAGTTAACATTATTGACTTCTACGTTATGTTTATTTACTATATATAACTGCCATATTTCTCCAATGTTTGGAATATTTTGTTTTAATGAATATGTAGTGTTAATTTGGAATATTATGTTAGAAGTAACAATTTAAAAAAATCGCTGAAAGAAAATTCTATATACTGGCAATGTAGAGGCTCCGTTTGAAGGTTCATAGAATACAGACATTTTACGATATATAGAGGGTATTTCCAGGACTTGAGGACAAACTCAGAGTGAGAAAATGAAATGAAATCTTTCAGTTTTATAGTCCACGCTTATGTCGGATAGTCTAAAGGAGACATTGATGATGAGAAATGAATAAAAAGGAAGGAAATGGGAAAACATCGAGAAAACCCACGCACACGTTGTTTGTCCTTTACAAGGTTCACTAAGCGCGAACTGGGATCGAATCAGGGATCCCATGCACCAGAAGTAAACGCTCTACCACTGACGCACTGCGGCCCTGCGTTGTTTCGGAGATAGACGCCATCAGAAACGTGTCGCAACGGGACAAATATAGCCGTAGCTCAAGAACTAAATATTGGATTAATGTTCTATCAAAGGCAATACGCATTATTCGTATTTGAGACTTCATTATTACGTAAGTGGATTCGACGCAGAAGCGGCGCAAGGATAACTCCGAAAGAAAAGTATGATGTTTCATACATTTGAAACAAAAACGTGGCGAGAAATCGTACATAATAGGGTTGTTTCAGTTATACCAGAATGTGAACCCATCAGGAAGTCGGAGTCGGAAAGAGGGATTGCCGCCGTCGACGGTGGCGGGCCTCCAAAGTTGCCGATCGCGGTGGCGGGCCGCGATCTACTTGTTCAAAGTTGCCGATCTTTTGCCGAATCGTCAGGCGGTCGAAAATCGTAAAATAAAATGCCCTTTGCCGTCTGTTGTCGACCGTCAGAGTCTTCAAAACAGTCCGAAAGGCCTCTTTCCGACACTGTGTCGACTCCTTTACTGCGCCTTTACGACTGTTTGCCGACTGCTCGGCAATGCAACTTTTCCGACGTCGGGCCGACTTTTCCGACGTCGGCGCATTTAATGCTTATTTGCGAATGGTTGCCGACTGCTTGGCAAGGCAACTGTTTGTCACGGTCGAAAATCGCGCGGAAAGATGCCGGTTTCCGGCGCTGGCAATCCGACCGCGGCATCTGGTCGGCATGGACAAATTGCCCGACTGTAGGCAGCATTATCCTGATGGGGAAATATCTGAATCAACTGAGAAGAAAGCATGAATCTGCAAAAACGTGAGCAACGGACTGGATAGGAACTGTAATTGTGAGAAGAGCCATAAGCTAATCATATTGCCACGAGGAAGTTCTGTACCTGAAATATGTACACATATAATTTGTAGTAAGTACCAAATCCTGATAGAGAAGATTTGTCGTTCCATCATAAGAAAGACGGACCAATATTGCTAATGATAATCTCTGGACACAGAGATAAATTCAGTACTTCAATCACAGACCTTACGTTTGGAACGACTAGGGCACTCCCTCTACAGCCATGACCTAACCCCTGTGACTTTCTTTTCCATTATCTGGAATGTGATTATGTCAAAAACCCCGTCTAACAGTGGCTACCAGAACTTGATACAGATTTCTATGCAAATGGTATAGAAAACTTTATCTGCCATTATGATAAGCGGTTGAACAAAATTTGTGATTACGTTGAGGACTATTGCTGAGCGTTCCAGTTATCATCAGGTGTGTTGATCTTCCACCTATATCTCACATATAAGCCATAATAGACTTTGTAACGTTTTTGGACGAAAAGATAAATTATATTTTAATCAAAAATTTTCTTGTAGGCTTTATATATGGATAACTACATACAGTGTAGTCAAACCCAAACTATCACTTAGCTCAGTATGATGTGCTTTTCCCGTAAAAGATACGAAAACTCAGTTTAGGAACCGTTGAAAAATTTTGTGGTCCCTGATCCAAAAATGCATCAAAACGCCCATCTATATTTCAATCAAAAATCTTTCTGTACGCCTCATATCTCGAGAACTACATATAGTGTAGCCAAACCCATACTATCATTTAACTCGATATGATGTGCTTATTCCGTAAAAGATACGGAAACTCGATTTAGTGGCCGTTCAAAAATTTTGTGGCCCCTGATCCAAAAAATTCAATATGTTTCATTCAAACAAACATTTTGTTGTACACCCCATATTTTGAGAACCACATATAGTGTAGCCAAACTAAAACTATCACTTAACTCAGTATGATGTTCTTATACTGCAAAAAAATACGAAAACTTGATTTAGGGGAAGTTCAAAAATTTTGTGGCCCCTGGTTCAGAAACGAATTATTTGGTCAATATTGCTATTTTTTTATGCATTTTTTGGATCATTTCTAAAATTCTTGGCAAAGATGGTAGTCTTTTGATCTTTTTTTATCAATCTTAAAATTCTTGCTTTCGATCATTCTTCGTAATTTATAGTATGAATGAATGAGCTAAAAAAAATAAGGAACAGATAATACATTATTTAATACCGTAAGGTCTTAGTTAAAAGTTACATACTAATATTTAAAAATATATTAAAAAGTAATAAAAACATACTTACTTATTAGTTAGAAAAGGAATTTTCCAGATGGATTGTATGTAGTTCGTTGTTCAAATAAATGTTTTTACAAAATGACACACGTGTTCTTTCGTGAATTTAGTTCCCGCTTCTTTTTCTTTGTCCTTTGTCCTGAATTGGACAATAATAGTTTTGGTCTTCATACTTTATTTTTTACTTTTATCGAGACCAGCTCGACTAAAATAACAAAGAAAGTGCATTAAATAAAAACAATTTAAAGTGCACGATAAAGATACAAAAGCACTTCTACAAATGTACCCATTAAAACGAAAGGCTAAGAGTAAAGGGTATTGATTGATCTGTCCACATTGAGGTCGAAGAATTATAACTGTACTTATCACTGTTCTTAATCAGAGCACTGATTATAGGGTTCCATGTTGAGTATATATATATATATATATATATATATATATATATATATATATATATATATATATATATATATATATATATTAATATTATGGAATAAACTTATTTCCAAACACATTAGACAGAGAGTGGTAATTAGGAAAAGAGACCATTTTTGTTATTGTTATTGTTATTGTTGTGAAGTTAGTTTGGGCACAAAGGTTTTTTCAGGGGTGAATCTTGCGTGTGACCTTGGAAACACGTGTAGAAATGTCCAGCTTATTTGGCTATCAATCTGGCAACCCACGTAGCTAAGTACAAATTGGTGTTGTGATACCATATCATCGTTTCAAACAATTGAACAAAGAGTTATATATATCAGTAGCGGTTCTGTACAAGCACCAGTTGCAATGTTGCAATGTCAAAGGTATGTAGGTATGCGCAAGTGTTCCCCTCCCCCAGCATTCTTGAGTCTCATCCAAAAAAAATATTCAGGAAATATTTTTAAGCTCTATTTGTGTATTATTAATTAAATTATTTCTCTAATATTGATTTAATATACAAGCTATTTCCCTTTTTTTTAAAACAACCACTATCAATGTACACTCATGTTATTGAACAAGAGATAAATCGAATATATAGCATGTGCTGTAAGCCATGAATGATGGCGTTAATCCGAAAAGAAGGAAAAAAGCAAGAAAATTGCATGCACGCAGTTAAACAAAATTATTTAATTATATAAACTATGCATTATTTTAGAATGGAACGTCTTCTACGTTCTTTTGGGCTTCAAATTTTTCTATGACTTCATTGAAATCTGAAATGCTGCTCGCTAAGTTTTTCTGAATAGAAAGCATCGCTACCGCAAATGTTTTCCGCTGTATTTTCTTTAGGGTACAGAAGCACCTCTCTCCTCCGACAATAAGAATTTTGTTAGCATTTCTTTGTATAAATATACGGTACGCAAAGTCCATTTTCAGAAACTACGTATTTTTGTCTGCTGTTCTAGTGTAAAGAAGCATGAAAATCTAAGATATTTTTCTTCGAAAATGAAAAAAAAAGTAGTTTAACACTCCAGCAAATTAGGCTAAAGAAGACAGATGCGTATTGGAAGTGAATGATTTGATATTAATCTTTTATGCTCTCCGCCAGAAATCGAATATTGAATCATGTGCACGAAAGACACAGAGCTAGGAATTAGACCAGTGGTAAGACATTTTCTTCTTCGAGACTCGATCGACCCCCTCCCCCCAGAATAGGATTTTTAAAAATAAAGCTTATCCCAATAATTTTCACCTTTCTATTATAAATGTTAAATAAAATCTATTGACTTCGAATGACCGCCCCCCAAACTTTCTGCCTGTATCCGTCCCTGCTACCACCAGACTTACATTTATTTTTTGCGAGTTTGTGTTCTGTGAATAACTTCTTACTTCTAAGCGTTTCACTTGAGTCAAGCGCTGCCAAGCGGAGGAATTCGTAACTATTATAACTATTACAGAAGTTGACCAGTTGCGGAAGAACGTGCAACTGCAAGTGAGCAATACTGGAAGATAGGAGCGATGCAAGAATAAATCCACTTCCCTATGTTAAGAAATAGGAGCTCGTTGCCATATGCTCAATGTTACTGCTTCCAGTGACAACGCTCGCTGCCACTGGAAATGTAAATCTCTCTCTTTCTTTCAGTTTTTTAATTGATTTTTTTGAAAAAAAAAAAGAAATGCATCAATACTGTTTTACACTCAAGAGCAAAGGTTTATTTTTTACTGATACACTACTTTAATACTGTACTTAAAAATATTTTTAGTATATTAAAAAAATATCCGGTTGCACAACCATGCAACATATAGTACCAGCCGCCGCTGATATATAGTTTTCTGTTCGAACTTACTGAAAACCACAAGGGAAGCATTTGATATGTTGAAAAAGATATTCGTTGATTTAGACTTTAACGAACTATTCAGTATTGAGGCTATATGAGATATGGACCTACAGCTTAACGAGGGGACTTGAAAAATGAACTCCTACCGGGAATCAAATTTAGGTCTGCCCCTTAAAAGACGTGTACCAAAAAGATGGAATATCATTATTGACATCTGAGCATTTGAGATTAAGAAATAAACGCTTAAACCTTGTTCTGAGAGATAGTATGTTTAACCATGTAGCGGTAAGAATTTTTAGAAAAAAAGATAGTTAAACTAAAATTTACTGTTCATTGGTATAACTGGGTAAAATTTACTGTTATGTCTGCGTATAACAAATATTTGTGCAAACTCGAAATGTTTTCACAATTGATTCAAGCGAACCACCTGAATAGCACCACTGCTGAGAAGCAGAAAATATCAAGGATGTTATAAAATAGAGGATTTGCCCATACGTATCTTCATCGTATGAACTCAATGAAGCCAAAAAACAACCGAGCATCGTCTGAGCTGGCACGTCTGATAGGCTACTCTCGTTTCCGCCATGATTGTTGGCTTGAAACATCGCGATCGCGGAGTGGGCAGAGTAGGTGTGGCGAAGCTGTGACGTATGGCTTCACGATTATCTTGTAGATCCTCTATTTTATAACATCCTTGGAAAATATGAAAATGGATCTCGGAGAAATAGGAATACGTACAAAGTAACTTAGAACCTGTATCCAGTTGGCTAAGGACAGAAGTCAATGGTAAACTTTTGTGAACGCGGCATTGAACCTCCGGATTCTATTGTCAATTGAGTTAATTAGGTCACTATTAGGAGTATATGTTACAGTTAAGCGTATGTGTGCCACTTTTAGGTGTATTTGAGTCACTATATGGTGCATGTGTGTCACTGTTAGGAGTATTAATTTCGCTGTTAGGAGTATTTATTTCGCTGTTAGGAGTATATATGTCGCGGTTAAGAGTATGTGTGTCACTGTTAGGTGCATATTTGTCACCGTTACGAGTATTTATGTCACTGTTAGGAATATACGTGTCATTGTTAGGTGCATGTGTGTCACTGTCACGAGTATTTATGTCACTGTTAGGAGTGTATGTGTCACTGTTAAGTGTATGTGTGTCACTGTTTGGTGAATGTGTGTCACTGTTATGAGTAATTATGTCTCTGTTAAGGGGATATCTATCACTGTTAAGTGTATGTGTGTCACTGTCAGGAGTTTTTGTCACTATTATGAGTATTCAAGTCCCTCCTAGGAGTATATGTGTTACTGTTAAGTGTATGTTTGTCACTGCTTGGTGCATGTGTGTCACCGTAACGAGTGTTTATGTCACTGTTAGGAGTATATATGTCATTGTTAAGTGTATTTGTGTCACTGTTACTAATATATGTATCACTATTAGGAGTATTTGTGTCATTGTTAGGTGTATGTGTGTCACTGTTAGGAGTATGTCACTGTTAGAAGTATTTATGTCACAGTTAGGAGTATGTCACTACTAAGTGTATGTGTGTCACTGGTAGGGATACTTATGCCACTGTTAGTAGTACTTGCAGCACTGTTAGAAGTATATCTGTCACTGCTAGGTGTATTTGTGTCACTGCTAAGTGTATTGTGCCACTGTTAGTTACATGTGTGTCACTCTTAGGCGTGTCTGGGTCAGTGTTAAGTGTATCTTTGTCAATGCGTCACTATTAAGTGTATGTATGTTACTGTACGGTGCATGTGTGTCACTGGTAGAAGTATTTATGTCACTGTTTGGGGTATATATATATATATATATATATATATATATATATATATATGTCACTGTGAGAAGCATTTATGTCACTCTTAGTAGTGTATTTGTCACTGTTAAGTGTATGTTTGTCACTGTTATGAGTATTTATGTCATTGTTAGGAGTATATGTGTCACTGTTAAGTGTATGTGTGTCAGTGTTAGGATTTGAGTTGAGTTTAACGTCCCGTTCAGTAGCGAGGCTATATGAGACGTGGACCTACTGATTAACGTGGAATCCGAACCACATGAGCTCCCGCCGGGACTGTTAGGAGCATTTGTCACTGCTGGAGTATATATGTCACTGCAATATGCATGTGTGTCATGGAGTATGTATGTCACTGCGAGATGCATGTGTGTCACTGGTAGAAGTATTTATGTCGCTGTTAGGAGTATATATGTCACTGTTAGAAGTATTTATGTCACTGTTAGGAGAATTTGTGTTATTGTTAAGTACATGTGTGTCATTATTACGATTGTTTATGTCACTGTAAGGAGCATATGTATCACTTTTAGGAGTATGTGAGTCACTGTTAAGTACATGTGTGCACTATTGAGAGTTTTAATGGCACGGTTAGGAGTGCATGTCTCACTTTCAAGTGTATGAGTGTCACTGTTGGATGCATGTGTGCACTATTGCAATTATTTATGTCACTGTTAGGAGTATATGTGTAGATGTTAAGAGTATTTGTGTCACTGTTAAGTACATGTGTGTCACTATTACGATTATTTATGTCACTCCTAGGAGTATATGTGTTACTGTTAAGTGCATGTGTGTCACTGTTAGGAGTATTTATGTCACTGTTAGGAGTATTTGTGACACTGTTAGGATTATATGTGTCACTATTGGGTGCATTTGTGTCACTGTAAACTGTATGTCACTGTTAGTTGCATATGTATCATTCTTAAGCAAGTTTGTGTCACTGTTAAGTGTATTTTTGTCATTGTTAGTAGTATTGATGTCACTGTTAGGAATATATCTGTCATTGTTAGCAGTATATGTATCACTGTTAGGAGTATATATGTCACTGGTCGAAGTATTTAAGTCACTGTTATGAGTATTTATGTCACTGTTATGAGTATTTGTGTCAGTTTAGAGTTCATGTGAGACACTATATGGTTATTTATGTTACTGTTAGAAGCATCTGTGTCATTGTTAAGAGCATGTGTGTCACTATTATGGTTATTTGTGTCCCTGTTAAGTACAAGTGTAGCACTATTAATAATTTGAATGCCACTGTTAGGAGTGCATGTGTCACTGTTAAATGTATGAGTGTCACTGTTAGGTGCATGTGTGTAACTCTTAGGAATATTTGTCACTGTTAGGGGTATTTGTGTCACTGTTATTAGTATTTTTGTTACGGGCTAGCAGAAGACAAAATATTGGAAAGAATGTAGTAGTTAATAGTTTATTATCTTACACATACATCACAGAGAGAATTAAACGGCCTGTTGCAGCAGAGAAAAAACAAATCATTTTTTTCAGCTTAATAAGGTATATCAATTACTATCATTCTCATTTTGAGATATTTTTTCTTTCGTTAACTAATAAGACTGCAAAAATTTAATAGTTTTTTTTTTAATCTAAAATATTTTCTCAAGTTGCGCTCCATATACCTTCGAATGTTACAACTTGGGCATAAAACTGTTTGAAATGTTCAACTTTTCAAGTTGTGCTCACAAATGTTCAACGTTACAACTTGAATATTGAACTCGGAATGAAATTTCCATAAAGTACAGTGTCAACTCGTAAGCCTAAAAGTGAAATGTTATGTTTCATGTCGTACGTCCATGTGCTTTGCCCTTCAGAACACAACCACAAATGCAAACTGAAAAGAAGTTGTATAATTTGTAAGAATGACAGAATTGATCAGTAATGAAAGTACTCTTAGCGATACTTGGTCATAACGAATCTCTTAAAAACAATCAAACATTCAAACACAGGTACTAACTCAGACCTGAATTTAGGTACGGGCTACAGGGATCCAGGACCAGGGCGGGAAATTTCCAGGGGAGGCATATATAAAAAATCAATATTGAATTATCGTATGTGGAATGAAGATGTGTCGGCAAGAGAGGAATTTAACGGACTTCACCTATAACTAACTAAGTCTATGGTTATTGAACGACAAAATATGGTTATTGATATTCAATAACACATACGCTACGCAAAACCTCTCTGTTGGCAACCTACTTAACCAACTAGATTCGTTCTGTGTACTTTGTTTTCATATTTTTTTGAGATTTATCTTAATACAGATATGCTCCCATCTGCGCCTATCTTTCTAATGTTTTTTTTTTTCGATTGGGTTTCCAGTTGACATTTTGAAAGCGTTTCTACTTTCTTTTATTCTGTTTACATGGTCTACCCACTTGAGCTTCCTAGACTTAATAACTAGTGGTAGGCACAAAAACCGGTTTTTAGGAAAACCGAAACAGGTTTTTGAAATTTAAAAAAAAACGGTTTCGGTTTTTGCCGAAACCAGTTATAGGTTTCCTCCAAAACCGGTTCAATTTTCCACCGCATCTGGTTTCGGTTTTCTTTAAAACCGGTTCCGTTTTTTTCTTCAAAATTTTGTTCTATTTCTGACCAGAATAGTGTTTCGTTGTTCTCCGGAAACTGAATCCATTTCCACAGAAATAGTTTTCTGTGTTTTCCAGTAGTTTTCACCAAAGAGAAGTTCTGAAGAAAATCGAAACCGGTTTCGTTGAGAAACCTAACCGATTTTAGAGAAAACCGAAATGTCGGTTTTTCTAGAAACCGGTTTCCGGTTCTTATAAAAACCGGTTTTGCCCATACCGGGACCGACATGATTATAGTTCTACATATTTTAACCTTCAAATTCTACAGACAAAACAGTTCGATCTGAATATAAAAACGAATCATCTGATTTTAGCAAGGATGTTGTAAAATAGAGGATCTGCCCATACAAGAAAATCGTGACGCCATACGTCATAGCTTCGCCACACCTACTCTGTCCACTCCGCGCCACGAAGATGGCAATGTTTCGAGCCAACAATCATGGCGGAAACGAGAGTAGCCAATCAAACGTGCCGGCTCAGACGATGCTCGATTGTTTCTCGGCTTCATTGAGTTCATATGATGAAGATACGTATGGGCAGATCCTCTATTTTATAACATCCTTGGATTTTAGTCGATATTTAGTTTCATAGTGGATATGGTTTTGATTTATTAAGGTTGATCCTTTATTTGAAAGTATGTACTTTGGCAAAAGTATTACTTGTTTTTTTTTTTTTTTTTTTTTTTGTGTGTGTGTCAATCAATAATTTGCAATATTATGATAACGGCAATTTTTAAAATGTATTTACATGTTCCTGCAACTCTGTAACTATTAGAACTTTTCCTGGGAAGATAGGCATTAGTATTATGTCCTCATAGAAAAACATGAAGTTGTGTCCACTGAAGTTTAAAACATTAATAAACATTTTTATTACCCCTAGGGCCCCAAGTTAGCGTCTAATCGATACAGAGTCCAAATCACATTTCTACTTCATCTTAAGGAAACATATTTTCTTTACATGATAGAGCAGCAACAAAATTTTAAATAATTTTCAGTTCTTTTGGAAATGGAATGGTGGACTCATTCAATGCTTCACGAGTTAAATTGATAGGCAATATTTGAAACAAAAATTTTAAGTAGTATATAATAGTTTTGTTGGCCCTAATAATAGAAATTTTACTGAAATGGGCCCAAGCCGACGTTTTACTTCATTTAAGTTTTGTTGTTGTTAATGTTTGGGGGAGTGATAAATCTGCTTCATTTATACATCCATATTGATGTCGTATCATATGAACTTTGAAACTTTTTATCCTGAAGTAGGTTTTCCTTTAATGCCATGGAGCTTAAATGGGAAAGCAGTTGTCTCCTCTCCTCCACAAGTTACTACACTGTTTCTCTGTATTTAATTCTAAATCTATGTCAATGCAGGCATTTAGTTAAACTTTTGCATTTCTTTCTATTGTTGTCATACCATTCCTCCTATCAGATTGACATCACCAAAATCTATAAGGAAGTGAGTGCCATTCAGCTCTAGGCCCTGGATACGGAGCACAAGATCGATCCAGGCGAGTCTCAAAATAGCATTAACCCTTTGACTACCAATTTTTTAATGTGTACATTCTTTTATATGTACGACTCTTTTAATGTGGGATATTCTTGACATCTGTACGCAGTTTTGGAAACTAAACACAATATCCTGGTCACATCTGACACGATGGCAGAACAACACGTATTTTTTTTTTTACAGTTTTCTAAAATCAAATTCCCAACGATGTTTGAATTATTCGCATGGAACACATGTATCTCGTTGGTAGTCCAAGGGTTAAAACTCATTGAGATTAATCAAACAGAAGCAAGAAATTGCGTTTGAGCACTGGCTCACAAATCTCGCTATGTCCTGGGAACAAAGATCAACCTAGCTCCCAGGCTCCCTTCCAATTGTTCTATATTAGCCGTACCTATCCGATATTGGAGCATTTTAATTCAGTGCCTGGAAAGAGAAAAGAAGAAGAGATACGTCCTCACAACTATTCCATTGTCTGGTCTGGATATTTAACCTCTGCCGTTATGCTAGCTCGCTAATATGTTAGGTTGGTTGCATACAGACAAGGCATTTTTTTAGAAACAACCAGAAACGTCCATGAATTTTTGAGCCCTTAAAAAAATCCTTCCCAAGTCGAAATCAAGCTCATATGTACTTGGAACCAAACCATAGACCCGTCACATCATCTCTAAGACAACCCGTGATGTCAGCAGGCACGCAATCAGAAATTTTTGTTGGGGGGGGGGGTTCCAGCCTTTGGGGAGGGGTTCAATACTTCAAGCCATTCCGTCTATATAGTATTGAACGGGCATTATTATGCACCTGAAAAAGCGATAAGTAATTGTGCAATACTTCCACCTATATTTTCAGAGAAAAAAAGATAGATCTAGATGTTTATAAGAGAAAGAATACAGATGAAATGTAAGATCAAATTTTCATCTTTCATCAATCATTTCCCTGTTAAACAAATATAGTTTTATCGACAATGTACAAATGTATGTTGAGTAAGGAAGTCTTGGAGGAGTCCGGACATAATAGACCGTCAGTGGGTGCGACCCTGGCATCAGTAGAACAACCCATATTCACTCACCTTACAAAAAGCACACGCTCATATGCAATGAACAACTCTCGAATATCTTGTATACAATATGCATTATGTTGTGTGCAACAGTAATTGTATGCAATTTTTATATACAAATAAAGGACGTATCCTAAACTTCTTTATTTCACATATTTACTACACGAAATATAATGCTATGTTTTTGATCTCATGTAACAAAACATTGGTGCTAGAAATAGAAGTTAAAATGCACGGAACATTGTCTGCGAGCAGAAGTTCTATTTGCACGTTTTTCCCCCAATAATATGTAGTTTCTCGCTGTTAAAAACAAAATAAAAATATTAAACTGTTCGTTGCACATACGAGGTAACATCAGAACCAATATCAGAATAACGACCAATATACTCCTCTTCAGGTTTCATGTTGACTCTACGCTATACTACGAAGTGATTATATTAATTTTAAACTTTATTATTATCGGACTTAAATAGGTAGACCTGGGTTAAAAAGAAAGATAATAATATGAACTAAAACCAATATTAATTGAAGTTCGATGTATTCGTCTGATAACCTTAAGCTTACATATACTTTGTCACGTACAGTGTGACGTCTTGCGATATATACTACGTGTTTAAATGTTAAATAATTAGAAAATAAAATTACATATATATTTAGTATAATCTTCTTCGTTTATCTCGTTTAGTATAGAGTTGACTGATAAACGAAAGTGAATAATTCAGGGGCATAGAAGCAAAACATGCTAAATCCATTTTTCAACTTTGTCAGGAGACGAAACTAAAGTGACTCTCTTCGGTGCGTGCGGTGCGGGTTCGATTTCCGGTGAGGACACTCGGTCGAAAAAGAGTAAAACTCTTTTTCAGGCCAGACACTCTGAATGAGATTTTCCTTATTCATGTCGGGGTGATACCTAACTTATAGGTCCCAGGCCGCTTTCTTCCTTCCCTTTCCCTGGTTAAAGTGCTCGCCGAGAGGCGTCATCCCACAAAACGTGACGGGCTAAATGACCTTAGATGCTGATAGCCCAGAAATCTCAATCCCAAATCCTAAAAGTGACATCTTATGTTTCAGAATTGTTGAACATTTTTTTGTTTTTTGTTTAGTGGTCACTATTTAATGCAGATGATTGAAATCTACCACTAAAGAAAAACAATTATTCAATTCTGAAACATAAGAGAGTAACTTTTGTTTGGTCTTCTGACAAAATTGAAAAATGGATTTAGCAGGTTTTGCTTCTATACCCCTGAACTACGAAAAATGAGAATGTCACTTCAGATTTTGCTTGTGGAAGAGAGAGTAGGACGAAATTCTCCACTGACATAAAAGTTTGAGTTTCACGTCTTTTACATTAGTATATTGGTATACAAGTGATAAAAATATATGTATTACTCAAACTAAGGGGGAGAATTGATCCCCCTCCCCTCCCCAAATGACGACCCCGAAACCTGAGAATGTAAACATATACATGATTACGAGAATCCACGATACCATTTCGTTACATGTTATCGACGAAATGTTGTCATGGATTCTCGTGACGCAGGACTGATGTTCAGGATGAACAGGTTAGTGGTAGGCCGTCTGTAGTATCGGTTTAACTTGTTACAAGAATTGAAGAACCAGTTTCGTGTAAATCGACGTCACACAGTGTAAGACAATTGCATGTAATCCTTGACAATAAAGAGATCAAGAACGAAGTGTTAAATGTGGTTGCAGCAGAAAGTATTAGAATTCTGTGACTGTTGGATATAGAAGTACGTACCCCGACATTGCAAGGTTTGGATGTCAAAAATTAGCAATTATGTCGAAAATTTTAATTACTAAATACCTTATAATGAATATAGATATAGCTTATATTATTAATTAACATTAGAAATTTGACAATAATAAGATGCGAAAATACAATCTATTACTGAAAAAATCATAACATAATGATATGATTATTTCTTGCAACTACTGGTCAAACAAGTGATAAAAAATTAAATTTTAACTATTACGAGAATAAATAACATGTATATAAACAGAACAATCCTAAAGCAAATCTCACAGTAGAGATAACTTTATATACAAATTAATTTCTTCTTCTTCAAGCATAAGAAAATCAGATAACATAAAGAAAGGTGTTTTAAAGGATTACCTTTAGAGAAAAATAAATATTTTCGGAAGGCACTTGATACTAGGGCTGTCCGATATCCGGTTTTGAATATCAAACTTCGATATCTACCAAATATCAGAAGTCGATCGATATATCGAATATCGAAATATCGAAGGTTTGATAATATATCGGTCGATAATATAGAAAAATATCGAAGTATCGAAATATCGAAAAATATCAAAGTATCGAAAAATATCAAAGTATCGAAAAATATCGAAGTATCGAAATATCGATGTATCGAAAATATCAAAGTATCGAAATATTGAAGTATCGAAAAATATCGAAATATCGAAGTATCGAAATATCGAAGTATCGAAATATCAAAAAATATCGAAGTATCGATATATCGATTTTGATATTTACAAAATATCGAAATTTCGATATTCACAAAATATCGATCGATCGATCGATATATCGAAGTATCGCACATCCCTACTTGATACTCTACAGATACTAAAAAGTAACATTCATGTCTTATCAAAATTTTGGATGATATAGGATTGAATTAACTCTTGAAACTCTTTTCAGGAAACATTGGTTAGCCACGGCGGATAAAAGTAAATTTCACAGAAAAAAGACTGATGACATTATATTCAAGACTGTATTTAAAGTTGACTAGTCAACATATCAAGATGTGTTTTGTAATGAACTTCTTAAGAGTAGAATGCTCACATACTTACCACTTCATAGATCGAGTGAGGCTTATAAATACAGGGTTAGCACAAATGATTGATTCGTTTTGAAAAAGGCTATGTTTTCAAAAGTATTACGCGTACTCACATGAAAGATACATGAAAAATATACAAACTAACGAAGTTCACATACCCTCTACAAATATTCAATACGTGCCCCTTAGGTGACACGACACACGTCTAGACGATGCTCGAGCTCATTCCATACATTTTGTAGCATAATTCTGTCAATTGTCTGCAATGAAGCACTGATGCGTTCTTTGAGTTCGAGTAAGGATTGCGGTAGTAGAAGTACGTAAACAAGGTCCTTGACGTACCCCCACAGGAAAAAGCAGCAGGGCGTGAAATCAGGTGACCTGGCAGCCCGGGGAAACAAAGCTAGGAACTGCAGTAGTGATGCGGTCTTTGAGCTCGACTAAGGATTGCGGTAGTAGGGGCACGTAAAGAAGGTCCTTAACGTACCCCTACAGGAAGAAGTCGCAGGGTGTTAAAACAGGAGATCTGGGAGGCCAGGGAAACAAATCTAGATCATTCTCACTAATACGTTCAATCCGTTGATGTTGGATATGCCAATGAGTTTCTCCCCTTCTTGAGCCCCCTTGTGCTGCCACCTGGAATACACAATACAAACTTGGTGAGACTTGTGGTTCTTTTCTTATATATTTCATGTGTGTACATGTCACTATTTCAAAACGAATGAATCATTTATGCTAGTATACTGCTAAGAATCTCTCTATAACAAATACTATGCAACTTAATGAAATTCCTAAGCAGTACAACACAACAAATGGGGTGATAAGATTCAAAGTAAAAGGATGAAGATGGGTTTTTATCAGTAGTGGTATTAAAAATACTCTTTTCTTTAGCTTAAGGCTAAACATGAGATCTGTCTCCCACTTCATCCGAAGACCAGATTCAATTACTCTGGGTAGAAACTTGTTTAGTTCGTCAACTATTACAGAACCTTTTCTGCAATAAAATGAAGTACGTTGGTTAACAACAGGCTGATCCACTATATGAACCAGACTTCTTCCTTCAGAGAATAATCCCAGTTCAATGATCATCACATCTAGATCAACTTTTGGATAAAGAATTGCAACATTTCTTTTAAGAGCAATATCCTTTAGTATTTTCTGAGCGTCTGTGTCAATATGACATCTATGTCTTATAGCTTGTACTGCAGGATGTAGTGAATATTTCACAAAATTTTGATGTATCGGATGAATTTTGATTGGTAATCTACTTCTAGCAACTTCTTCCAAAGTATTCACATCAGGATAGTATATTGGGATGGTTAACATATTCTCCATCTGACCTTGAAATGAGGATCCAATAATTAAACTAAAAATCGTAAAATTTATGAAGAATATTCTCAGTGGCGCTGTATGTGGCTGAGTTACAGAGATCTGCAGAAAAATACTTAAAATATATAGAGAAGGGTTTGTTCGTATAATAGAGCTTTCCCTTTTCCCTCTCAGTTTAAGGAATACTCTGAGAATCATTTCATGAATTAGTACAGCTACAACAACTAAACACCATACCAGTTTTTCATATGCATAGGATACTGAGAGGCCATATGGTAGTCGTGTTGCACTAGGTACAGCAAGTAATAAAGGTGAGAAGAAGAAGGATTCTGGATAATCTAAAAGCTGGGCATGAATAGGATATATTGGTCTTGTGTTTACGAACAAATCAGCTTTACTGAAAATATGTTTCGGAACAGTATACAGCGATCTATTACCTTTCGGTGGAAGGCTCATATCTATGTATCTGATTTCGATGCTTTGGTATTCTCCAAATAACTGAATAGTCTTAGCATCTATTCCACCTATTAAAACAGGATCCTTATCTAGAGGAGGATCTACATAAATATTTCTCGACTTTTCCCATATTACGTAAGGAAATTGAGGGTGACTCATAGCTTTTATGGTATATCGAGAAGAGTTTGGCTTCTGACTTAAGCGCAATAACTTTCTAACAAGTACTTCACCAGTAGATTTACATATTATTGATTTATCAAAATCATAATTCGCAAGTCGAATAGTAATGTATTTAGTATGTGTTTGTGTAACTGTTTTTGATAATACGAGTGGATTTAAAATTCCATTAGTCCATGTTTGATTTAAGATTTCAAGTTGTTGCATTCGGTTCATTGCTTCAGTAAATATCACCAGGAACGTCTTGCATCTAGGATTCCAAACAGACAAAGATTTTATGTTTTTCAGGTACACTTGGAAGTTACTTTCATCTCCACCTAGGACAACAAAAGTGTCGAATCTCACGTCAGGGAACTGCATATATAGTTCTTCTCTGTGGTAATTTGTAATCCCTTCGTTGTAAAGGATAACAGGTGTACGCTGCTGGATAACTTTGATTACATATGAAGTGAAACTGTCGTTGGTTACCGTCCAATCAGAGATAAGAGCGAAGTTACTCTCGAAGAAAACTTGTTTGGTAGCTGATAATAGGCAGTCTGCTAAAAGATTATAATCTCCATTCATGTGAGTCAAGCTTCTTGTCATTTGGAACACCTGAATAATATTGCAGCAAGCAATGAAGCATAATACTTGCACTCTTGGGTTGGAACTGCCCATACTGCAAATATTTAAAAACCTGTGGTAATATGCAAAGGAAAAAAAAAAAGAATTAGTAAAAGTCAATTTTGATACATGTATGGATTTTAAGATACTCACTAGAAAAGTTTAAGTGTCATCATAATCTAAAATGCCTTAAGAATATAGTTTGATCAAGCTATGTTCTAAGTTTCTTTGCTGTTACATGTTAAGTAGTAATATTATCTATTATGTTGAGTTTCTAATGATTATCTCTACTTGTAGTGCTTACGTTTTGCTTATCAATTCTGATTCTTTGTTCAGTTCTTTTCCGTTTTAACCGTAATGTGAGAGGGAATGTTAAAAAAGTTATTTCCTTAACTAAGAAATATTATAACTATATATATATATATATATATATATATATATATATATATATATATATATATATATATATATATATATATATATATATATATATTAAACTTTCATAGGATGTCATACCAACTTGTTGTTAATATCTACTTTTTTCTATATTTTTACAGACACAGGAAGATAGTAGGTTTTGTGATTTTTGAACAAGCGGAAAAACTAAAAATAGTATCTGTTATCGAATATCTATACAAGAATGGTTCAACGCTGCATGATATTCATTCGAACGTGGTTACTGCATTAGACCCTTTGTTATATCACAGTAAAGAAGAGAACATTGTGAGCTAGTGGTCTACTATGCCACGCTTAATTGCATGCATAGGGAGCATGCCCGCGACCGTTCAGTCTATTTAATGGACGGGTTCCGCAAGAATGTAATGCACCCCGCCCGTGGTTGCTCGCGTTTGGACTTCTGTCCTCGTGCACAAGTGCACCCTCAAGATTTGTCCCTTAACCTTGACACCTAAGTGTGTAACTCCCATTCACTGAGGGAGTGGGATACGCCCACTGCGTGGCCAGACCGAAGTCCTGAGTGCCTACCAGTTGACCTACTGGTGGAGGCGGTCCTGCTAGCGAGTCAGGCCCTACCATACTCTGCAGGCATGGTGCCCGAGCGTTATAAGGCGAGCTCACCTCCCGCACATATTCACCGTTACCCAGGTTCCTAGGATTAGTTCCTATGTGCTACCGAATCCCATGGTATGACCACAACCCGGCAGAGTCCAACCCAATCCGGGAACCTCAGGCAATGCCTGAGGGGGCTTGCGTCCCGGCCCTGCTTACCTCTATTGTTCAACTGGCAACCGCCGTGTGTAGAGGTACCACACACACGTCGAGATGCTGTGCATCTCATCCCGGATCCAATGGTACGTGTAAGTCACCATTTGAGTTTGGAACCGGCCCATATCCTGCAGGGTTACCTCCCTTTCACGGAATTAGTACCGTTGCCCAGATATCTGGGATTGGACCTTTCCCGTTTCCGTTTGGTTCTCCTGCAGGCAGGAATCCGACTCTTCCCTCCCGGTAGGATCGTCCAAGCAATACGGGACTACCTCTCTTTTACGTGTTGAGATACCACGTACACGCTGAGATACTCAGTATCTCTTCCCGGACCCAACAGCACGTGTAGGTCGCCATTTGGGAGAAGGGCCTTGACCGCAAAGCACGAGAATTATCGTTCCTCGAGCAGGAAAGCTCGTGGAAGCATTAATCCATGAGTGTGTCATAAAGGATAGCCGATTGATCATCTTACATTTTGCTAAGATAATGTGATGCTAAACTATAGTCGCTAACTCACTCCGCATTTGGAAAAATTTAAGCAAGGTGTGTATTAGGGATCGGCAAAACCGCTTTTTATAAAAACCGGAAACTGGTTTCTAGAAAAACGAAACCCGAAAAACCGACAATTCGTTTTTTCAAAACCGGTTCGGCTCTTTCACTGAAACCGGTTTCGGTTTTCTCCAAAACCGGTTCGGTTTTTTACCGAAACTGGTTTCAGTTTTCTTCAAAACCGAAGTTTCGGTGAAAATTTTTAAAAATACATAAAACTATTTCTGTGAAAACGGAATCGGTTTCCGGAGAACAACGAAACACTATTCTGGTCAGAAATAGAACAAATTTTGAAGAAAACCGGAGCCGGTTATAAAGAAAACCAAAACCGGATCCGGCGTAAAACCAAATCGGTTTTCGAGAAAACCAGTAGCCAATTTCGGTGAAAATCGAAACCGGAACAGTTTTTTGAAAATTGTCAAAAACTGGTTTCGGTTTTTCTAAAAACCGAAAACCGAAAAACCTGTTTTTGTGTCCACTACTAGTGTGTATCTAAACTTTTAATCTGTGACTACAAGATGACCAGACGTAATATTTCAAAATTAACCTTCAACTTTTTCGGGTATATGCAGATTTCTTTCTGTCTCTGTTCATTACAGTAGATGCAATGTCGGTCCACCATTACACTCTGTAAAGAAAAAATAGCGACACCTCAATTCTCAAGGTAACATACACAGAAAACCATAGTTGCAGCCGGCTAGAAGAGGAATAGAAGGAAATTATGTGTGTGATCGTTCATTTGCATTATCTGTGACACCTATGGTGTACAATGGCGCTTACTAATTATTTATGTATCAGTAAAATTCTCTCCAGATGGCACCTGAGAGCGTCTCGTAAATTATTGGAGTGAGAATTCTGCATTGCATTTGTGATGTGTAGCCCAGGTAATTAGCATTTTGTGATTGTTCTATGCTTTGTCATTGTTTGAACAGTGTCAAATGGCAATATTGTTGTTGTGCAGCGTTGTTTTTGTATGAAATTGTTGCTACAAGTGGACTGTAAACAAGTATGATTGGTAAGAAATGTGACTTGTCGTCACGTGAACAAGACATACTTCTTGCCTTGCACAGCTAAGTTTCATCTCTAAGGGAGATGGCTGGAATACTCAAAATTCACCATTCGATGGCAGAAAGAGTAATTCACAAGCAAAAATAGTGTAAGAAATCATCCCTTCGTCAACAGTGTAATAGACGAAAGAAAGCATCGTCCAGAGCAGATCGCCAAATACAATCAATAGCACTGCAGAATTAAGGAATGACTTCCCCAAAAATCGTTTTGATCTTGGAACTGCAGTCACTCGTACGACTCTATTGTCTTAACTGTATGAGGGGGATATTATGAAGAGAAAACCGCCTGGAAAGTCGAAACTAACAAAAACACTGAAGACTTCAACACATACGTTTGTGAGGCGATATGGTACTTGGACTTATGACAACTGGAAGCATGTTGTTTTCTCCGTTGAAAAAAAGTTTAGAATAGTGTGAAACGATAGTGGTGTGAAGTTGTGGATACAAATGAGCGAGAAACTTGATACGGATTTTGTTTAAGAGATGCAAATATTCAGTTACTGAGTGATAGTATGGGCTCGGTTTACTGCCAAAGACGTCAGAACAATGATATATGTGAAGAGTCATTTGATGTACAAAAAGTCTTCAAATTCTGGTACGTAAAATTCTTACAACAGCTAAAGATAACTTTCCTGAAGAAGATATGGACTACTTTGTTTTCCAGGACGTTAATGCTTCATGTCAATGAACCAAAATCGTTAATACGTGGTGCAGGAATATGACTATTCAAAGACTCATGTGGCCTCCAAACTCACCTGATATGAATCCAATTGTAAAGTTTGGGTCAATATGAGCAGAATACTCAATAGACAACTATCTCGGATAGAATGGAACTCACGGAACAGATAATCCTGGAGTGATTCCATGAAATCAATGTTGCATTTTGCAATAGCCTTGTCACCAAAAGGCCTCGACGATTCCCCTGCACTACCTAAAGCCCATGGCCCACATACGAAATCTAGTTTGATGTATTGTACCTCTCAATATTCGTACACAATATGTTTTACTCTTAAGAAATTACATTTTTTGTTTTGTGCTATTATTGTTGATTTTTCATACTTTTATGTATAATTCTTCCCACAGCCGTTTTTGCTGAAAACACACATAGCTATTAATATATGCATATAACTTCATTATATGCATATAAAAAACCTGAAATTGTGGCGCAAGTATTAAGAATGAACTGCTCATTAAGAATATGCATTGTAGTATTATCAGCAATTCATGTAAAAACTCATATTGGTTAATGCATGTTGTGAAAACCATATTCGAGCAAGTGTCGCTATTTTTTCTTTACAAAGTGTAGTAACCCAAGTCAAAACAAAGTTTAAGAGGTGGAAACACCTTTTATCCTCACCTCCAAAGAAGCACAAACTAGTGCCCTCAGGAGGCAGGTGAAGTTCAGGGTTTTTTTAATTCACAGTGAATAGTAGAGTCAGAATAGTTTCCAAAGAGGCAAACAGTAAGTGAGATTTAGTATTGAGGCTTCCTTGGAAAGCCATGTGATGATATGCAGCAGAAACGTCGAAAGAAACTGATGAAAGGTGCCTATTTCTATTAGAAAAGTTTCCTAACCACAAGCTGGGTTGTCACCATACTACCAATTTCTGATTTTGGTTTCGAATTGGCTCTACTTCCGCATAATTCGTCAACTATAGGTCTTTCATATTTTAGGTTTGCGGTGATGAATCAGAACTTAATTCTCAAATTTATGAAAATAGTTTACATGAAAAACAAGGAAAATAATATTAACTTTTAACTTTTCGTTTCTTAATGGATTCCTCATAAAATAATGTAGTAACCACAGAAACAAATGAACATCACCTACATTTTATTGTATGACATAAACACATAACATGCGAACGGAAACTCTTACAAGGAAGACACGTTTGTTCTGTTAGTTTACTCAATATGAAAGAACAATTGAGTAGTTTGATGTAACAAGGCAGCGAGCAAGTTTACACCCTTTTTACATCAAATGCATTTGTGGCTTTTGCTATGCTTGTTTATCCTCCTGGTAACTTTTCAATTCAATATCGGAATAAACATTGCTGCATATTACCTTGTTTTATGTAAGAAAGAAACACTACTTAAATTTTCAACGTCTTTTTTCTCCAACTGCTTGTTTCAGACTTACCCCCTTATTGCATCAAACTACTCAATTATTTACAATGTAGAGTATTTTTATCGGAAGCTTAAAATTAATTTATCAGCAAGATTGTGATATATGTAACCCAGGTTTTTATTTACTATGAGAGCTGTGCTTAACATCGAAAATCAAAGCTGGAGCCACATTACTATTTGGTACCCGAACAAGATGTATCGAATTTTGACTCTATAATGGCGGTAACATGATGTAAAACTACTTTGAGAAATCAGTAAAACTATCCGTCTATAGAATCAAATCTTGGACACAATACGAATCTTATGATGGTAATAATAAAAGAAACGTGAATTAAGAAAGTCATTCAGTATATAAATTACCTCCTTATGAACTGGGAACCGTTGTTCTCAAATATAGTTGTTAAACGAACATAATAAATCCTAATCCGAGAGTGAAATATCATGAAATATCGGATGTGCGTCAGCACTTTCTTACCAAGCTGATAATAATGTCAGAGTTGATCTCAACAATAAACGGTTTCACGTTGTCGTCGTCGTTTCACACCTCTGCGATTCAATTACAGTAGCTCCATTGCTCTTTTTTGTTTTTATGCACACCTTCCAACTGTTACGTGTGAACATTTGCGTTCATATTTCAATGGGTGGCAGAAGATTGCAAAAAGTGATTTCCCGAAATAGTCCATCAAACCCAGAGGTCTTTTCGCTGGTCTAGTAGTTACCACTGTACTTTTGATGAACAGGATTCCGAGTTCAATTCTCTTAGGAAGATCCTTGAAATCTGAACATATTGCGGTGGGCCCACCCTATACTGTAGATCCACGTCTTATAAAGCCTGTTAAAAAGGTACATAAATCTCAAACCATCCAATCCATAAAACACACAGAGCATAATTTTCTATTGATGCAGATTTTGGTTATTCGAAATTGGGCTTATGTGGTACTTACCAATAATGATGGTACTACGGAAATAGTAAAGAATTCAGTTCTCATCACGTATCAGCATTCTGTGTACAAGTGGATCACTCCATTGTCGAGACCACAAAGAAACATAGATATTTGATTGTTTCACTTTCTGAATTCCAGTCTACTCAGTTGGTACTTATCGGATCTAAAGTACTTATTTACTACTTTAAACTGTGAACGTATATCGGAAGTCTTGACGTACTTTGTGCACTGAAAAGAATGTTTCTTCCATTGCCTCACATTTCTCCTCTCGTCAACCTCAACACTTGCCTTATGTGCTTAGTGGTTTGTGATTTCTAGACTCCCAGTATATTGTGGATCGTGCAGGAATTAATCGACATTTTTATATTTGTTGTATTGTCTTAGGTTTGTGTATACATTAAGCAAAACTCATCATAATCAACTTGAAGCAAAATACTTACTTCATAGAGTTGTATGTAACATATAACCCATTTACTAACAACTGACACCATTAAAAACATTTTAACTTTTTACAAATGGGAAAAGAAATTATTTAATCAATAACTTGAATATTATCGGTTGAGTTGCTTGTCATTTTAGGTGAAAACATCATTAATGCTGTGAAGGTATATATATGATAAAGATCGCTAACTTCGAAGCTTATTGGAAGAATAGAATGGTTATTGGGATTGATCAATGATATGTAACATAAATTGCTAGTAATAAAATACATACTGTAATTTTTCATATTTTATGAAAAAAGTCTAGAACAAGATCTCAGGGTGCGAATCCCACAGTGAATTACAATGAGGTTTAATGATAATTTCTGTTTCGTTTCACCAGGCGAGAAACACATTTAAAAATAAGTACTGAAGAACTCAAAAATTCTTTTTTTCTAATACTTTAATGTTAACTCTATATAGTGTATTGTAATTCACGTTAAAATTTCGTTATAAATAGTGACAGCTTCCCATCAACTTAACCTTTGATTCAAACATTTCTGACTTTTTATATAGACAAAGTCCCTAAACTCGGCACTCCATAACACAGTAATCCAGATAACACGATCACACACTGGCAGGGCAAAAAGAAAACGTTCGCATACCCGTGCAAGGTCATTTCCCACGTGCGTGTGTGCCCTCTTCCGCATTTCTTTTTTGCATGTCACAGCCCTACACCTCCGCCACGTGTCTGTCATTTTCATGTATAGTAAAGACTCTATGATTTTATAAAGTACGTACTTTTCCTTTGTTTAAGGATATTTGGGCAGTTTATTCACTGTTGTTTTCTCAAGCAGCAAATACGTACAAGTACAGTATTGTATTTTCTGAGGAAACACTCGTACTTATTCTTTGTTTAACTCCATTCCCGATAACCGGACATTTTCACAAACTCGGCCACCCTTCGGTCCACATTAGACCGAGTTTTCGGGACTCTACTGTAAATAAAACCACTAGTGAATATGCATCTTATCATAAGTAAAAAATCACGTGGTAGATCTTCATAATAATAAGTACATAATTTCATTCCTTTTAATGTGTGTCTGAGTAACGATATGTTCTGAAGGTCTCTAGAGGATGCCTTGAACCAATGCTGTCAGGAAATTGAATTACTCATGGTCAGGATACCTGTTGTTGAACAGCATAAAGGTGAAAATTTTGAAAAGACTACAGATGAAAATTGATTTTAGACAAGTCGTGGTGAACTGAACTCAGTAGCTTCAGGTATTCCAAGCTATGAATCACAACCTCTGTTGCTTAGCTGATCCTGTCCCTTACCCAGGTCGGCAACCAAATATACTAATCTTAATTCCTCAGATGATGGACTATTTTCCTAGTAAATTTCGTACAGATCCAGCCAGTATTTAACGAGAAATAAAGTACCACATACAAGGCTAACTGAGCCTGTCCATAACCAAGTTCGTCAACAAAATAGAACATTTTAATTTCTTAAAACGATGGACTAGTTGCCAACCAAACTTTGTTAAGATGTGGCCAATTGTTACCGAGAAATGAAGTATCATATGCAAACCAAGCTGAGGTTGTCCCTGACTGAGTCTGTCTACCAAATATAACGATCTTCATTCCTTAGAGTATGGGCTACTTTCGCACCGAAGTTGATTCAGTATCAGCCAGTAATTGCGGATAAATAAAATATCACGTACGAATCAAGCTTGTTCCTTGCTAAGCTAACACACCGAATATAGTGAGCTTAATTTCTTAGACGATTGGGTCCTCGTCCACCAAATTTTGTTAATATCCAGGCAGTAGCTTCTGTGAAATCAAATATCACATACAAGGAGAGGCGAGTCGAACTGAGTCTCTCTCAGACCCAACCCGGCTATCATAAACAGCGACCTTTATTCCTTAGATCAGGGACTCTTTGTGCACCAAATTTTGTTAAGATCCAGCCGGTAGCTTCTGTGAAATAAAATATCACATACAAGGAGAACCGAGTCGAACTGAGTCTCTCTCAGACCCAATCCGGCTATCATAAACAGCGACCTTTATTCCTTAGATCAGGGACTCTTTGTGCACCAAATTTTGTTAAGATCCAGCCAGTAGCTTCTGTGAAATAAAATATCACATACAAGGAGAACCGAGTCGAACTGAGTCTCTCTCAGATCCAACCCGGCTATCATAAACAGCGACCTTTATTCCTTAGATCAGGGACTCTTTGTGCACCAAATTTTGTTAAGATCCAGCCAGTAGCTTCTGTGAAATAAAATATCACATACAAGGAGAACCGAGTCGAACTGAGTCTCTCTCAGACCCAATCCGGCTATCATAAACAGCGACCTTTATTCCTTAATCAGGGACTACCTGTGCACCAAATTTTGTCTAGATCAGACCATTAGCTACGGAGAAATAAAGCACCACGTATACACTGTTACATATATATCTAGAGTGAAAATTCCCATTGATGATGGTGCCAAAACATGACAAGACTTACTTCTTAAACAGGCATAAGGTCAGCATAATTTTATCTAACTTTATGACGTATCCGAAATATGGATGAAGCTAGAGCAATATCATTGTGACTGTAAACAAGCCAATATTCAGGCTTTGAAGAATAACTGCTCGTAAGTTTTTATTACATTCGAAACACTTTGAAAGCAAAACACCTTTCCGAACAGTATCTCATGGTCAGCTTTCTCCTAGTTGACATTTCTTCCTTAAGATGAAGACTGTTATCACAAGTAAAGTATTTGGACGTTTCTGGGTGTGCAAGGCGCACTTCGTTACCTTGCTTTGATATTTCAGGTTATATATTTTAATATTAAATCTATCTATACATAATTAAGTTGTGTGTATTAATCAATAAGTCAGGCCTGACACGTATTTATCTAATGCATTTATTTGGTTCTATCTATTTAATAAGTATAGCATAATATATAATATTACTATGTTTAATATATGTAAATGTATGTAAATATCAATTAGTGCATTATCCCAATCATTTATATAAGCCAAATTTTCTTTTAAGATTAAGATTCAGTTAGTTAGATCGACTATTACTCTCGCTCCCACTTTATTATAGACCTGGTAGAGAGGCTAGTTTTTTGAAGATTTCTCTTTTCTTTCATACATTTCCAGTAATTTTCCACTGCTGTAGAAGTTTCTAGAACCGTTAATAGTTAAATTTTTTCTTCGTTTTTTCTGTCTCCGGCAAAACATATAAAAAGGCGGACTTTTTAATGGCTTTTGCTGTTTCAGCTAAGGAGGCCTGTAGAGTAGAGGGCTATGCTGGTGGCTGTTTAGTCCGAAGGGAATTAGCAAGGGGTCTTTTTCCTGGGAGTTTGTCCTTTAGATTAGTTACTGGTTGTCCTGTGGATATGTTAGTCCGTGGATATGTTAGTTCCAGTCCCGCTAGAGAAAGTGGTCTCTGGCCATAACTTAGGTGAATTCCAGAGTTAGGAATAGGAATTAAAGAATGAAGTAGGATTTTTGAGCTCTACGTCAGAGTAATGACTTAACTGGGCTCTAGTTAAAGGTTAGAAGGAGTGAAAAGTAATTTGCTCTTGGGGTGACCCTAGGGAGAGAGTGAACCCAGGGCACTTAGGTTTTGAAACTCTCCAGGTGCTGAAGGTTTTTCCCATTTAAAATAGAATCCAAGTTGCGATTTGGTTTCATTTCCCTGTACAGTCAAGCAACAGTGAGGCTTGGCTGGTGTTTTTGTTTTTCACACTGCGACTTTCGTGTTTGAAAGTATTAGAGTGTGTGTTCACCTTTTAACCTAGAGTCTTGAATGGAAGACGTTAGAGTCTTGAATGGAAGACGTAATATAGCTGGGCCATGAGTGACGGCTGCTACTCCTAATTCCTTAAGTTTACCTAACCCATAAGATTTTAGCTAGTTTCCTTTTTCGGGATTTCTCAGAGTATTGAGAGTCCAAACCAGGTGTAGGCCGGACTGTTGCTAAGTGAAGTTAAACAGTCTTTGAAAGTAAGGAATATGGACCTAGAGTAGAGAGAGTACTAGTTTCCATATTACCGCAGTTCCCAAAGAATTATTAGAAAAGTCTTTTATTTTTGTGTTTAGTGATATTTAAATTAGAGTTTGTGCTCCTTGAACTCTCATGATGAGTTTTTGGGAAACCGAACAAAATATTAAAGATTAAATTTACAAGGGCGAAGTAACGTCCTTTGAATCTCAGATTTTTAGTCAACACACCTTACCTTAATTAGAGAACATTAAGCTTAATAAATCAAGTTATTCTCCGTAAATCTTTTGACTTGTTATTTTTAAGTCAATCGCATTTTTGAACCTGTTACCTAGACAACAGCGAGCGGACGAATTATTTCTTTTGGAACTTATTTCTTTTTTGTTGTAAGGTAAAAATGGCAGACTCGTAAGAGGGGTGAGATGAAGAACATCGATTAGGAATATAGTTTGAAATAGAGAAAAAGCGATCAGGCCCGATCAGATCATACTGAGAGCATAATTAATAACCATAACTAATAATAATATAAAATAGACAACAATTTTCTTTTGTCTTTTTTTTTTACCTTACAGGTGACAAATATTAAATGACTGTACACAGTGGCGTATTTACGATTTTGTTTCGGGAGGGGCTTTGCTAACTTTCGGGGGGGGCTTTGCCTGGAAATGTGAAAATTCTGCAAGATATTTCATTTACTTTACTATACTAAATAAGATTTCGGGGGGGGGCTTAAGCCCGGAAGCCACCCCCCTAAATACGCCACTGACTGTACACATACGTCTTATGTTACTTAGCAGTTCGGAATGTGATAAGCTTCAGTTCCTATACGTAAATCTTTCACAATGAACTCGTTACCGGTGTTACTATGTATAAAGAAGGTGGGAAACTGGGATACATTTTAAAGTATTACTTGAGTGCTTGTTGCGTGGAGTATTGTGAAACATGGATATTCAGACGAGAGTACGGTTCGATCTCCGGTCAAGTAAAAAAAATGAAAATGAAACCTTTCAGTTTAACGTCCCACGATTATCTTCTTTAGGCTAAAGAAGACGTGATTAAAGCAACTGAATGATGACGAATGAATTTGTGGAACGGGAAAGTGGGAGGAAACGAGAGTATCCCGAGAAAACCCACGGACATGATGTGGTCCATCACAAACTTACATGGCCGGGAGAGGGCACGGTGGCTCAGTGGTAGAATGCATGCCTCTGGTGAGTGGGGAACCTGGTTCGATCCTAAGTAAGTTTCTGGTGGACAACATAATCCCTGAGAAACAGTGTTTTTTTCGGGCTACTATAGTTTTCCCATACTCTCATTCTACAATTTCTTTCATCATCATTCAGTTGCCTTAATCATTGTCTCCATTAGCCTAAAGAATATAATCGTAGGATGTTAAAGGTATAGATAAAACATATTTGTTCTCGTGAAAGTCCTTGAACCACGTCTAAGGCATTACACTGATCCTACAATTTTTATAGCAAAGCAATTTAAAGCGTGATGTTTCCCATTGTCTTCACTTTTTAATTTTGAAAGGCAGCGTATATTGACACAAGTTTATTATGACTTTTTCATTCCTTATACATGAAGAATCAATTTTTCTAAGTTTATTATGACTTTTTCATTCCTTGTACATGAAGAATCAATCTTTCTAGGTTTATTATGACTTTTTCATTCCTTATACATGAAGAATCAATTTCTAAGTTTATTATGACTTTTCATTCCTTATATATGAAACATCAATTTCTAAATTTATGATGCTAAGTTCATTCACAACCTCCATAATATCGGGAACAGAATACGTTAAACATTCATCTATAGTACTAACTTAAATAATCTTATTGTAGCCGAAAAGTAGGTATACAGTACCGTACTGCATTTTATATTATTTCTTATTGTTGTCCATCAGGTAGACACAGTTTCTTTATTATTTGTTCTTAATGTGTGTTTACTTACATCTTAAGCTCGGAAGAGCCGAAGCAAATAAACCCATAAACTAGAATGTTATAATTGATCAATGCAGGGGTATATACCTACTTTTGGGCCACCCTATATAATTAAATGAAATTAACCCTTTCAGACCTGATTATTTTGTTTTCTCTCCGATTTTATTTTTATTTTGTCTTATTATTCTTTTGTTTACTTAACAAATGAAATACAACCGTTAATTTGTTTGCGGGTGTAATATTTAGAGAATTTTGAACGAAACATTTTGCTTGCACTCGGGCTGAAATACGTACGTAAAATAAATAATGCCATTAATCGAAAACATCATTCTAATATACCTAGTTTAGAAACTCAAAACACAGCACCAAAAATAGAAGGAGAATTTGTTGCATATAGTTTGGCCAAGAATAAAACAGCCTACGTGGCTGAGCTTTGTCCATTGTGATAGCCCCTGCAGGTACTCTACAGGAAATGTGCGTTGTTTTCTGACAAAAGATAGGGAAATAGTGGAATGTGATTTAGACAAGTTCAAAGAATACTGACATGAAAATCCAACAATTTTGAATCCTCCAGAGTAATTATACTAATCTTAAAATATGAAATACACAAATGTTATCACCAGGTCCGAAAGTGTTAATTGTAGCTATGGATAAGTACTGACAGGTTTATTATACTACAAAATGAAAAAAAAAAAAAAAAAAAATATATATATATATATATATATATATATATATATATATTGAAGTCCATTTTCTGCATTGAATCATTACAGTTAATAAATTACAAATATCGGTTTTACAGTTTAAAAGATTACATAGTTTATCCCAAATACAATATAATGAATAGATTTTGTTGTAATTACAAAAGAATTGAACAGTTTAGTATTGAAATACAGAAGAAAGATTTGTTTTGTTTGAACTATCGCAAGAGCTCTACAGTGATCAAATAGGATAGATCCAGGTAATGTCTGCTTCCAGTTGCTAAAGAAAGTATTCAACTTGTATTTCAGAGAAATTTAGAATCTGTATTGATGATAAAGTCTACATCACTGGTGTCCAGCAATCTAGTCCGAGCGTGCCTACAAAAGTGTGGGTACGGTATCTTCTGTACAAGCACATACCTAAATCCATTCAACAAATAAATAACTGAATACTTTTTTCCATATGCCAAGTCTTATTCACACGTTTTTATATTGGACATCGTTAGTAAGAAAACCATACACAAAGTTTGTATTTGCACCAAGTGAATAGCAGAATTATGTGAATTGTGTGCGCATATCTTCATTACTGGCAAACTATTTTGAGATAAAACATGCGTTCATTTATTTTTTTTTCATTCAGAAAATCCTTCAAAGAAACCAAGAGGACTAATTTTTAAAAAGTTTTTCAAACTTGGTTTTTTAAGAAACGATGTAAACATGAGAAGTTTAAAACTCAATAATTTAATGAAAACACTACAATTCAAGTACACCACAAAATTCCAATGCTTTTACTAGGTAAATCTGAGAAAATGGGTTAAAAATCCGAATATTTTTTAAAATAACTTTGCCTCCTAATGAATTTTCATTTTTAACCCTCGTAGAGCAATTCCAAATCACATAAGCGACCAACAGTTAGTATAAATATTGTACCATGTGCTTGTGTTTACAAACATTCTACACGTGCTCCTGTTTATGAACAAGAACCAGATGCACATTATGATAGAATACTACACCTCACGTCGGAGTACTAAAGTTGCAGACGATGTTGACTTCAGCGACATCTAAACTTACATAACGACGAGAGAACAGCAGCGCCACCGCCTCCTGGAGCGCCTAAATAAGTGAAAAATTCCACGGAAATTCACCAGTCTGTGATTGGTCAAGTCCCCTTTTTTGGGCTTGCCGTGGAGTCTAAGAAGTACCTTAACCCAAAACCTTAGCTTGCAGTGGAGGTTTGTGTGGAGACACCCTTTTTTGCTTGCAGTGGAGCAGCGACTGTCATACACCTCTTCACGTAGTTCGTATAACGACTCACCAAGGGTAGTCGTCAACCTGGTCCGTCTAAGTAAGATATACAAATATTGAGTGGTAGTATTAATTTGCATGTAAAAATTATCTTTAATAATTATATAGCATTATTCTCACCTTTTCTGTTAAAATGATAACGTCGATGAACGTTGCTAAAATGATTTATTAGCTGATATACTTTATAATATATTTTCCTTCAAACTGTCAAGCACACAAACTTGCTGACTCGGTATCCATAATAATATTTTTACATAGTAACAACTATCCCATAATAATTTACATATCTCAAAAACATTCTTCTTTTGTTATTATCAAATTAACATTCTATTAAGTATAGTGCACATGTATTAGCACTTTCTGCCCAAGGTACAGGTAATTATTAATCTATCCAAAGTATTTTGTTATATAAAATGTCGCCCGACAATGGGACTGAATATAAAAGTCATGAGTGAGCTTGGCTTTTATCTTCAAGAACCACTGGTCCGTTTACAATAGTGCTCTTACTTTATATGTGTTCTTCATATTTTGATCACACCTCGTATATATCTTTATTACATTTCATATATATATAGATATATTTATAACAAATCGTACACTTCAATAATACTTATCTTTTAATTACATTCATTATATTATTATTATCAAAAACATCGTCGCTTATTAATATAATTAACGAGGGTGAAACACAAATTACTATGATTAATAGTTTTGATTATTATTAAAACAGTGTTGTTATAAATAAATGTTTAATCTTTCAGGGCCCATTAAATAACAAATAAGTTAGATGTTGCATTCTAATGTATACATCGTGGCACTAAGAGGTCATAATAAAGAAGAATCTTGTTCGGATAATATATAGGATAGCTCATAAAAACAGTCGTCGAATAATTAATTTTATAGAATAGATCTTCTTCTTAACATAATCTTTGACAGTTAAATTTTCAACACAAACTGATATAATGACAACAATTCTTGTACTTAATCAATCATGAATTAAATTATAATCCTTCACGTTAATAAGAGAGAATTAAAATCATTGGAAAATTAACTTTCCAGTCTATCTAAAACTATATCTAAGCACTTCAAGTATTCATAAGAATCGTTTTCATTATCAACATTAACTCATAAAATTGAAAATAAAAGTTTACAAGAATCTATAACTGATATATGTTTAACCTAATTTCATTAACGGTAATCAGGTTACGTTCGTACTTGCATATGAATTTAATAAAGTACATTGTACGGCACAATCATTATTATGTCCCGTATTATTATTCGGTACAGGAATTACTGTGATACCTGGATCCGGATGCGAAATGCCATCTCTTGTCCTCCCGTTACGTCTATTTTTAAAACTATTTTGATTATAGGGCCTAACGTATGGATTACTACGATTAATTGGGTTAGGCGGATTCCCTACATAACTTTGTCTATTTTGTTCATTTTGATTGCTAGAGTATACTCGGCTTAGGTTATGTTCCGTATTATTCACACTTCGGATATTTAAATTCCGAACAGGCACCAAATGATCTGAATTATTCTTATTTTTACCCATTCCTGCTTGTTGATTCATGGCATGGTATTGAGTTTCATAGCATTGGACAAGCATTAACAAATGGTTGAAACTCATACACTGTGTGGAAAATAAGATCTGTTGCAATTTAAATGGAAGCAAATTTCGAATCGATGCGATTATTCTCGATTCCGATTGCAATGGATTAACGACCTTTAATTCGTTGTATGTATTTACAACAAATTCTACAATAGATTTATGCACTCGAGGATTGAAGTGTTGATTTCTAATGGTAGCATCTCTATTCGCAAGCAAAAAGTCATTTTCATAATTTGCGATTAGGGCCGCTTTGAATTCATCATATGTATTGATGTGATCACGTACAGCTTTAAACCATAATGAACAAGGTGGGAGTAATACATGAGGAATTAATTTCATATATTGTGATCTATCTGTACACATAATATTGCATTCGTCCTGGAATTTCTCTAAGAAAGAAGTAGCATTCTCGTTACACTTACCACTGAATTTGCTCATAGCTCGAATTTCACTCATCTTAACACTTAATTTTACCTTCCTTTTATCATTCCGTGTACTTATTGGGTGATAGTTCTTATCCATAACATGATGTGTCGTTACACCATCTATGTTTCGCCCATTTGTACTCTTTGGATGTATTTCTTCCAATATAATATCATCATCAGACACCGGCGAAGGCGAGTTCATCTCTGGTGAGTGGGGAAACTCCAAGCGATCACTACACATGTTATTACGGTATGTGTTGTCCTTAACCTGTAGCATTCTAATTTCTTCCTGTAACGTAGCTATCGACTGCGTATTTGCTCTTATGTTGTTAGCATTATTGATGACCTGGATCTTTTGTTGTTGAACAGAAGATTCGGTTACTTCTAAATCCTTTTTTATATCACTGATTTCTTGGCTCAGATGGTTGTGATTACCTTGGCATTCCTCCGATATCCCTTTTAACTTTTCCTCGAATTGCGAGGTAATATCGCTCATCGTCTGAATAATTAATTGTTTCGTTTCATCCGACTTCTGTTCCATCTTCTGTTCTATCGTCTGCTTTAATTCTTCGTATTGCTTGTTAGATTCATCAGACTTCTGTTCTATTCGTCTACTTAATTCTTCAGAGTTATGCTTCATCGTCTGCTTTAATTCGGTAGACATCTGACTCAATTGCTGCTGTAAAACTAGCAAGATTCGGTCTTCCGATGTCATTCTTGATGTCACACTAGGTTCACCGTTGTCACTATTAGTGGAGTCATTCTCCATTATTTCAGTGTCCATTTTCCTTATGATTATTCTACCACTTCTCAATATGGTCAAATTTGTATTCATTAAATTAATTGTAAAAGTAAATTCACCCTTACTTTACTTCGGGGTATAGAATTTATGAAAAGTCCCGGGTGAGGTAAACCAAAATTTTTATAACGACTCACCAAGGGTAGTCGTCAACCTGGTCCGTCTAAGTAAGATATACAAATATTGAGTGGTAGTATTAATTTGCATGTAAAAATTATCTTTAATAATTATATAGCATTATTCTCACCTTTTCTGTTAAAATGATAACGTCGATGAACGTTGCTAAAATGATTTATTAGCTGATATACTTTATAATATATTTTCCTTCAAACTGTCAAGCACACAAACTTGCTGACTCGGTATCCATAATAATATTTTTACATAGTAACAACTATCCCATAATAATTTACATATCTCAAAAACATTCTTCTTTTGTTATTATCAAATTAACATTCTATTAAGTATAGTGCACATGTATTAGCACTTTCTGCCCAAGGTACAGGTAATTATTAATCTATCCAAAGTATTTTGTTATATTCGCTGCTAGAAGAATCCTTCCCAAAGACCATCAGGTCAAAAAACACCAATTCCAATCATACATTAAAAAATTACATCATTGTAATATTTCTGTAAAAATACTGTTTATAGTGAAATTTTATAATAAATCAGCAATAAAGAATTCCAAACCTATAATTATTAGTCTATCAAGCCCTATCTACTCCTACAGAGGTAGAACAATACAATAGAAAATGAAAAGACCTCTATCATATCTTTGGTAATTTTGGCTTACAAATGTATTAATATAAAACTCTGTTGCAAATACTATACAACTTAATGACATTCCTAAACAATACAATATAACAAACGGAATGATATGAGTTAACGAAAAAGGATGAAAACAGTTTACCGTGAGTAAAGACATCAAAAATGTTCTTTTCTTTAGCTTAAGGCTAAACATAAGATCCGTTTCCCACTTCATTCGAAGACCAGACTCTATCACTTTGGGTAAAAACTTATACAGCTCGGGAACTATCGGAGAACCCTTTCTGCAATGGAATGAAGTATGTTGGTTAACAACAGGCTGATCCACAATATGAAGTAAGAATCTTCCTTCAGAGAACAATTCAGACTCAATGATCTTCACTTCTAGATAGATTTTTCGCTCAAAAACAGCTACATTTCTCTTAAATGCAACCTTATTTAATACTTTGGAAATATGTGGTTCAATTTGGTACCGATTTCTCATATCTTTTATTGCAGGATCTGTTGAATATTTCATAACTCCTTGGTTCTTAGGATGGCTTTTAACTGGTAACTTACTTCTAGCAACGTCTTCTAAAGTATTCATTTCTGAGTAGTATAACGGAATACTTAGCCTATTCCCTATCTGTCCCTGAAATATGGAGCTAATTATTAAACTAAACACAGTAAAATTTATGAAAAATATTTTAAATACTGTTGTACGCGGTTGAATGACAGAAATTTGTAGGAAAATGCTCAAAATGTAAAGAAAGGGATTAGTTTGAATAATAGCTTGTTCGTTTTCTCCCCTGAATGTAAATAACAATCTAAAAATTAATACGAAAATCAGAAAAATTTCCACGATGAAAGACCATACCAGCTTTTGATATGTATAGAATAATGCTAAACCATACGGTATTTGAGTTGCACTTGGTACAGCGAACGACAACGTCGAAAAGAAGAAGATTTCTGGGTAATCTATTAGTTGAATATGGCTAGGATATATTGGTTGAGTGTTGACGAACAAATCAGCTTTACTGAAATAATGCTTCAAATCATTAGAAAATGAACTATTTTTCGGAAGACTAAAACATATGTATTTAATGTCGATATTTTTATATTCTCCAAATAACTGAATAGTCTTAAAATCTACCCCATCTATCAGAACAGGGACTGGATCTTCATCAAACGAAGGATGCTTATCACACATTTCCTTGTTTTCCCATACCACATGTGGAAATAGTGGCAAGCTCATAGCTTTGATGGTATAACGATAAGGATTTTTTGTTTGATTTGAATGCAATAATTCTCTTACGTATACTCGAGTATCAGGTGTACAAGTCATTAAGTTAACCGTAAAATAACTTCTCAGCTGAATGGTAAGATATTTTTTGTTAGTTTGTTCAACTGCCCTAGACATTATCAGCATATTTAAAACTCCATTAGACCAGGTTAGGTTCAAGATATCAGTTTGAAGCTTCTTATGTATTGTCTTATCGGATATTACAAGAAATGTCTTGTGTCCAGTATTCCAAATAAACAATGATTTTATCCTCTTGAAGATTACTCGGAAATCACTTTCACCATCACATATGAGGACAAAAGTATCGAATGTAATGCCAGAGAACAGTTTATGTAAATTGCCTTGGTGATAGTTGGTAAATATTTGATTGTGAAGGATAACAGGCGTATGTTGCTGAATGGATTTGATCATCTCTTCAGCTAAACATCTATTGCTTTTAGTCCAATCAGAAATAAGAGCTAAGTTACAATTGAGGAAAACATGTTTGATAGCTGACGACAGGCAATCTGCTAGGCGATTATCTTCTCCAGTCATATGACCAAGGCTACTTGTTATTTGCAAATTCTGTAGAATACTGTAGCAAACGATGATGTATAATATCTGCATTCTACGGTTGATACTACCCATGTTTATATTTTAGAACCTGTATTAATTACAGAAAATAAAAATAAATGAGTTAGACAACATTATTATTTCAGTTTCACAATATCCGTGCATATTTAGACACAAATATAAACATAAAATAATTTTCTTAAACGCATCAGTGCTAATGCTAATTTTGCTCTATTATCTAACATGAAAGTGCATTGGTATTTAAATAACATTTTACAAACATGTTACAGTGTAATAGTTAAAACACACTGTATGTTTGATCTAGAATTGTAGAGACTGATTATAGATACACTAAACAAATGTATCTAAGTTTTATATAGAAGCTATAAGAATTCAAATATAAATAATTCCAATTATAATAGTCGCTAATACCCATGTCAATCCATTATCAATCGCATTCATAACCGTCTAGCGTTATGAAGTCATTTCACGAACTGTTTTCTTTTCTGTTTAGTACTTTACATTTGAAGGTCTCGACATTTTCTACTAATCACAGAATCACAAGGTAATTGTTAAATATCCTTATTGGACGTAACCTATCGTACATAATTCTTTTGAAGCTGATGTTTGAAGCTTGTTCTATGACGGTTTCGTAATTTATTTGATGTTTTCTGAAGTTAATCGCACTTAATACTGTCTTGCAATTTACTAAATTGTTTTGACCGCAAATAGCAGTAGTATGAAACTGAATTTGTTTGTTTATTAACACGTTCTTTTAAAGATGATTAGAATCTTCTAAAGAAATCAACGAAGTGATTATGTATATACTTATTGTATCATATAAGCAAGTAACGTAGATGGGTAATTTTAAATGGAAGCCCAAGTTGATTCTCATTTATTCAACGCAAAATAACAATAATTCAAATTGAGTGTACTATATATTCAAAGCTTTGCATTCAATTGACTTCGCGGTAAACTGACACGTTTTAGTACGAAATGATACCCACATCTATTCCCACCGGGTATCATATCCTGATCTCTCTAATAACAGTTAACATTCATTCCATTTAAGAGGAATGTTGTATGTTATCTCCATTAGAATGATGCAGTTGTATCTATGTTTAATACATAAATTTCATTATTCTGAAGAAAAGAGAATTTCAGTAACGACAATATTGTAGAAGTGAGATGATTTTTGACATACTTTTTAAATGTACAGGGTTTCTCAAAACAACACCGACAACGTTTGGGAGATTATTCCTGACACCAAGATAAGGTGAAAAGTAAATACCAACCTGGTTACACAAATGCTTACTTTCGTAGTTATAAGCTGCCGAAAACATGAAAAAAATGAACTTTTAAAGTCCGTAGCTCCAAAACTATGAGACTTACCCTAGTTGTGCCAAATATATGCGCTACACAAAAATACATATTTCTGAATCCTAAGGTACTTACGCAACAATTTTTATATAGGGAGTTTGGCTACGGGCATATAATTTGAAGTACTCACCAACTACCTCCATAAAAATTGTTACGAAAATACCGCAGAATTCTGAAACATGGATATTTGGATAGGGCACATACTAGTTCCTAAGTAAAGTTTTGAGCCGACTACAGTAGGTCCCATAGTTTTGAACTATAAACCTTTCAATTTCATTTTTCATGTTTTCGGAAGTCTATAACTCCGAAAAGAAACATTTGTTCACCCAGGTTCATCGATACTTTTTATCTCATCTTGGTGTCAGGAATCAACTCCTAAATGTTGTGGGCGTTGTTTTGAAACACCCTATATATAGTTTATTGCTTTTTACGATAGTAACATCCAAATATACTCATCATGCATTTTAAAGGAGAACTCAAAAAGTTTATTTGGTCTTACTTACAAGTTATTCTAACTCAGTGTAACTCCACGTGAGCTCAATTTGTAACTCTTACAATATCTAGCCTGAACTCAATCTCTCTCCACGTATTTTGTAACATCTGAGGTGTTACTGAAGCAATCGCATTCCTAATACGGTTCTTCAGTTCATCAAGGTTACGCACCTTTTAACTAGAATGTACAAGGCCTTTCACATACCCCCACAGGAAGAAGTCCAGGGGGAATATCAAGAGCACGTGGAGGTAACCTAATTTGCCCATCACAACCTATCCAACGGCTAGGAAATTCAGTATCAAGGTAGTCCCTCCTTGTAGGCTTCAATGTGGCGGGGCACCATCCAATTGGAATATCACTTGAGATTGCAAATGTTGTAACTGGGGAACAGCAAAGTGTTGAATCATGTCTAAGATCACATTTCCTGTTATGGTTTGCTCTATGAAAAAGAAGGGGCCTATAACTGCATTACGTGTTTAATCACACAAAACATTCAATTTGGGACTGTTTCTAGAATGTTCTATGTACGCATGCGGATTCTCAGATCCCCATATCATAACATTGTGTCTGTTAACACAGCCAGACACAACGAAAAGTTGCCTCATCAGAGAGAACAATGTTCAGTAGGAAATTATTGTCATAATCAATCCTGTCCAGAATTTCAGTAGCAAATGCTACTCTCTATGGCTTATCGTTGGTCTTAATTTCTTGCAATGATTGCACCTTATACCCGAGCAAAAGTAATCGTTGTGTACCACATCGTGCACTGTTGACTTTGGAATTGCCAATTGCCTGCTTCCTCGCACTGTTGACTTTGGAATTGACTTCCTCGGGCTACGTGAGAAATACTGTCTTATTGCTTCCACATTTTCTTCTAACACATGCGATTTACCATCGCTGTGTTGTTTCACTACACAGCCCGTTGATAAAAATTCATCCTTTCACGCCTGGATACTGTTGCGTGATGGAGGACCCTTGTGGTAAACACGTCGAAAGTTTCCTTGAACTGGAACAACACTTTTTGTCTCTGCAAACCATCACACGCATTGCGTCTTTTCGACTGCCCACGCCATTTCTGTTTATCGGCAATACTAGCGCCGTCACCGGTAGTTGTTCAAGTACGAAAATTTGCTTAACTAAACTTTTTGAGTTTTCCTTCGATATGAATGTTATCTTTCTTCTGTATCTCTGACCATATTAAAACTATACACTTTTAAAAACCGTTAGTCCTATTACGGACACCCTGTATAATTTTAAGCTATATAAGACATGAATGTATAGCTTCACGTGGAATCAGAAGCCCATGAGTTTTCACCAGGAATCGAACCTGAGTTTTCAGTGCGAAAGGCGCATACGTGCTTCTCCTTGGAATGACAATGTGGACAACTGTCAAAATCTCTCAGTTCCATCTTTTGCAACGTATAGATTTATTATATTTTAGATTCTCTCATTTGTTACCTAATAGTATTATATATACTATGTTTATAAGCATAGCACAATTTGTTTTAACTCCGTATACAAAACGATTTGGAAATAGTATAAAACATCTATTGTTTGAGCTATCTTGTTTCTTAAATACTTAATGTTTTTAAGGCAATTCTTTTGAATATTACATGCATTAACTATGTCTGGTAAACGCTGTAGCAAACTAAAAAAAGACAAACCTCAATTTTTGACTCTCTCTTACTTGAGTAATACATAACTGCTGTTTGAGACATAGCGATAAACAAGGTAACCAAAAACGTTCTTGTCGTTTTCAACGTACCATTTATCATGCGCTGACAGAGAGGTAAAAGAAATGACGCACGTGTCTCCCAAGCAGTCGAGAGTTAGTCTGATCATCGGTCTTTAGTCAAACAAGCCCGTTGCGCGCACACAGCAGACATAGTTAGTCCAATATGCAAGAGAAATAGCGGTATCAAAGCAGCTTGTTCGCTTGTGTTTGTTGTATGACCTTAAAGTGAGCGTATCAGCTGCAAATTCAAGTCGCTGCATATGTCAAGTATTTGGGGAGAATACAATCAACGTCAGGCATTGATTCTAGAAATTCCGTTCGGGAGATGTGAACCTTTCGGATGAAGCTCGCAGTGGACGACCACATGTGTTGGACAACGAGACCCTGAAAGCAACCATTAAGAATTAAAGTGATCTACCGTGTGATGAACTTACAGAAAAGTTCCATGTTTCAGCTGAAACAATCAGACTATATCTGCATGGGAAATCACATACATTAAGCAAGAGCGTTGTCCTTACATTATCGACAGCCAACAAGAAACAACGAGTGAAAGTCTGTTTGTCCTTGCTCACTAGGCACCTGAACACATACATCTTTGATAATTACCTTCTGGTGACGAAAAGTGGGTTCTCTATGACACTCCTATGCTTACCAGACATTGGTGTCATGACGTGACCCTCTTCTTCACACCTCATACCCCTTCGTGGGAGATCCTTCACAAATGAGAGAAATCTGCAGAACGTACAAGGACTTCTTTGCATCCACGACCGCTGAGTTCTATCACCAGAGTATTTTGCAGGTGCAGGAACGTTCGCAAAAGGTGTTAGATGTTGACGGGGGTTGCTTCGGAATTTAAAGGTACTTACTGTCCACTGTATTGCTCTTTATCTATAATGCAATAATTTTGTGGGTTACCTTGTATTACAATATTCCAAATTTTTCCTTAGATGTGTTCATTAGTTATAGCTGACATATCTTAAAGCAAAATGCTTACAGGTATTTATATGTAACGCATAGCCTACTCATACCTAACGACTATAATCATTAAAGTGAATGGAAGAATATAGTACTTAATTAATCCCATTGCAGCCCATTGTCAACATTTGTCGACGTAATATTCTGGAAATTAAACCAGAAATAATTATTGCAGTCTACACTGTTGTCACTTGAGACCACTGTCGAAAAATGTCGACATCCAAGTATCAGCAAGTTATGCATTTAACTTTAATAGAAATCATTTCAGACACTTAGTTTTGTTCTAAGTAAACTTGACTAGTAAATGCAAGTACTAAGAAGAAAAATAATTAAAAAAAAAACGGGTTAATAATTGTGATATTATCAGTGTACATCGCATGAATTTGTTTTGTCATTAAGAGTAAAAACATCATTAACTTTCAAAATATAGATGTGAACGATAAGCATTAATAACTACTGAGCTGGTTGAAGAACATTAATTGACAAAGGAAATTGGGTGATACAACATATTTAACCAGGCGGGTATTTCATTTGTTATGCTCATCTTAATATTTCTTTGAAAATGGTGTGTTGAATATGACTGTTGAATTGGTAGAACGAAAATAAAATATATTGAGTGAATAAGGTGTAGAAATATGTTTGAAATAGTAGAACGAAAAAGGAGTTTTCCGTGGGTAAGATATTGAATACGAGATTGTTCGAAATGGTAGGAGGGAAAGGGAGTATAATGTGGTAAGGTATGGGATGAAATAGTGTTGGAAACAGTAGAAGAAAAGATGGGTATACTAAGACTTTTTCGAAAAGAAGGGAAAAGTCTGTATACTGAAGACTGTTTCGAAAAGATGAGAAAAGAGGAGTATACTGAAGACTATTTCGAAATGAGAAAAGAGAAGTAAGTCTATTTACTGAAGACTATTTTCAAATGAAGAGGAAAGAGAAGTAAGACTATTTTGAAAAGACGAGGAAAGAGGAGTATACTGAAGGCTATTTCGAAATGAAGAGAAAAAATACACTGGAGATTATTTCAAAAAGAAGAGAAAAGAGAAGTATACCGAAAACTATTTCGAAATGAAGAGAAAAGAGAAGTAAGAGTATTTTGAAAAGATGAGAAAAGAGGAGTATACTGAAGACTATTTCGAAATGAGAAAAGAGAAGTAAGTCTATTTACTGAAGACTATTTTCAAATGAAGAGGAAAGAGAAGTAAGACTATTTTGAAAAGACGAGGAAAGAGGAGTATACTGAAGGCTATTTCGAAATGAAGAGAAAAAATACACTGAAGATTATTTCAAAAAGAAGAGAAAAGAGAAGTAAGTCTGTTTTGAAAAGATGAGAAATGAGAAGTATACTGAAGGCTATTTCGAAACGAAGAGAAAAAAAATACACTGAAGATTATTTCAAAAACAAGAGAAAAGAGAAGTATACTGAAGACTATTTTGAAATGAAGAGAAAAGAGGTGTATACTGAAGACTATTTTGAAATGAAGTAAAATGAGTGGGAATGCAGAGAACTTTACTCTGACTTATACTGCTGTGCAGGTACCTAGGAAAGCTGTAGAAATAGTTCCAATATCAACTACACAAAATGAGCATGGATTTAAGGCAGTGCACATTTAAGGTGTCAGGAGTCGTATGCAAAGCGCAACACTTACTAATAACTTCTCTGTAAATAATCCACCCTTGTACTTCTCCAATGCCAAAGAGTATACTATAAAAAATTCTAATAAATTAGAGCTTAACAGTCCTACGAATAGTTTTAGCGGAAAAGAAACAAATGACTGTTTTTTTTTATAGAAGTCTTCCCTTAATAACTTAAAATGAATTTCGTCTTTAAAAATTAATGTATCGATTCCATATGGAACTATTTTCTGTTATGTTACATTTCGTTTTATTCAATGCTTTTTAACTCTAAACAGACACAATTGCTATTGATTTGTAGATATGTTGTTTTGTTTCACTTAATTTAAACAAAAGCTTATTTTTTTAACTGTATTTGAAATCCGTTAAATAAACATTTCATTAAGGTATTAGCTGAGTCTGCGCTCTCTACACAGCGCATCATTCAGATATGAGCATGAATCTCCTTGTCATTCCTCACAACATAATATATTTCCCTTTACAGACACAAGTAAAAGACGTCTTGATAACAATCTACAAGGGATGGATGATACCATAAAGAGGAATTTTTTCGATTATTTTTTCAATGTCTGTCACCGTTTGCAAGTTACCTTGTAGTTTCTAATTCATGTATGACCAGTGTTTTCTTTCTTCTTGCATGCAGTAATAATAAGCAAATACATTACACGCAAATTAATAATAATGTCAGTGATTAATGGAGTTACTTTGTTAAAACTTTACAAACAATAAAGATTCAACTTAGACTGTAGAAATGGTTATCTCCTTCCTGTTTCATTATAATGTGGTCATGAAACAAACGCCAGAGAGATATACAACTCTTGTATACAACTATGTTGTGTTGGAATGTATAACCCGTAGGATATGATGTTTTTCTTTTCTTTTTTTAAAACTCAGCACTTCCAGTGTACCCCTAAAGTGTAATAAGAAAAATAACGGCAAGCTTTTTTTAAATATTCCTTTAGAACTGAACAATCTACACAAAATTTGCAATGGATTAGTGAAAACGGCATCTTTGTAGAGCCTATGGTTCCGGAGAACGCACCATCGAAAGGATTGGCCACAAACATATAAACTTTTCTTCACCACAAACCTATAAACCTAGCACTTTAATATATAGATTGGGAGTGTTCCTATTATATGGTTAACTTGCACTCTTTCTTAAACTGTATTTGATGTAGATTGGCGCCAATTAAGATTCTTTGTCTTCCACTGACTGTACTTTTTCTTATTTTACTGGACTGGGGATTATTTATATGATTAAAGATTTGTATACAGATGGTTATGAAAGTAAGTTCTTAAAAGTTCTTTCTCTCTAAGGGGTAGTTGTCAGCGGAAGAGATGTCAGAAGAATATGTCAGTTAAACCACGGTTTTATACTGTAACTCATTTAGAGTGACCGTACATTGAATGGTATGAATCATTACTTGACAGACTTCTGCACAAGGCTAGATAGTTGTTAGTGGAAAAGATGTCAGAAGAATATGTCGGTTAAAGCACAGTTTTATACAGTAACTCATTTAGAGTGACCGTTCATTGAATGGTATGAATCATTACTTGACAGACTTCTGCACAAGGCTAGATAGTTGTTAGTGGAAAAGATGTCAGAAGAATATGTCGGTTAAAGCACGGTTTTATACTGTAATTCATGGAGAGTGACCATCCATTGAATGGTATAAATCAGTTATTGACAAACTTATGCACAAGGCCAGATAGTTGTTAGTGGAAAAGATGTCAGAAGAATATGTCGGTTAAAACACGGTTTTGTACTCTAACTCATGGAGAGTGACCGTCCATTGAATGATATAAATCAGTTCTTGACAAACTTCTGCACAAGGCCAGGTAGTTGTCAGTGGAAAAGATGTCAGAAGAATATGTCGGTTAAAGCACCGTTTTATACTGTAATTCATGGAGAGTGACCGTCCATTGAATGGTATAAATCAGTTCTTGACAAACTTCTCCAAAAGACCAGGTAGTTGTCAGTGGAAAAGATGTCAGAAGAATATGTCAGTTAAAGCACCGTTTTATACTGTAATTCATGGAGAGTGACCATCCATTGAATGGTATAAATCAGTTCTTGACAAACTTCTGCACAAGGCTAGGTAGTTGTCAGTAGAAAAGATGTCAGAAGAATATGTCGGTTAAAGCACGGTTTTATACTGTAACTCATTTAGAGTGACCGTCCATTGAATGGTATGAATCAGTACTTGACAAACTTCTGCACAAGGCTAGGTAGTTGTCAGTAGAAAAGATGTCAGAAGAATATGTCGGTTAAAACACGGTTTTATACTGTAATTCATGGAGAGTGACCGTCCATTGAATGGTATAAATCAGTTCTTGACAAACTTCTGCGCAAGGCCACATAGTTGTTAGTGGAAAAGATGTCAGAAGAATATGTCGGTTAAAGCACCGTTTTATACTGTAACTCATTTAGAGTGACCGTCCATTGAATGGTATGAATCAGTACTTGACAAACTTCTGCACAAGGCTAGGTAGTTGTCAGTAGAAAAGATGTCAGAAGAATATGTCGGTTAAAACACGGTTTTATACTGTAATTCATGGAGAGTGACCGTCCATTGAATGGTATAAATCAGTTCTTGACAAACTTCTGCGCAAGGCCACATAGTTGTTAGTGGAAAAGATGTCAGAAGAATATGTCGGTTAATGCACGGTTTTGTACTGTAACTCATGGAGAGTGACCGTACATTGAATGGTATGAATCAGTACTTGACAAACTTCTGCACAAGGCTAGGTAGTTGTCAGTAGAAAAGATGTCAGAAGAATATGTCGGTTAAAACACGGTTTTATACTGAAACTCATTTAGAGTGACCGTTCATTGAATGGTATAAATCAGTACTTGACAAACTTCTGTACAAGGCTAGGTAGTTGTCAGTAGAAAAGATGTCAGAAGAATATGTCGGTTAAAGCACAGTTTTATACAGTAACTCATTTAGAGTGACCGTCCATTGAATGGTATGAATCATTACTTGACAAACTTCTGCACAAGGCTAGGTAGTTGTCAGTAGAAAAGATGTCAGAAGAATATGTCGGTTAAAACACGGTTTTATACTGTAATTCATGGAGAGTGACCGTCCATTGAATGGTATAAATCAGTTCTTGACAAACTTCTGCGCAAGGCCACATAGTTGTTAGTGGAAGAGATGTCAGAAGAATATGTCGGTTAAAGCACCGTTTTATACTGTAACTCATTTAGAGTGACCGTCCATTGAATGGTATGAATCAGTACTTGACAAACTTCTGCACAAGGCTAGGTAGTTGTCAGTAGAAAAGATGTCAGAAGAATATGTCGGTTAAAACACGGTTTTATACTGTAATTCATGGAGAGTGACCGTCCATTGAATGGTATAAATCAGTTCTTGACAAACTTCTGCGCAAGGCCACATAGTTGTTAGTGGAAAAGATGTCAGAAGAATATGTCGGTTAATGCACGGTTTTGTACTGTAACTCATGGAGAGTGACCGTACATTGAATGGTATGAATCAGTTCTTGACAAACTTCTGCACAAGGCTAGGTAGTTGTCAGTGGAAGAGATGTCAGAAGAATATGTCGGTTGAAGCACGGTTTTATACTGAAACTTATTTAGAGTGACCGTTCATTGAATGGTATAAATCAGTACTTGACAAACTTCTGTACAAGGCTAGGTAGTTGTCAGTAGAAAAGATGTCAGAAGAATATGTCGGTTAAAGCACAGTTTTATACAGTAACTCATTTAGAGTGACCGTCCATTGAATGGTATGAATCATTACTTGACAGACTTCTGCACAAGACTAGATAGTTGTTAGTGGAAAAGATGTCAGAAGAATATGTCAGTTAAAGCACGGTTTTATACTGTAATTCATGGAGAGTGACCATCCATTGAATGGTATAAATCAGTTATTGACAAACTTATGCACAAGGCCAGGTAGTTGTTAGTGGAAAAGATGTCAGAAGAATATGTCGGTTAAAACACGGTTTTGTACTCTAACTCATGGAGAGTGACCGTCCATTGAATGATATAAATCAGTTCTTGACAAACTTCTGCACAAGGCCAGGTAGTTGTCAGTGGAAAAGATGTCAGAAGAATATGTCGGTTAAAGCACCGTTTTATACTGTAATTCATGGAGAGTGACCGTCCATTGAATGGTATAAATCAGTTCTTGACAAACTTCTCCAAAAGACCAGGTAGTTGTCAGTGGAAAAGATGTCAGAAGAATATGTCAGTTAAAGCACCGTTTTATACTGTAATTCATGGAGAGTGACCATCCATTGAATGGTATAAATCAGTTCTTGACAAACTTCTGCACAAGGCTAGGTAGTTGTCAGTAGAAAAGATGTCAGAAGAATATGTCGGTTAAAGCACGGTTTTATACTGTAACTCATTTAGAGTGACCGTCCATTGAATGGTATGAATCAGTACTTGACAAACTTCTGCACAAGGCTAGGTAGTTGTCAGTAGAAAAGATGTCAGAAGAATATGTCGGTTAAAACACGGTTTTATACTGTAATTCATGGAGAGTGACCGTCCATTGAATGGTATAAATCAGTTCTTGACAAACTTCTGCGCAAGGCCACATAGTTGTTAGTGGAAAAGATGTCAGAAGAATATGTCGGTTAAAGCACAGTTTTATACTGTAACTCATTTAGAGTGACCGTCCATTGAATGGTATGAATCAGTACTTGACAAACTTCTGTACAAGGCTAGGTAGTTGTCAGTGGAAAAGATGTCAGAAGAATATGTCGGTTTAAACACGGTTTTGTACTCTAACTCATGGAGAGTGACCGTCCATTGAATGATATAAATCAGTTCTTGACAAACTTCTGCACAAGGCCAGGTAGTTGTCAGTAGAAAAGATGTCAGAAGAATATGTCGGTTAAAGCACCGTTTTATACTGTAATTCATGGAGAGTGACCGTCCATTGAATGGTATAAATCAGTTCCTGACAAACTTCTGCACAAGGCCAGGTAGTTGTCAGTGGAAAAGATGTCAGAAGAATATGTCGGTTAAAGCACCGTTTTATACTGTAATTCATGGAGAGTGACCGTCCATTGAATGGTATGAATCAGTACTTGACAAACTTCTGTACAAGGCTAGGTAGTTTTCAGTAGAAAAGATGTCAGAAGAATATGTCGGTTAAGGCATGGTTTTATACTGTAACTCATGGAGAGTGACCGTCCATTGAATGGTATAAATCAGTTCTTGACAAACTTCTGTACAAGGCTAGGTAGTTGTCAGTAGAAAAGATGTCAGAAGAATATGTCGGTTAAAGCACCGTTTTATACTGTAACTCATTTAGAGTGACCGTCCATTGAATGGTATAAATCAGTACTTGACAAACTTCTGTACAAGACTAGGTAGTTGTCAGTAGAAAAGATGTCAGAAGAATATGTCGGTTAAAGCACGGTTTTATACTGTAATTCATGGAGAGTGACCGTCCATTGAATGGTATAAATCAGTTCTTGACAAACTTCTACACAAGGCTAGGTAGTTGTCAGTGGAAAAGATGTCAGAAGAATATGTCGGTTAAAGCACGGTTTTGTACTGTAACTCATGGAGAGTGACCGTCCATTGAATGGTATAAATCAGTTCTTGACAAACTTCTGCGCAAGGCCAGGTAGTTGTCAGTGGAAAAGATGTCAGAAGAATATGTCGGTTAAAACACGGTTTTGTACTGTAACTCATGGAGGGTGACCGTCCATTGAATTGTATAAATCAGTTCTTGACAAACTTCTGCACAAGGCTGGGTAGTTGTCAGTGGAAGAGATGTCAGAAGAATATGTCGGTTAAAACACTGTTTTGTACTGTAACTCGTGGAGAGTGACCGTACATTGAATGGTATGAATCAGTTCTTGACAAACTTCTGCACAAGGCTAGGTAGTTGTCAGTGGGAGAGATGTCAGAAGAATATGTCGGTTAAAACACGGTTTTGTACTGTAACTCATGGAGAGTAACCGTACATTGAATGGTATGAATCAGTACTTGACAAACTTCTGCACAAGGCTAGGTAGTTGTCAGTGGAAGAGATGTCAGAAGAATATGTCGGTTAATGCACGGTTTTGTACTTTAACTCATGGAGAGTGACCGTACTTTGAATGGTATGAATCAGTTCTTGACAAACTTCTGCACAAGGCTAGGTAGTTGTCAGTGGAAGAGATGTCAGAAGAATATGTCGGTTAATGCACGGTTTTGTACTGTAACTCATGGAGAGTGACCGTACTTTGAATGGTATGAATCAGTTCTTGACAAACTTCTGCACAAGGCTAGGTAGTTGTCAGTGGAAGAGATGTCAGAAGAATATGTCGGTTAAAGCACGGTTTTATACTGTAACTCATTTAGAGTGACCGTCCATTGAATGGTATGAATCAGTACTTGACAAACTTCTGTACAAGGTAGGTAGTTGTCAGTAGAAAAGATGTCAGAAGAATATGTCGGTTATTGCACGGTTTTCTACTGTAACTCGAGTGACTGTCCATTGAATGGTATGAATCAGTACTTGACAAACTTTTGTACAAGGCTGCCATACCGAGATAATTTAAACATGGTGCTCAGCATTGCAAGAGAGTTCAATCTGGGACCAGATCACTACAGTAATCAAATAAGGATAGTATGTAATGAGACATGCGAATTTGTTATTAGAAAAGGTCCATGAGACGCAAATAACAAGAAAAAATATAGATTCTATTGCATCTCACCCATTATATGTATTGTATTGTATTGTATTTATTTTCATCCTTTTTCACACAAATTGTTCACAACGTGAACGTATGAGTTGGACACGTCATAAGAACACTGAATGTGTACATATGTATAGATTTAAATCTACATGCAATATTAAAATAGTGTGAATTTATATAAAACAAAAAAGGTACAATTTTTCATTATTGTAATTTACATACATCGATATAAAACAACATAACAGTTAATAAAACCTTACATTATAGATATACAAAATATATATACTTTGTCATTGACTCGTTTCATGAGCTATTAAGGTGGGAGTCCTACAATGGTATCAATGGTAACATTGTGTTTATCTGTGTTCAATCAAATCTGGGCTTCTAGTGTAGGCCCCCTACTTTATTTTTCCTTCACTTTAGCATGAAGAAATTGGGCTCTTTCGTGATAATAGCTAGTAACGGTTCCTTAACGGCATGGCACCTCTGTCGTAGTATTAATGGTAAGACCTCATGTTTTCCATAAAGGAACTTTTCTTGAATCAACACTTGATCCTCTGACTTGTTACTGTGTCGAGTGGTCCCTTTCCAGTTTTTGTTTGACGTTTCCTTGATGTTCCTTCCGTATTGTCAATAAGTGCTGGATGCTGTAACAAAAAGTTGTAAGAGTGGAAAATACAGGGCTAGCATAAATGACTCATTCATTTTGAAAAGGCTATATTTTCTATAGTAATACCCGTACATACATGAGAGATATTTGAAAAGAACCACAAACTCACCAGTTTTATACACTCTCTACAAATGTTCAATATATGCTCTTTTGGTGACACAACACATGTTCAGACGAACTCATTCCATACATTTTAAAGCAGTCCTGTCAATTGTCTGCATTATAGCACTGATGCATTTTTCAAGCTCGACTAAGGATTGCGGTAGTGGGGTACGTAAACAAGATCCTTAACGTACCCCCACAGAAAGAAGTTGCAGTGCGTTACATCAGGAAACCTGGCAGGCCAGGTGCATTTCCCTTTACACAAGCAACCAGTGTCCTTGAATTGCCGATACCACCGCAAAATCGTCATAATGATCTTGGTGTCATCTTTGATTCAAAACTCACATTCTCTGACCACATCTCCTCAATACTTAAGAATTCAATGCGCATTTTGGGACTTCTTTATCGATTCACTGAACTAGGCACTGTTTCATCATTAGCAACTTTTTATAAAACTTTAATAGCGCCCAGACTTGATTCTATTTTTAATTTCTTTATCGCTATAGTCCGTTTCCGTGTTCCTGCACTTCGAATATTATCTAAGAAGGAATTCTTGAATATCCAGACTCCGGAAGTACGTAGAATTATCTCTGACCTTAAATATCTTCATAAAATATAGAATGGAGATTTTCGATCGGAAATATTCTTCAGGAGCTATCCTTACGTGTCCCTTCCCACATCACCCGAAATACCCACCTATTCCGTCTTGCCCGTCCTAGGTTGGCAATTATACAGAGGTCTCTTTTTTACAGAATACCAAACTGTTATAATCAAGTAACAACTAATGTGGACATTTTTTCGAGCTATCCAGTGTTTGAAAGAGCAAATAAACAAGTTTTGACGGAATAATATTACCTTTACATTCTCTTTTGATACTGTTCTATGTTGTTGTTGTATTGTTGTCTTGTTTTCTTTTTTCTTTCTTTTGTTAACATTTCCCTGAGTAAAATGGCAAAGTTATGCTGTGTCTGGGAATTTGTTCAATAAATAAATAAATAAATAAAAATAAATGTATGTTTACAGGCTGTTCTTTTCCATAATTTCTTCTGAAAGCGCGTTGCACAGCTATAACAGGCAAACATATTGTATATTCAAGCACACAAACACTTTTTACTTGTTTTCCCTCCATTTTCAACAGGTTCTAACCTCCTACTGCTACTCCCCATCGAAAAGATAATGGACTCGTCCTGCCACACAGTACAAACTTGTTGAGTTCTTTCATGTATCCTTCATGTGTGTACGGATATTACTATAGAAAATATAGCTTTTTCAAAAAATGAATGAATAATTTATGCTAACCTTGTATTAAATGAAGATTTATGCTGAAAGAGAGAGTCATGGTTGAGATTGTATTTAGGAAAGAGACAAATACCAGGGAAGGGGGAAAAATAATAACTTAGCAGTCGAGCAAAGTGGAAAAATAAGAAACTTCTTTTGTATTTTTATTTCAATAACAAATACAAAATGATGATTCAATAAATGAAGATGGTATACAGGGAGAATCTAAATAGGCGCAATATCTCGTACTGATCTAAACTCTTCACAAAAGAAGTTGCTTTGTTCACCAAAATTTCAATGCTCAAATTTCTTGCGAGAATTCATATTAAGATAAATTCTATATAAAAGGAAGAAATTTAATATTGCCTGGCGAACATGTGTGGTCATTTACTAGTTATTAATGAAAAGGAGTGTTATGATGATTATTACAAGTAACCTTATAGTTAAAAGTACATATAATGCTCAATTTCCCATACCAATTCGCCTATTCCTTTGAGCTTTCAAGTTAATTACCATTATCATTCAGGTCTAGTACATTATGAACGTCCCGTAATGTTGTTTCCATTTCTAATGTCATCCAATGCACATTATGTACATTTATAATATCCAAAAGTATTAATCAAAGAATTTAGTGTAGCGCTCTCGAAAGCATAAACACATTAAGGTTTTCTGTCGTTAGGTATGAATATGTTATCTTTTAATTATTTCTGTCATTATGTGCAAAGTTTCCGATCTTTCATTTCTTACATACAAATATATCTGGTAAGAATTTTGTTTTAAGACAACATATTCTGGTACTGATGATGTATACACCTTGGAAAAAGTTGAAATATTAGACATCGCTTGAGATATCAGTTAAGGCGGATTTTCATGCAAGCTTCTTTTGCGTTACTTGCTTGCGTTGTGGCTGAATAGCCAATTGTGATAGTTGTTTAAGTACGGTTCTACGTGTAACACAACTTTCTGTTGGATACACATAGAAATCTCAAGCAACGGACGTTTGCATCAAAATATGTCCTTATGTAGTATTTGCGCTAGCAATTTATCGACAAAATCTTAATTATTTGCCTTCTTGAGTTCGTCAGTGCATTAGCAAGGCATTAATAATGAGTTTGGAGTAAACAATAAATTACCGATAAACATAAAAATAATCATGCTCCTAGTGTTGTCATGGATGTCTATATGTACATAAATAAACTATTCCGTTGCATCATGTGTGTTTCAAAGCTATCTACATAACTGATTCATAAAATTATCTAGTGCATCCAAAAACACTGTGATTTTTTGATTTCGATTGCATACCAACATTCGTAATTAATATTTAAGTAGACGAACACACTGACAAAATGATGGTGTTGGTACAACTCAATTGAATATGGTCCAGTTGTTCTACTATTGCTAGCACTTTCGCGTGCTATTTCAATTCATAGTATCAGGTGTTGCGGTTAAGGCAGGCCTGATGGTACCACTTTTACATAGAGTCCTTTGAGAGCTACTAAATTAGACGACGATGTTAATTTTGCTGTGCGTAAGTGTCAAATAACTCTGTTGCGATGTTAAAGAACTAGGTTCGCAAAAGACCCAAAATCTTCCTCCAGTCTATCACTGGTTGAACTCATCTACAATGAGCTTGCTACTACTATAGCTCGTAGCAGACCTCTTGTCACTTCTTGATCGGTTTCTAATATGGTGATCACAATCAGGCAATGGAATACTCTCATTGAGGAATGGCGTAGCTTATCTCAGAGTTATACCTACTGTTGGAGGTACCTTACCTACCAAGTGACAATATACCGAAGTAATAAAGTTCATAAAGTGGTATTTTAGCTCCTGTCCTTTACCTTCCGATAATGTTACAAAGAGAACTTCAAATTCAGGAGCTGAAATCAAGGGATTGATTAAAAAAAAAGTTTAGAGATACAACATAGGCAAGAATTGAATCATCATAACTTTATTAGACAGATAGCTACCTGCACAAATCAATCAATCTTCTCAGATTCACTAATTTCTTAATCTGTAGTATCAATTGTAGTCAAACAATTACTTCAATACGAGTATAACCACTAAATTTTTTCTTTGATTTTCCAGGTTTTTATGGTAAGAAAATAGACATGTGTCAGTATCAGATTATTGTGTTTTTCCTGTGTTTTCCATCTAGTTTGATGCTGCGACAAAATATTTCGTTACTTCTTATCAACGACATAAAATACAGAACTTCCCAGACATATTATGAGACTCTTTTACGTGATCTTAATATAATAAATAATCGACTTGTGACAGTTCTTGACGCAACTAATGGAAGTGATACTATATATGGAATCATCAAATGCATCCAGCACATTGCACCAGTTGTGCTTCTTAAACGAGACTTTGTAACAAAGGATTCATTGCGGAATAGAAATACGCATTATCAAAGCAGTGTATATGTTGTTTTTTTATGATACCAAATTTAGAAACGTACTCCAAACGTTGGAAAGGTTACCCTATTGGAACCCAAGATGCAAATTATTTCTTGTAATACCAGTTAAGCCTTTATTACAAACCGAAATGATATATATTTGGGAACAAACCTGGTCTGTGGGTATATTAACCACGTTGATAGTCAATGCTGAAACAATGCAAGTTCCATTAGTCAATGATAGCCCAATGCTACTTGTGAGTTTTAATCCATTCAACACAGACGAAACCAAAGAGACTTCTTCAGGGGTTGCAATGACAGTTATTGAGTACAGAGGCCAAAACACTAGTCCTCTGAGTGAATTCTTGTTCCAAAATAAGATGAAAAATCTTCATGGCTATACCGTCATAGGATGTACTATTCATAAATTCCCTTTTGTCCTGTACGACGTGCCAAGATCCCCTTTGGCTGATCCTCTTGATATAGATCCAACAGTTATTGGAGGAATTGATTTCAAAATTATCCGTCTATTTTCACAGTACAAAAATTTTATTTTACACCCAATAGAGTGTCCTTGGCCAAAACATAATACTAACACAACATGGAATCCACTCTTAAAAGAAGTTATCAGCGGTCGGGCATAATTGTATATTAACGCACAGCCTGTGTATTTGAGTAATGTTGAAATGTTAGATTATGTTATACCGGTGTTCTTTTCAAGTTGTCATTCGCTGTACCAAGTGCACGCAAATTATCTTTGGCAGTATCCTTGCTGCTAGCATTTGAAGCAATTGTCTGGTTACTTATCTTTCTACAGATAATATTAACAGAAAGTTTGTTACGTTTGTTTCTTGAGTTTAACCGTCAAAAAGAAACAACCATGAAGCAACATAACCCGTGCATGTATATCCTTTCTATATTCTTCCAAGTGTCTATCACTCACCCGAAATCACGAGTCGTTCGGATTCTCTTTATAAGTTTTACTTATTTTAGTCTCGTGTTGTGTGCAATATATGAGGGACATATTGCACGAGTATTATCAGTGCTCTTACATGACAAGGAAATGGTTACTTTAAAAGATGTTGCTAACAGTAAACTCGAAATTACGAGTTATCCAGCACATACCGATGTGATTAAACACTCCGTAAACCCTATCATGGTCGAAATGTATAAAAGATATAAATCTCAAACAGATGTTTTGGGAGTTCTGAAACGAATCGCGTTCGAAAGAGATATTGCTTTCTATGAACCAGAAGTATTTCTAAGACACATGATCATTGAGTTGGAATTGTTTGAAGAGCAACGTTGTTTAGTGCATTTAGTGGAACAACCAGTTGTTATAAAGTATACCTCTTTCCACTTTCGTAAAGGTTCGCCATTTGTTCCAGAAATTAATAAATTCCTTCACACAATATTTGAGTTTGGATTGCACTTGAAGGGGAAACATGACTTAATGTTTGAATTTCAACTCAAGAAATATTACTTTTATATTCCTAATGGTGATAAAGTTACTCCTATTGCCTTGAAGAGTGTTGCTTCTATCCTTCAAATCTTTGCTCTTGGGATCCTACTGAGTTTTGTTTCTTTGGTGATAGAACTTATACTTCAAAAAGTGCAACGTAGCAGCTAACAATGTGGTTTTAAGTTTTATTCCGTAAAGTTGCCCGATATTCTAGAATGATGTAAAAATAATTGTCTACATTGAGTGATATTTTCACTCGTCATCATAAATGAAATGAATTTTTCACATCGTTTCTCCCGAACTAACACCTAATGCATAATCTGGTTATATATGTAAGTATATTGCTTGGTGGGCAAAATGTACTGAAGTCTGGGAGAATATTGATGGCGTGTACCCTAGGCGAATAGAACTAAGGCTGTATCGCGACGTTGTCTGATGTTTTTTCTCCTGAACTGGTACCTAATGCATAATATGGTCATATATGTAGGTATATTGTTTGGTTGACAAATAAGTACTAGAGTATGGGACAAGATCGATGGCGTGAACGCTAGACGAATGATACGAAGACTGTGTCACGACTTTGCCTAATGTTTTTTTCGAACTGGCACCTACTATCATGCACAATGTGGTCATATATGTAGATACAGTATATTGCTTGGTTGGCGAATAAGTACTAAAGTGTGAAACAGGATTGATGGCGTGTACGCTAGCTGAATAAAACTAAGACTGTGACGCGACGTTATTTTATGTTGTTCCTTCCGAACTGGCACCTAATGTATAATCTGGTCATATACACCCTCCATTCAAAAGAAACCGAACGTTTTAAAAAAACAAAAAAGCAATGTACATTTTGGAACAAATCATTTTTATTAATCAATGTATTCCCCCTCTGCATCGATACACATATTTGCACGCTCCAACAAGTTGTCAAACGACTTCTCCATGTCCTTTATTGGAATGGTCTTTAGGACGGCGGTCGTCGCCTTCTCAATGGCATCAATCGATGCGTGCCACTTTCCTTTCATCGCCAAATGCAGTTTCGGGAACAGATAGAAATCGCACGGAGCGAGATCTGGTGAATAGGGCGGATGATGCAACCGAATAATGTGATTTTTGACCAAAAATTCAGTTACAAGTCGCGAACGATGTGATGGTGCATCATCGTCTAAAAGAGTCCAACTGCCGATTTCGCGATATTCGGGCCGAATACGACGAATTCTTGCCAGCAAACGCTTCATGACGCCCAAGTAAAACTCTTCAGTGACTGTCTGGCCGGGCTGAACAAATTCTTTGTGGATAATTCCTTTCGAATCGTAAAAACAAATCAGCATCACCTTAACTTTTGATTTCACCAAGCGACTTTTTTTGGGTGTTCCTTCATCCGGCGCTCTCCATTCACCACTTTGCCGCTTTGTTTCGGGCTCATATTCAAAACACCACGTCTCGTCACCAGTTACAATCGATTTCAAGAAGTTTAGATCCTGCCGAGCACTTTTAACGATGTCTTTGCAATGCGCAATTCGATCAACTTTTTGGTCTTCGGTGAGTTTGTGTGGTACAAACCGCGAATTAACCTTCTTAAGGCCCAAAACTTCGATCAAAATGCGGTATGCGGTTGTTTGAGGAATGCCTAATTCCATTTCAATAACTTTCACCGACGATTTTTTGTTATGTTTGATGAATTCACGCACTTTTTCGATGTTTTCTTCCGATAATCCGGTTCTGGGACGGCCTGATCTTTCGTCATCATCTAGCGTCTCTCTACCCGATTTGAATAGCCTGAACCACTCGTAAACTTGCGTACGGGATAGACACTCATCACCATATGCATTTTGTAGCATTTGGTGCGTTTCACTAAAAGTTTTACCCAGTTTAACACAAAACGCAATTGCAGGTCGTTGTTTGAAACTGATTTTCCGACCGATGTACACAACACACTGACAGTTGAAACGCAATAACTTTGTTGCCGTGCATCCAAATGTCATGACATTTATACCAGTTGTCAATGAGGGACTACGCCATCTACCGGTAAAATATTACAACAGATGGCAGTAGTGGTACTATTTGTTTTCAAAAGTTCGGTTTCTTTTGGAATGGAGGGTGTATATTGCTTGGTTGGCAAATAAGTACTAAAGTGTGGAACAGGAATGCTGTCATGAACACTAGGCAAATAAAACAAAGGTTGTGATGCGACGTTGCCCGATGTTGTTTCTCTCAAACTGGCATTAAGAATTATTGTGGATCAAGACCAACCCAGTCTAGGAGCTTTGAAGGTTAATATATTTTTGACAATGACATACATATGGCGCTTTTATTCTGGAAAAGAGGCTCATTTGTTACACGAAATAAAGGGATAATTATCAATAAACGGAAACACCTGAAGAAAATACAACTTACCTGCTTAATGCGGCGTTGAATCACCGTGCGGATGCAGAACAGCTTTGATTCGTCCCAGGATGGAAGTATAGGAGTTACAATTGGCTTTCAGACAAATATTGTATCATTCCTCATGCAGTGTAGCAGTCAGTTCTGTCAGCAAGGTTTAAGATGTATATCTGCTGTAGTGTTTGCTCTAACTAAAGTGGTTAAATAATACTGAGATCTGTTGATTGGACGAGTCAGAGGATTGCTGCACTTCATTCCGTTATTCATGAGATTACCCCACATTAGCCTTACCTGTGTAGTTAGCACATTATCAACTTAGAAAATTAGAACATTGTCTGGTAACAATATTTGGATGGACGTGACCTGGTATCCTATACTGTACACATAATCTCTGACAATAATGTGTCCGGTAGGTAATCACATCACCCGGGAATACCAGAAAATTCCGTCCCATAATGTGTTTCACACTAGATAAGGTCACTTCGGAGTAAAAGCTTTTCTTAGCCTTGTCATACACGCACATGACCTGCTGGAGATATGGTAACACAGGACTAATTATAACGTATTACGGGTTTCTTGTCACTTGCAGTACCAATGGTTACATGTGTTCTATGGTTCAGTGGTTTTCAACCAATAACTCAACTTTATGAGATATCAATCTACCAACTCATATTTCTTGAGCTGCTGAGCCACGGTTTTATGAACATTCGAATGGAGACGAGTAGAACATCTACTCTGATTTGTTTAATTCTCAGATTCAACATTCATGAACAATTTTGAAGCTGAGACTCTGGAGATACCTTTCTTAATTCTTAACTTCTTCCTCCCTCCATGACTGAACTGAGTGGTGCACTGAAATAGTAATGATACAATACGCTACTGAAAACCATTCACGACTTATGTGCTTCCAGGGAGCCGCGGTGGTTAAGTGAGTGGTACATCATGAGTTCTAAACTAACATGCAATATTACAAAGTAAGTATTCGCAAGGAAAGCAGATGTCTAAATTGTAAGTGTCCAGCCCACACTATACCATGTCTCTACCGCCTCAACAAAACTCGGAAACAACGTAGTGCTAAGTTAATCTTACACCTAGAGATGAATTATGGTTTTACCTTCACAAACCCATCTACTATCTCACAGCATCTCTGTCACTACTTTAAACAGTGATATGCAGGTGAACTGCAAGGTTTCCCGGCTATGCCACTTGACTTTCAAGGACAGCATTTTTTTACTCCTTAGGACAATGTATTCTTTGCGCAACCATATACCAGTGAAGAAGTGTAGAAAGTCGTCATAAATTTACAACGTGGTAAATCGTCTGGCATTGATAGTTTCGTAGCAGAATTATACTTACGAACACTTCCAGTTATCAAAAACTGAACTATCACGAGCGAAGCCACGAAAAAAAAAAATTTGCTTCGGGGCTGATCACTCTTTTTCCGAAAACCCGTCGACCTCATTCATCTACCTCAATATTAAGATATCTCTTTATTGAATCAAGATCATAAAATTGTTAACAAAAGCCTCACTAACCGACTCATGAACGTCATAGAGAATAATCATGGGACGTTATGCTCAAAACATTATATTATAATTAGGGCTCGGAAGTTGAAGATCTAACAATTGCCTAAAAAGACCTAAAAATATCTAAAAAAGGAACTAAAAACCGGAAAAAAGGACCTAAAAATAAGACTCAATGTAGTTAGAATTACATATTTAATGAATATAATGTTCAAGAAATATAAGCTTCTGGTAGGTTAACGGTCTGTCCCTGTACAAACAGAAGTACAAACTAAAATAAGAAAACTTCTCCACACTCACCCCCCCCTTGTTGGAGGATATTGTTACGACTCCTCATCTGACTTGTGATTGTTGTAGGTCTGGTCTTATCAGTTCAGTCGTTGAAGAATGTCTTATCTTTTGAATTTCCTTAACTAAAGAAAAGATGTTTAAGAGGTGGTAGTGATTCGAGTTAATGATCCGTAAATTTATTGTAGAAAGATGAAGTGCAAAAAAAGACGTTAAGACCTATGAAAAGCTTGAAAAAGAAAAAGAAAACAAACAAAAACGACAAAAAGGCAAAAAAGGAGAAAATTCACCATTTTCTGGCCTACAATGACCCAAAATGAACACATATTATGTTAAGCCTCGTCTTCGGGCACTCGTAAAAAAGAGGATTTTTCCTCAACTTCTGTGCCCTAATTGAAGTCCATTCCACAATGAACTAGTAATATTATGCAGACTCACGATTGACGGTGGTACCATTCAAATAATCCATCTATTAAAGAGGCAAGTTTCAGTTTCTTCAGGTGCTTCTGCTAAGATATTATTTTTATAACTTTCTGTATATTGTAATGCACCCAGCCACGTGCTACCTGTCTACAGAAGGAAACTAGATATTACCTGGTGTCACATGTAACCGAAGAAAGAGACGTCATTTACATTAGTGTCAGTGCCGAAGATTTAACAACATAAAAGGAGACTCAATAGATATTTCGTGGACACTCAATTGCAAGATTGGCTGCTTACCATCTCTCGTACTCTGTTTGACTGCTTTGGGGCGTCGGGGACTCTTTCACAACCTCGCACCCTGTTTGACCACTCGGGGCGGTGGAGTGATTCTCAATCGCTTAACTACCAGTGCGTACGGTCTGTACTTCGCTGGTTCCAACAAACAGAAAAGGAAATATCCTTGCATGGTAATGGCCACCAAAACGTACGAAACATTTTGGTCGGGGAAGACTGAAGTCTTGTGTGTTGCTGTGACATTATTAGAGTACATGAACTTCGTAATTAATGAGCAAACCACGATCGTTATGCCATCTGTTGTCGAGAATACGAATCCTTGTAATTTATGAGACGTGTATTTTTGTTCTTCTGTACTTTGTATCACAAAAGCAGTAGAAAGCATCTGAAGGAAAAGGACGATTATTTTTTCCTCCGATTATGCTCCGGAGGAAGAGAAGACTTAATGTAATAACTCCGAATAATGTTAGTTATTATGGATGCAAAAACATTCGGGGTGCTCTGGCTGGAATCTGAACTGAAGACTAGGAGGACATTAGTCCACCGCTCTAACTACTAGGTTACACGAGACCCAAATATAAATTGCAATAATTTTAAAGTAACTATGGTATTAGCAACCAATGTAGTTGATGATACGTTTGACTTATTTGTTGCCTAATGCTCTCCGTATAGAATGGTCGTGAGGTTCTGAACTCTATCTATAGGGCTGGGATTCAAGACGTTAATGTCGACTCGCACCCTCCTTTTGGTTGCGTTGGAGGTATAGGTATCTTCTATATCCTTTATTGTGTTTGGGTACTTCTTCACAGCCAATCATTCTATTCGGCTGCTGAGGGCCGTGCTGTGCTATTTACGTCGACTACCTCTGTTCGGTTCCATTAGGCCGTGGAGGATCCTCAAGAAAATCTCACCTGAACTTACATAAGTTAAAGAAGACACTTACATATAGGGACTCAGCAGCCTCTAATGATGATATTTTTTAGTAGTTTTTATGATAAAATAAAATTTGTGTAACTTTATCATAGTGTTTGTACTAAAAGGTGGCGGTTAGAGAACACAAAGATTTCGTATATTTTCTGCTCTACCATTATGGTACTACAAACATTGTCATCCGTGTTCAATTCCTGATGGGGACATTCGGTCGACAAAGTGTAAAAACTCTTCAGGCCAGCCGTCCTTAGTGAGTTTTTTGCGGTGTTTTCTTCATTCACACCAGACAAGTACGGGGATGGAACCTAACATATAGGTCTCAGGCTGCTTCCTTCCTTTCTCAATCCTCTCTTCCTTTCCTTCCCCGAATAGTATTACTGCCGAGAGACGCCATCCCTCATACGTAACACGCTAACATGGCCACAGTTGCCGAAAGTCCAAAACTCTAATGCCTAATCCTAATCCTAGTGACCGGCTAACATGGCCATAGATACTGGAAACCCAGAAATCTAATTACTAATCCTAATCCTAGTGACGGGCTAACATGGCTATAGATGCCGAAAGCCCAGAATCTAATTCCTAATCCTAATCCTAGTGAAGGGCTAACATGGCCATAAATGCCGAAAGTCCAGAAATCTAATTCCTAATCCTAATCCTAGTGGAGGGCGGCTAACATGGCCATAGATGACGAAAGCCCAGGAATCTAGTTACTAATCCTAATCCTAATGACGGGCTAACATGGCTATAGATGCCGAAAGCCCAGAAATCTAATTCCTAATCCTAATCCCAGTGAAGGGCTAACATGGCCATAGATGCCGAACGCCCAGAAATCTAATTCCTAATCCTAATCCTAGTGAAGTGCTAACATGGCCATAGATGCCGAAAGCCCAGAAATCTAATTCCTAATCCTAATCCTAGTGAAGGGCGGCTAACATGGCCATATATGCCGAAAGCCCAGGAATCTAATTCCTAATCCTAATCCTAGTGACGGCCTAACATGGCCATAGATGCCAAAAGCCCGGAAATCTAATTCCTAATTCAAAAACATCGTCATATAAATTTCCAGTCAGATAAATAATATACACATCATCAATAAAAGCTACGCTCTCCAGTCTATTGAATATATAAGAACCTTTAGTTCTAATCTACAACAAGTACAATTTGAGATAGAACAAACTCATTCCATTTTCTTAATGAAATATATTTTTAACGAAGTCAACGTAGAAAAAAATACTTTGTTTGAATTCAGTGAAACAAAACAACCCATCTAAAAGTGAAGGGCAATTACTTTTGTTTAAAGTCAGAAACCACGGAATAAAATAAACTTAATATAACGAAGAATAGTTCAAGAAGTAAACAACATGTAAATTTTTTATAAAGAAAAACTCGTTACATTACTAGATTTTTGTTGTTAAGACAAAAATTGCTGTAAATACTCTTAACATTTCTTGTTTCTACAGTAGACCTATTCGTAGAATTTTCGGTTTTGATTTAATCCAGATTCTAATATATATATTTCTTTACTGTGGAGAAATACGAAGGTGGGTTATTTACAATTTGGTCAATTGTAAGTGTTGTAATTTTCATAGTATTCTTCAGATCTTAAAGTATTTGATTCACTGCACTAGACATATAAAGAGAAATTTCTTTCGGGGCGATTCAGAGCTTATTGAAGGAGGGGCCAAAGTTCAACACGAGAATAAATTGTATTGGTAATGAATTGCACTGAATATTCATAAATATTACAATTGCAATGAAGTATAGCTTGAAACCTTATATAATTTACTTTTAAAAAAAACTGGGATAAATTTCAACTAGTTTAATTACAAATATGAGCTCTCTTGTTGCTAAACGGTTAGCTTACACACACCTTTTGCGTGGGAGAACTGGCTTTAATTTCTAACGGAAGCTCATGTGATCCCACGGTCCCATGTTCCCACGGAAGCTCTAACGGTCCCACGTTTAAGCTGTAGGTCCACTTCTCATACTGCCTTGCTGGTCTAAGGGACGGTAAACTCAAAACTACACCAAATCAAATCAAATTACAAACATAATCTTCAAAAATCCTTAGTGAACTTACAGTGTATACTTTGATTTGCACTTTATATCTTATAATCAAGATTTCAACATGTGATTCAAGGAACAACTGTCATTATCTTGCTTTGTATTCCTTAAATGTGAAACTTATCAGTGACAAGCATACGAAAATATTTTATGCTCAAACTTAAGCGTTAAAATATAAGGTAGACTCCCGAGAATCCGACTTAATGTGGCGGAAGGGCAGGCCGAATAGGTTGGAGTTCTATTATCTCATTAAGCATACCCCAAGAACAGTACAGCACAGTCGCCAACTTTTCTTAAGAAAAAATCGGGACGGGACAATCGATATTGGACCGGACATCCATCGTTGTATGCAAAAAATTACTTTAGAACTTAGCGTCGAAGAACAGAATAATACTCCACAGCACAGGTTAATGTAAATAATGCGATTGCACGAGAAACCAAAAGTGAAGCAGCAGTGGCAAACGCCTGGTACCCGGTATAGTTAGCGTCGCAGCCACCCGCTGAAGTGAGTGCTAGTGTTACTGCCACTTGTAGCAGTCGCTTTTATGAAGAAGTTGCAGAAATAATATTTTTAGCGCTGCATGGAATAAACTATCATCAAAATCGGTTGGATTATCAACTCCAAACAATTAGAGAATAGTTATAAATTAATGACGAGATGCTAACTATTGTTTTCATGATTCAAATTAAAACATAAATTTGTTAAATTGACTCTATACATACAAGTGTGCGTGTAAAAGAATAAGTTACTCCTTTTGAAAAATTGCTCAGTAAAATATTAATTAACTTTGAAAATCGATAAAGCGGGACAATATGCGTCCCGACGAGTGTCCGGTTGGGACGCGGGACAAATCGGTACAGTCCCGACAGAAATCGGGACCTTTGGCAACCCTGGAACACAGTGCTGTAGGTACTGTATAGTTATAATCAAGGACAGCGGCAAACCGACTGCATTGAGGTCCGTTACACACTGACGAACAATGAACAAAGAGCAGAACGCTGATGTTTTCCTATCACAACTTGTATTGTGCACACGACACATAGGAGGATCGTAGCAATGTTGCCAATTCAATGCCATGCCTTCCTCATTTCTTTACCTAGGTATAATAAAGAAAACTTTTCGGATAGTAGAGAGGCCAGGTAGTCGAAAGCCGGATACTCGGGAGTCTACTGTACATGGATATTGTAAGACTAGAACGTTACTGGTTTCTAACCCATTTATTTTTATTTTCTATAATCATTACAGGTTCTAAAACACCAGGAATATGGATAGTATGAATCGAGGAGTACCAGTGTTATACATAATTGTTTGCTACAATATTTTACAGAATTTGCAAATGACGAGTGGCTTTAATCATATGAGTGGAGAAGATAATCACTTAGCAGATTGCATGTCATCAGCTGCCCAACATATTTTCCTCAAACGTAACTTTGTTTTTGTTTCTGATTGGACTCGAACCAATAGCCATTTCACCGAAGAAATAATAAAGTCCATTCAGCGACATACACCCGTTATCGTTCACAAGCAAGAATTTTCTAAATATCATCGAGAGAAGTTACATAAAGAGTTTTATGATATTAAATTATATATCTTTGTTCTGATATATGATAGCAAAAGTGATTTCCGAGTAATCTTCAAAAGCATAAAATCGTTGTTTATTTCGAATACTAAACATACGACATTTCTTGTAATATCTGATAATGTAGTACATCAAAGTCTTCAAACTGAAATCTTAAACCTAACATGTTCTAATGGAAAATTAAATACACTCCTAATATCTAGAGCAGCTGAACAAATTGATAAGAAACGTTTTACCATTCAACTCAGAAGTTGTTTTGTGATCAAATTAATAATTTGTGAACCTAACACTCAAGTATACGTCAGGGAATTATTGCGTTCAAATCAAACAAAAAATGCTTATCGTTACTCCATAAAAGCTATGAGCTTGCCAATATTTCCTCATGTAGTATGGGAAGGCATGAAAACTGTTTATAAAAACGAATCTGTGCTTCAGAAGGATCCTGTTGTTATAGATGGGATAGATGCTAAGACTATTCAGTTATTTGGAGAATATAAAAATATCCAAATTCGATATATAGGCTTCAGTCTCCCGCCTATAGGTAACAGATCCTTTTCTGAGGATTTGAAACATTTTTTCAGTAAAGCTGATTTATTCATAAACACTGAACCAATATATCCCAGCCATATCAAAATCATTGATTACCCAGAAATCTTTTTCTTTTCAACTTTATCGATCGCGGTACCAAGTGCAACACAAATACCATATGGTTTAGCATTGTTTCATGCATATCAGGAGCTGGTATGGTGTTTAATTGTTGCAATTATTCTGATTGTTGTACTAATTCTTAGATTGATCTCTAAATTTAGGGTTCGAAGCGACCTATATGTTCTTCGAACCAATCCATTTCTGTACGTTTTGAGTATTTTCTTACAAATGTCTGTTACTCAACCACGGACACCGCCGCTGAGAATATTCTTCATAAATTTTACAATTTTTAGTTTAATTATTGGATCCATATTTCAAGGTCAGATAGAAAACAGGTTAACTATCCCAATGTACTATCAAGAAATGAATACTTTGGAAGATGTGGCTAAAAGCAAATTATTGGTGAAAGTTCATCCAAGAAACGAAGGCGTCATGAAATATTCAGAAGATCCACCAATAAAAACAATGAAAAATAGATATGAAGTTGATGATAATATTTTCAACGTGTTAAAAGCTATTGCATTTAAAAGGAATGTGGCAGTTATTGAGCGGAAAGTAAATCTAGAAGCAAAGATTTTTGAGCTAGAATTATTCTCCGAAGATAGGAGCTTACTTCATATTGTAGATCAACCAGTTGTTAATCAACATACTTCTTTTCATTGCAGAAAAGGTTCCCCAATAGTTCCGGAGCTAAACAAATTTCTACCCAGGGTAATTGAATCTGGTCTTCGACTGAAGTGGGAGACGGACCTTATGTTTAACCTTAAACTTAAGAAAAGAATATTTTTTATATCTTTACTGGTGAAAAATCATCTTCATGACTTTTCTCTAAATCACATTATCCCGTTTGTTTTAATGTTCTGTTTGGGAATGTCAATAAGTTGTATAGTATTTGCGGCAGAGTTTTATTTTGCCAATATCTTCATGAGCTAAAAAAAGATTATTTCAGAGAAAGAACGGGGACTCGTAAAGTTTTTTCTAAAAAAATTTTTTTAAATATACCGTTCTTTTCTATTTACAACTTTAAAAACAAGTAATGAAACTATCATGAAATCACTCAATATACCATCGTACAGTACTCTTTGGAAAATAGTTTATATTTTGTTTCTTTGTAAAATAGTAAATGGGAAATTAAACTGTTACTTTCTACTTTCCACACTTATCTCATTGAATATACACAATACACAATACGAGGCTATTCTATATTCTCAAACCTAGATTTACAATAATCCAAAGATCGGTTATGTGCAATTTCCCTACTGAATTCAACAGACTTTCACCTACTATAGATATCTTTACTCTCTGAAAGAATTTTTCGATCCCTGTTGTCTAAATTACGATTTAAATAATATTTTATAACTTTTAAATTTTTTTTTTTGTTGATATCATGTTACATATTATTATTTTCCCTATTGGCAGAGCAGGATTAATGGGAGCTTGGGGAGCTCTAGGTGGACTTCGGCCTCCACTCTGATCAAAATCTCAACTGTCTGTCTAAAAAGAATCATACGAGATGCATGCATCGCTTTTTTTATTTATTACATTTATGTAATAGGGCAACTTTGTATTTTTTATGAATTTAAAAAGTTCTATTAGGTATAATTTCATTGAATGTATGTATGGCATGCTTGATGTCGAAGAACTACATATATTCTCTTAACTTTTCTACTGTACTTCTACAGAAATGTATTAGGCGAAGTCAGCAGGGACCACAGAGTTTTTCTCTAGCCCCAGGCCTCCAGATGAGTTAATCCGGCCCTGTTTTTTGGTAGATTGAATTGAAGATTAGCGTGCCTTTCACAACCCAGAGTGTGTGAGACATAGATCTAGAATTTAAGATTGAATCTGAACCACTGTAGGTGTTCAAATTTCAAGGGGGTAAGAAATCGAACCCTGAACCCATAACCAGTGGATCTTCCAGCGTTGGGACATGTTTCAGTACAAAGCGGTCAATGTGCTGTACTTAGAACTATATACGTAAATATCACACTTACTTTTATATCAGTTTTAGGTCTTTATTTGTATAGAAATAACTTCGAAACAGTTACTTAAAAGATGTCATAGACGCTGAAAATACAAAGTAAAGGTGCAAAATGCAATTTTTGTAAAAAGTGCCGAGCATCTCAGACACACGTTATGCATCAGAGGGTTAATCTTATTGTAAATGCAAGATTTTTTTTTTTTTGAGCAAAAGAAACTATATTCGCCTCGTGTTCACTTAAAAAGAAAGGAAAAGTCTGGTTTTTTTCTTTTTTTTTAACCATTTCATTCTAGTAACGTTACATTTCTTTTGTATGCTTCCACGCCCCCTCCGTCCCGCTCATTTCAATAGTACTCTCTCAAAGAAACACGGAAAGAACTTTGTGTAGAAAACTTTGTTACACTGCATGTATATGTCTTTGTAAGAATTTGTGTGTGTGTGTGAAAGGGTATCTGTGTATGTATGTGTGTTTGAATCAAGGGGAATAGAACTTGAACTAGCAGAAAGAATGTAGGGAAACATGTAATGGAGGAAAGCAGACGGGTTAGATCTCACTCCGGCTGAGAAGCTAAAGAAAAAGAAAAAACATACACAAACACATTCTTCGCATAGCAATGCATTCTGGGAAAGGAGTTTGTTCCCAAAAGTTTGTCTCACGCATAAAAAAGAGAGAGATACTGGACTTTCTCTTCTTATTTTTCTTTCCCCTTTTTTCTCTTTTTTAACTTTACTTATTCCATCAAATCAACAAGTTTCTTTCAGTTACAAAACAGATTGAATCTAGAAAGGAAACAAGAGAGTCTCAGATTGAGTGGATCTGATCTACATATAGGTGGAAGATAACATATACATGGTGCGGAGGCAGAAGGACATCGCAAAGTTGAGGCACCGTATCTTAAACTTTTAGGCAAAAGTTCTTATTATAAAAAAATGATATTATGAAACAGTTAAAGATTATAACTATGAAATTTCTCATTTTCATTCTATAATTTCTCACTTTCATTCTATAATTTCTCACTTTCATTTCTATAATTTCTCACTTACATTCTATAATTTCTCACTTTCATTCTATAAGTTCTCACTTTCATTCTATAATTTCTCCCTTTCATTCTATAATTTCTCATTTTCATTATATAATTTCTCACTTTCATTCTATAATTTGACTATCGTATTTTCATTCTTCACACAGGAAGAAAAGGGTTTGAGGCAGTGGTATATTTTCTTTCCACTTATTTCTAACAAAACTTTTCCATTCAAAGCGTGTACCCTCTCACATGTAAGATATTCCTATTTTAAATTATAGGTAACTATACAGGTTGTTTCAATCCAACACCGACAATGTTTAGGAGGTGATTCCTAACACGAAGATAAGACAAAAAGTATAGACCAACCTGGGTGCAGAAATCCGTCATTTCGGAGTTACAGGCTGCCCAAAACATTAAAAAATAATGAACTTTAAAGGTTTATAGCTCCAATACCATGGGATTAACCGCAGTTAGGTCAAAACTTCACTTAGAAACTAGTATGTGCCCTTTCCAAATATTCATGTTTCAGAATCCTGAGGTACTTCCGCAACAATTTTTATAGAGGTAGTTGGTCAGTAGACTACTTCAAATTATACGCCTGTAGAAAATCTCCCTCTATAAAAATTGTTGCGTGAGTACCGCAGGATTCTCAAACATGTATTTTTAGATAGTGCACATACTAATTCTTACGTGAAGTCTTGACCCGATTACGGCAGGCCCCATAGTATTGGACCCTTTAAAGTTCATTTTTTCATATTTTCGGCAGCCTGTAACTCCGAAAGGAAATATTTCTACACCCAGGTTGGTCTATACTTTTTCTTCTTATCTTGGTGTCAGGAATCACTTGCAAAATGTTGTCTGTGTTGTTTTCAAACACCATGTATAAAATAAATACTGTGTATAGAACTTATTACTTATCTTTTTTGGTAGCATTTGTTACACTGTAAAAAACACTAGTGAAATGAATTTTAACACAGGGCAGTGGTCCCAGAATGACTACCACTTGTGCGTGTCCTTTCAACTCCAGTGTTATGTTACTAGTTTAACACAAAAGCGGTGTTGGACGGTGTTAAAATATGCACTTTGTTAATTCACCACAAGGAAAAATATCAAACGATCAAATGAACTGTGGTAAAAAAAAAAAAAAAAAACAGTTCTGTCCTAAATGATAATGGTGTTGAAGGAACACCGGGAAAATAGCACAGGGTGTAAAGTGTTAAAAATTATGTGTTAAACTAACACTTCTATGATGTTAATACGAGAAATGGTTAATTTCTACTATTTCTGATGGATGTATTCCTCAATCACCGAACTTGGTTCCCAAATTTTTACCTCTTAAATCCTGGCTAAAATTGATGGTTATCCATCAAGTAGTTCTTGGGATTAATTTTTGTCTCTCGGACGGACAGACGGATGTACATTGTAAATATATAAGGGAGTTTGGACGGACGCATGGACAGACGAGAAATATATAAAAGAGTTTGGACAGATAGGGAAACTTTATGAAGGAGTTTGGACGGGCATATGAACAGACAGAGTAAATATATAAAAGAGTTCGGACTTACACATTCACAGACAGAGTAAATATATAAAAGAGTTAGGATGGATAAATGGACAGACAGAGTAAATATATAAAAGAGTTTGGACAGACAGGTAAATATATAAAGGAGTTTGGATGGGTACATGGACAGACAGGGTAAATATATAAAAGAGTTAGGATGGATAAATGGACAGACAGAGTAAATATATAAAATAGTTTGGACAGACAAAGTAAATATATAAATGAGTTAGGATGGATAAATGGACAGACAGAGTAAATATATAAAATAGTTTGGACAGACAGGTAAATATATAAAGGAGTTTGGATGGGTACATGGACAGACAGGGTAAATATATAAAAGAGTTTGGACAGATAAATGGACAGACAGAGTAAATATATAAAGGAGCTTCCGAATATATATCCTAACTCCATAAACGTTTATACGGTTCGTCATATTGAATGTGACAATGGAACACACAGTACATACGTTTTAAATTTAAACCCACAAACTTGCGATTTAGGAAAGACCGTTGTCTTGAATATAATAAAAGGACAAAATCGTTTTGTGTAGTAAAAGCAGAGAATAAGGATTTCCTCTGTTGGAAAAGGCAAAATGTAAAGTTTAAAGTGAAGTTCTCTGAGAAAGAGAAAAAAAGAATTTCTTTTTACACACAAATCTGCATTGCTGCTGCCATCTGGCGTAAGGACAAGTTACGACTCTCCAGAGATCGTCCCTTACAACGAGAATGTATAAAGTTTGACCGTTCTTTAGGGCTCGGAGATGACAATTCTAGTTCTCTTAAGGCGCTGAAGTGGTAATGTTTTAAGGAAAATAAAGGGAGAAAACGACTACAAAAGAAGGGAGAAAGGAGATAGGAGAAAAGATAATAACAAAAAGGAACTTTTTTTTTTAGCTATCTACTTTTTCTTCTAACTCCTTTCACCAACTCAATTTATCTGGGTTCCCTTTTTTGCGTTTTCTTTGCCGCTGGCACTTCTGTACTTTTTAAAACATCGTGTTTTCATAACTGTATACTTTCAGCACCGGATTCTGAAATAAGCTTTATATTCCTGTGCTTTTTTCCTTTTCTTTTTCTTCTGTTTTAAATACACCATTGTTAAAACCAAATAATGCGACAAATGGTATAATTAAGTCAGAAGAAATTTTAGGTACTTGACTAATGAAGTAAGGCCATTTCTTCACTTTTTTTCCATTTCGGAAAATTGAAAGTACAGTTTCCGTCAATCATTATAAATATATGGTTTAACGTTAGGAGAATACCTGTAACATTTGTGGTACAATCTACTACTTATATATATATATATATATATATATATATATATATATATATATATATATATATATATATATATATATATATATATCCTGATCCTAACTATGTATAAAACTACGTGAACTGACATAAAATAAACGGTACTTTCGGTTGACGTGGAAAGTTGAAATTTGACATGATTGTAGCTTTCTGGGACCAACCCATAGGAAAATTGTCAAAAGTTACTATTTTTAATTTTTAGAGGGTCTAAAGGAGCGATGAAGAAATAAACCATGTTATTTGGACCTATGATCTCATGTTTTAAGTACTTGTACTTGGAATTGGAATAAAAACTTCAAATTCAGTATGTTTGTACGTTTTCTATAGGAGTACTTAACAAAATGACTAAAAATAAAAAAAATCGACTTTAGAATGGTTTTATAGGGGAACTGAAAAATCTTTCCTATGCTATTTATATGGGACATCTTCTGCACTCCCAAAATGTTTAGGCACTTCTGGCAGGATTAGAATGATGAAATTTGGCATTATTGTAGCCTTCTGGGACTAACTTACAAGAAAACTGCCAAAAGTAAATATTTTTAGTTTTTAAGGGATCTAAAAGGGTAAGAAAAAATCCCATTTATTTAAATGGGCGTTTTCTTGGGATACAATCTTTTTAGATGGTTAAAATAGGAAAAGAAACTTGAAATTCCGTAGAACTGTAAGTTTAAGAGGTACGAGGCCGTTTGCACATGAAACACGGGGATCTGGGGGCAGAGACCCATGTAGCCGAAAGCATATATATATATATATATATATATATATATATATATTAGAGCATGCATGAATTCACTTACATAATTACAAATACACATTTATAGATATGGCCATTTCAATTAATGAATTCAATAAGATTGCACAATAGTTCTTAGAGAACGGTCATTTATAGTAAATATGTCAAGTTCAGGATTACTTTCAGCATAGGAGTTAAAAATATAACACATTCTCCTAATAGGTGACATGTATAACGTATTTGTTCTTGCAGTAGGTAAATGAAAAGTAATATTTCTAGGGCGCGTGCGTTTACCTGGAACATGTAATTCTAATTGGGATAGTAAATACTCAAAGTCTATATTATTTTGCAATAATTTCATTAAAAAAATCAAAAGTTGGGTGGTACGTCTATCTTCGAGAGATGAGATATCGTGCTTACGAAGGAGGTCGGTATATTTTTCGAATTTTGGATATAGTCTGGTTTCCTTATAAGTTAAGTACCTCACAAAACGAGATTGAATCGCTTCAAGACGTGCTTTGTTTTTCTGGCTGTTGTGATGCCATATGATTGAAGAGTACTCAAGTTTGGATCTAACGTAACTATTGAACAGGGTTTTAAGAACATTAGTATTTGAAAAGTCAAAGCCAAGTCTGATTACGAAGCCGAGGTTTCTGTAGGCTTAACTAACAATGCCATTAATATGCTTGTTGAAGGAAAAGTTGGAGCTAATAGTGACCCCTAAGTCACTTACAGTGTCCACTCTTTGTACAGGAGTGTTCTTTATACTGTAATTAAATTTTAGATTATTAGTTTTCTTAGTGAATGTAATAACGTTACATTTTTTAATGTTAAGATTAAGTTTGTTCGATATACACCAAGTATTTAGTGCGCTTAGATCTTCTTGTAGTGCGAGAGCATCGGAGGGCTGGGAAATTCTTCGATAGAGTTTTACATCATCAGCAAATAATAATTTAGTACAGTTTGGTAGCACATTTGGGAGATCATTTATAAAAATTAAGAATAATAATGGACCAAGGTTTGAGCCCTGAGGAACCCCTGACGTTACAATGAAACTTGTAGTTGTTATATTTTTATAAATTATATGTTATCTGCGATGAAAGAGATATGCCATTAGGAATTGTCTAGCTTTGAGGGTGAAGTTGAATGAAATAAGCTTGTTCAATAAAATATCATGATCCAGTGTGTCAAAAGCTTTACTGAAATCCGTATACAATGCATCAACTTGATTTCTATTGTCAATATCTATTGTCAATTTTTATGTACAATCTTCAATAGTAAAGAAATGCTCGAAATATAGAACGACAAGGAATGTCTTTGGCATAGTTTCTGTCAATTGTTGGGTGAAGTGACATGCTCTTTCTTCACAAAGAAAGAATAAGGTTAATACAAAGCAATGTAAGGACATCAAAGATATACAACTTGTAACACAGTGAAAACGGGTGGGGTTGCCTACTTCATAGGCGCTATTGTTCACTGTATTATTTTTTAAAAAATAAATTTTGACCCTCAATCCTAACCTGGAGTTCAAACGGCTTCGTACGTCATTAGATTTATTGGTGAATATCTACCTCTGTACATTATTGGGTGCTTGTAGCTGACTCTTCTCTATACCAGACACACACAAACGGTGAGTATTGTATAAGTATTTTAACGTTACTTATTGTCTTTTCACGTGTAGAATAGTACTATATAGACGTGGTGACTTGAAGTAGTGGATGACTCCCCCAAAGCTTAGATCCCCAACAAAACTTTCTGGGCCCCGCGTAGCGTAGTCGCTCACGTTCTCGCCTTCGGTGTGAGCAACCCCGGGTTCGATTCCCGGTGGGGCCACTCGGTCGAAAAAGTGTAAATCCTGAATGAGGTTTTCCTGGATTTTCCTCATTCACACCAGGCAAATGTCGGGATGGTACCTAACATATAGGTCCCAGCCCGCTTCCTTGATTCCCTTTCCGCGGATAGTGTGCACGCTGAGCGACGTCATCACTCAAACATGACGGGCTAACATGGTCTTAGATGTCGAAAACCCAGAAATATAAATCCTAAAATCCTGGCGTGAATACAATCCTAAATTCCACCCTGCGGAGACTTATATCTTATGGTTGAATGTGCTCCATTTTATCGTGTTATTCCTGACTGATATCGACCTGACACTATAGACCTTTTTAAAAAATAAACTCAGATGTACGAAACGTCATTTCGTTAAAATCGGTAAACTTTACAGAAAGCAGTGGCGTACACAGGATTGTTCAGGGTTTAAACTCTCCTCCTGAGCATGATGTTATGTATAATAAAAATTTACTATATTAGGATTCATAGGCTATATAAAAGAAATCACACTTTCCTCAAAGAAATGGGATTGAGTATTTGACCCCCTCCATTGCTTGATCAAAATTCTACAAACGTCACTGACGGAAAGTAACAGAAGAATTACGAGCAGATACAGTAACACACGTCGTCGCGTCGAACGACACTAATCTTCCTTACTCTTGCTTCAGTTAACTAAATCAACACACTTTTCGAATCATCAGTAATTCAATCAACAACTTGGTATCATTACAGAAAAAAAAGTGAAAGATGGTATTCGGCGTGAAATGACATAAAGTAATTACAACAAATATGATAAATTGCAAGTGTTTCAGGTTCAGGATGATATAAGCAATACTACTTTGAAGATATAGACAAAAACAAAAAGAATTCATTGTCCAGAAATTATTTCCTGTTTCTTCCTACGCACGTACACACACACACACACACACACACACACACACACACACACACACATATATATATATATATATATATATATATATATATATATATATATATATATATATATACAGAGAAAGAGAGGGAGGAGAGAGAGAACTCTATCATTCGTGAATTACTAAGGAGGAAAAATCAGATTTGTGCACTTCAATCTACGTAATTGAACCACATACTGCATCGTAGTATAGGTAGATACGTCAAAATGTAATTAATCCTCTTGTCATTATAAGTTTCGTGTTATATATTATTTTCCTCTATTTGAAACAGTAATTAATTCTAAAATATATATATTGCATTTGTAGTTTAACAAATATCGTTTTGTAGATACTTTTGTTCGGTTTAATCTTATGATGTACTTAGCGTCAATTACCTGCTTCGCTAGGTTAAACTAAGAAAAATTAGTAATACGTTCAGTTAGTCAGTCACTTTTTACTATTATTGAAGCACTCTCTGATATCGGTTACTTTCGATCATTTTTGTATACCTCCCACTCCCCTCTCCAAGTTGCGGGGCTGACTTTGGATATAAACGGCATCGGGGCTGTCACTATTCATCTCAATGACCGCGAAAACCATAGATTCGACACTAATATATGTCATTTTCAATCATTTCTATATATATATATATATTCCCCTTCTCCTCCAATAAATTGTATCGTCAAAGTGAAACGATAAACTACTCCAGAGCTGAACCTCATCTGGTCACGAACATAGCCACTTTCATTTTTATTTCTACAGCCAGGTATTCATAGTAGGCATGTAAAAAATGCTTCTTGTTATGTGAAGCATGCTATTGAAGATGGCGTAGCAAGTACTGTTCCTAGTGTAGAACATTATTATTATTATTATTATTATTATTATTATTATTATTATTATTATTATTATTATTATTATTATTATTATTATTATTATTATTATGCCAAAATGTTAAAATTAACAGCAAGTACAGTTTCGAGGACAAACGTTATACAATAAATTCTGCGGGTTATATCAAACCTACTAAATATTTGTGAAGATCAACAGCGCAGTTTGGATCTCATATACAGATTGACGTACAGTATATAACATGTAACTGACGTATGTAACATACGTATAAATATAGTGATAAATATACATTGTTCATCGATTGTTGGCGAATAACTTTTAGGTATTTCGTTAGTACTGTACAATTTTTGTTGCATTTATTAGTTTCAGTTTCCTAGCTCCTGCATATGATCAGGGCCGGATTTTGCATTTTGGCGCCCCTAGGCCCAATAATTTTTTCCGCCCCCTAGTCTGGTTAAAGTTATTTTCCTAAAAACCTTTATTAAAAAATTATATCAGGCCTATATGTTAATTGTTTAAACACCACTCCACGATGCAAATAGTTTAACTTTACCAACAATTATTTTTTACAATGAACTTCAAAATAAGAATGCTTTATTAGCCTGATTTTTTACAATCAATTCAAAAAATATGTTAAGTTATGGCTATTATTTTTATTTCTAGATATTTTTTTAATTTTTTTCTCTCAGCCGTGCGCCCCCTGGGAGCTTGCACCCATAGGCCCGGGCCTACCGGGCCTATTGGGAAATCCGGCCCTGCATATGATAATTTTCCTCAAACTTCCAACTTCCTACCTTAAAGCTTCTTAGAGCAATTTCCTGTAGTGAACTTTAATTTTAAAGAGTAAATTTCATTTTGTGTAGCCGAAATTGTCACATGAGGATTAATAAACTGTTCTTCATCTGTTTCGATAATTTTAAAGAAGTGATAAATAAAATAGAATGATCAATACCGACTTCAGTTTCTCATTTTTAACACAATATATCTATTAAGCTTATTAGTGAATGCACTAAGGATATGCGAAATACAGGTGCTAATGCACTTTTGTCCACGATAGTACATTTTCTTCCCCTAGATGGGTCCGAACAGAGGTACTTCACATTTAGTCCTATATCATAGGGAATTTTGAGGAGATGCCGATAATTTTATTTTCATGAGTTGGCAACCCTAAATATGATATGGGGTGTGGAATGGTTGGTGATTGTATACAATTAGAATTGTTAATTAAGAACAGTATTTTAATCTATAGTCTACAGCAAGCTTAAGACTCGACAGGAACAATTACAATGTTCAATAACAACAAGAAGTTTTGGAATAATTAAAAAATGCATCAAAAGATTGCAATCCTGGCCAATAAATATTTTTTTTTATCAGGGGCTTCAAAATGTTTGAATGGAAAATAAAATCGAGTTTCTTTTCTTTTTACGAAATATACAAATAATAATGAGTTAAGTGATAGCTTGGGTTTGGATACACTGTAAGTAGTTCTCCAGATGTAAGGCCTACAAGAAATTTTTTGATTGAAACATATTTTATCTTTTGATGCATTTCTGGATCGGGGCCACAAAGTTTTTGAACAGCCCCTATATCCAGTTTTCGTATTTGTCACGGAAAAAGGTCATCATACTGAGCTAAGTGATAGTTTGGGTTTGGATACACTGTAAGTAGTTCTCCAGATGTAAGGCCTACAAGAAATTTTTTGATTGAAACATATTTTATCTTTTGATGCATTTGGATCAGGGGCCACAAAGTTTTTGAACAGACCCTATATTAGGTTTTCGTATTTTCTACGGAATAAGGACATCATACTGATTTAAGTGATAGTTTGGGTTTGGATACACTGTAAGTAGTTCTCCAGATGTAAGGCCTAAAGAAAATTTTTGATTGAAACATATTTTATCTTTTGATGCATTTGGATCAGGGGCCACAAAGTTTTTGAACAGCCCCTATATCCAGTTTTCGTATTTGTCACGGAAAAAGGCCATCATACTGAGCTAAGTGATAGTTTGGGTTTGGATACACTGTAGGTAGTTCTCCAGATGTAAGGCCTAAAGAAAATTTTTGATTGAAACATATTTTATCTTTTGATGTATAAATAAGTAGGTAGTTCTCCAGAACAAAACATAAGAAAGGCCTACAAGAAAATTTTTGATTGAAATATATTTTATCTTTTGATGCATTTCTGGAACGGGGGGCACAAAGTTTTTGAACAGCCCCTATATCCAGTTTTCGTATTTGTCACGGAAAAAGGCCATCATACTGAGCTAAGTGATAGTTTGGGTTTGGATACACTGTAGGTAGTTCTCCAGATGTAAGGCCTAAAGAAAATTTTTGATTGAAACATATTTTATCTTTTGATGCATTTGGATCAGGGGCCACAAAGTTTTTGAACAGACCCTATATTAAGTTTTCGTATTTTCTACGGAATAAGGATATCATACTGAGTTAAGTGATAGTTTGGGTTTGGATACACTATATGTAGTTCTCCAGAACATAAGGCCTAGAAGAAAATTTTTGATTGAAATATATTTTATCTTTTGATGCATTTCTGGAACGGGGACCACAAAGTTTTTGAACAGTCCCTATACCCAGTTTTCGTATTTTCTACGGAATAAGGACATCATACTGAGTTAAGTGATAATTTGGGTTTGGATACACTATATGTAGTTCTCCAGATATAAGACCTAGAAGAAACTTTTTGACTGAAATATATTGGATTTTTTTATCCAAAAATTGCGTCAGAGCAATACCTGCGTTGTTTAGAAAACATCGCATGCAAGGAATTATTCTAGTTCTTTCATAGTCTCTTCGGTACCTTGTATAGAAAGATCCATGATCATTTTATGAACCAACGTTTTGTCTTTCCACGTCCTCGGAAGCCGTGATTTCTGTGGTTACAAGCAACCAATGTAGCAACAACTTCGCAACACCAAAGTTCAGGAAGATGTTAACAATGGAAGAGACAGAAAAAAAAGAATAAAAGCTGTAGCTGGGACACATCTTGCTCAACGAACAAATACCGCTGTTTCTCTAAATGCAGGTCACGTGATCTCTTCTAATGAACTGCAACCCTCCAGGATTTCTCATCGCTTCCCTTCTGTTAAATCCTCCACTCTCACAAGGTTCAGCCCTTTTGTCTACCCTTGCTCGATGATTTCGAAATTCCACCTTCTAACAGATTCCGATTTCCAGAGTGACTGAAGCAACAGCTTCTATCTAGTTCTGTTTCTGTCTTACTTCACCTTTCTCTTCTTCTTCTTCTACAGAAATTCCCTCCCCCGACCACTTTCACCCCATTGTTCGTCTCTCTCGCTCGTAGCAGCGAGAGAGAAAACTCATCCGTATTCCGGTGACGTCACAAAAAAAAGTAGTTCCACCTTCTAGTGATACGCACTAATCCAGTCTCGGATTATCATTTCATGCTCTTCCGGCAGTCAAAGACGAAGGTGAACAGCGCTAAATGAAAACGAAATTTCTCACACTACTCAGAAGTGTTTTTTAATTTCTACTTTTATTACTCAGAAAAAGACATGCCTAAGTACCTAGTTAGAATGTACTTACTTTTAAAAAATAGTTGTACAAAACTAATTACTTCTTATTCTATGCTGCTTCTTTTGTTTAATAGAATATAATAATTGTACCAATCGCATATATTTTAATCAAGCTAGACCCTAGCCATACGAGCTAAATACACGGTTCTGATTGGTTGATGTTATCCGTTTCTCGCCCAGTAGCATACATATAGCACAAATCAACCGGCAGCTGCTGTCGGTTCTCATGGCAGAGTGTGGTAGTGCATGGGCTAGTAATGAAAATCGCTTTTGACGTGGGTTCAAATCCGGCCCAAGGAAGGTTTTGTTAATTTTCATCACACTTTTATCATTAAAACAAGATAAAAATAATATTCATGTACACTTGTACATAATATATAATGCACAAACAGTAATTTACTTACGTTACGAAACATAGCTGAGCGAGCGTAAAGGGTTAGAAGCCTCACAGGGTTCGTTATATTCCACCTGCACTCCCATGATAATACCACGTGACATTACGTCACTCTCGGGAGGTGCAACTTCGATGTAAATCTAACCTCACCCGCGTCCTTGTGACCCAACTTAAAACAGTTAACTAGGATTGAGCGTGAAAAGAAAAATACATGCCTTCCAATCAGCGATGCCCATTTCTCCTAAGAATTTGGGCTCATTAGAATATTCCCAAATTCATCACTTTCTCGTAATAAGAATGGCCATTTTCCATTATTTGTTTTATTTATTGTAATTTAAAAGAACAGGGAGCATAATAAATAACTATATACTTATTTCTTTTATGTATGTAATATTAACGAAGTAAATTGACTTTGACAAGTCATGTAAGCTCCGCCCACTGAAAACAGCCTGGCGCCATGTTTTTGCGGAAATGACGTAAGTAGAATCAAAGAGTCTATAGGAAGTCTAAGGACTTATCTAGAAATAGAGCAGATAGAAAGAGTTTATTGTTTTCTTTTTAATTTGAGAGTATATTGTAAAACAGCATGTATAATAATTTGCCTTCCACTACCTATGTTAAAAGAAAGCCACTCTTAAGAGTCTTCATCCCGGCGAAATTAAAATACCGCTAATTTTACAGTAATTGTGTGATATCTTCAAATAGATAAAAGATAATTGAAATATGGAACAAGAGCGCCCTACACAATATTATTTTGCGTGAGGTATCGTTATCACAAATCATCTAGTGGCTTTCCGTTTTCAGCTGTTTAGAAACGCGAAAATAAATGCCGATTTTCAAAATGGCTCGAAATCGAAAGCAGATAAGCGAGTCGTGATGACGGTATCTCATGTAAAATAATATTGTCTAGGGCGCTCTTGTTCCACATTTCGAGTATCTTTTATCTATTTGAAGATATCACATAATTACTGTAAAATTGGCGGTATTTTAATTTCGCCAGGATGAAGACTCTTAAACGTAAAAAAAAAATATTATTATAGCACCTATAACTGTATTGGGTGGCGTTCTTCTAATTTTACAATTACAGAGACATGCTTAAACTTTCTTATTACATTAGTTATTGAACCTGCTCGCTATTGCAATATTAAATTATTCGGAATACATACTGTAAAGATCACAATTCAAATTTATTACGAACTTTTTTTTAACAAATTAGCTTTACACAACCACAATTAATTTATATTGGCTTTCACTTTAAGAGACCCCATCAAGATGAAATTAAAATACCGCTAATTTTGCAGCGATTATCTGATATCTTCAAATAGATAAAAAAAATAATCAAAAAGTGGAACAAGAGCTCGCTAGATAATACTATTTTACATGAGACAACATTATCACGACTCACTTATCTGCCTTCGATTTCGATTTCCAGCCATTTAGAAAATCGGCATTTATTTTCGCGTTTCTATATAGCTACAAACGAAAAACTACTAGGTGATTTGTGATAACGGTACCTCATGCAAAATAGTACTGTACAGCGCACTCTTGTTGCACATTTCGATTATCTTTTACCTATTTGAACATCTCATATAATTACTGTGAAATTAGCGGTATATTAATTTCGCAGTGATTAAATCCCTTAAGTACTTATTTCATGAAATATTATTTAAATCATAAAGACAACAATTACTACTAGTATATATCTGTTTACATTATACAGGACAAATGCGCTATTTCACTTTCTCACCAGGCATATGTTTTAAGTTTGAAATATAGGCAAATTTTATAAAGTAAATTATTGTCAAATAAACATAATTAACCTTCGGATACCCAAGGAAGGTACAAATGTACATGTCACAGACACACGAGGTTGACTAGCGTTCTTTACATTATGGGCCAGACTGTAACGAAACTTATTTCCTCAGTTGTAAGGTTACCTCCTGTTACGTATGTAGTAAAAATTACACTGGGGTACATTTGTACCCCCTTTGGGTATCTATGTTATCATACTTGTTTCAAGTATTTTAATATTTCATTGTTTTCAACGAAATATAGAATAAAGAACAGGTAATATTAGAGCCTATTGCAATATATCGTTGCAATATTGCATTCATATTCCAATATTGCAATCTTTCCTGCCACATAAATATTAGGAAATTAATTCAGTTTTCTAGAGTATAAACAAACTTCCGTTTCGCTAAAATAACCTACCTAAACTTACCCTAAACTAACCTACACTAACAAAACATAACCTAACATAACCTAACAAAGCACATCCCAACATAAACTAACATACCAATATTATCGATGCCACAAATAAGGATGCTTCTAATAGCAAACATTTCTATTGGGGTATACCTGTACCCCTGTTGGGAATCCGGAATTAAAAAATATGGGTATTCGAGGTTTAACGAATCAAACAAACATAAAATTGTTATTAAACACCTGTAATTATACTTGAGATTCTGAAAAATGAATGAAATATTTCAGTTTTACGCCCCACGGTTATTTCATGCAAGCTAAACGATGCGATGAACGACAATATATAAAATTATTAAACGAAGAAAGAGAGAACTCTGAAAAACCTACTCATAGCGTGTCTGTCTTCCACAAAATTCCCATGGTGTGAGCTGAGATCGAACCAGGGACCCCCATACACCAGAGGTGAGAGGGACCACACTGAGTCATCGAGGCCCCCTAAAGAGATTCAATATAAATAAGACTGATAACCGAATAATAACTACTAACATATGTTATTTGAGGCTTTCTTTGTACCAATTCTACACATAGATAGCAAGTCCACTTATCTCTTTGCAAAAAAGTAAAATTAAGTTAATTTTAACGTCCCATGATTACGTCCTTAGGCTAAAGGAGATGGATGATTACTGAAAGTAAATAATGAACAAATAAAGTTTTGTGCTCCCCCATCGGAAATAGAACCTCTGACAACGTACACCAGAGGAATACGCGCTAGCCACTAGACCAACGATGAGGGCTTACTTTTCTCTTTCAGTTCAGTTCATTTCTTCTCATTATGGGAGATTCTTGGTGTGCTTTAGGATTCTTCACATTTTCTCCTTTTACCTAGGTATTTAAGTTCCCCAAATCGGTATTGTGATGGATCAGGGGTGTACACACAGAAGGAGACTTGCATTACGAACTCTGTCAAACTCATATTCCCGAACTCATATCCTGTTCAGAATCATATCCCCGAACTCTGTCAAACTTCTCAGTTGTTGTAACAGATATACTTGAAGTCGTCGCTGTTCAGGTTTGATAGACTCTCTGCCAGCACTGAACCTCTTATGACCATTTAAAACATGGTAGAGTTCTCGCAATTTGTTCCCACCTCCTGTGCTTGCTGGAGGTGCAGCCATGTTCACTTCTGAAATTAAAAGTAACAGGATGTTAATGTCATACAATATTGCATTTTGCAAAGTAGTCTATACAGATCTTGTCCTATAAACCCTGCAAATTTCAGCTTCCTAGCTCATTTTTTTCATGATAAGCCTCAATCTTTATCACCTCCCCCCGTTCAGTTTGAATGTGTTGCCAACACAGTATTTGGTAGAAAATATTCATTTCAGTACCATACAATGGGACGAGACGATTAATAGGTCAATGTCCAAGAACAAACAATAAGGCCATCATAATTCTGTTTAGACTTTAACCAGAAAGACAATTGTCCACATCTTGCAAAAACTAATGTTGCAGCAAAATATTCAGCATCTTTTTCTAGTTATTACACTGAACATAAACTAAATATCCAGAGGAAATTACGAAAAAGAAAGTCATGATATAATAGAAGCAAGCAAAAAAGAGAGAAAAACTGAATGATAGAAAGTAAAATAAAGGGAAATAGAATCAAAGAATCATTCTGAAAAGTAACTTTGTGAGTTGTTTTGTTTCCTCCAAATCAAACGCCTTTAGTCCTAGACAACACCTGGGAATAAAGTCTGACATTTAAAGCGGCTGGAAACACGAACGAACTGATGTCCTGAGGGAAATTTCTTAGAAGACATCGGAACAACGAAAGAACAGAACAATTCACTTTTTCTCTGGCAAAAACGAAAGTCAAAAGATAGTAATTGACATCCAGTTCTTTTCGTGAGCTTTTAAGATTTGAAAATGATTACTAATGGAAAAATAGTTATGCTTAAAGTTCATAACTTATGGTTATATGTACGAGGCATGATCAAAAATACGATGAATAGTTTTTATCAAAAACAGAGTATAAGCTTAGATGGAATTTGATTGAATCTCCTTCAAAGTACTTTCCCTGGCCAGCAATGCACTTCTCTCAACGTTGGATCCATGACTGAAAGCATTTCTGGAAGACTTATTTTGGAAGTGCGTTCAGCTGCTCTGTCGTGGCCATCTCAAAGTCAGAGATAGTGTCAAAACGCTTTCCTTTCAGCACAGTTTTAATTTTTGGCAAGAGTCAGAAGTTGCATGGAGAGCACAGTGAATGTGACAGACAGGAATATTTTTTCGGCCTAAAACTCGCGGATCAAAACCAAGGGTGGCACGGCGCGTTTTCGAGCTGAAGAAAGAAGCCATTCGTCCATTTAATCGGTAGTTAAAATGCTTTTCACGGACCCATACGAGATGTTTAATTGTTCGAAAAAAGCTCTCGAATAGTAAGTCATTCGCCTGTTTGAACAAATCATTTGTGCCACAATTTGCACGTTTTCATTTCTTTCGACGTCGAAGGACGTCTCGATCGTTGCTTGTTTTCAACTGACTCTTTGCCGCTTTTGAATCATTCATACCACTTATAAACAATCTTCAGTGCCACCCCTTCAACGCCATATACAGATTTTAATACTTTATGAGCTTTAGTGGCACTTATTTGCAGCTTAAAACAAAACTTAATGTTGGCACGTGACAGACACTCTTAACACGTCCTCACTCTTTTGCCTCTGAAAGCCAACTAACACGTCGCAACTCGTTCAAACTCGATACTGACTGTAACAAAGATTTAGGCTACCGGGGTTACTAGTTGAAACGGATACAACATCGATAGAGGCACAGTGCGATTACATTCACCGTACTTTTTGATCACACTTTGTATTATAGTATGCAGGTCTTTGGTGACTGAATCTTTGGCCATCATATTTAGAGTTGGATTTGAATAAGAGAGTATTGTAATATCGTCTGCATATGACGACGACCCACGTGCCCCGTCACAACAACAGTACCCAGCAGACGATGAATGTCACCATCCAATATATGACCGAAAGAGGACTATAATATCACCATCAAGAAGATCATCGAGGATTCACGAAGATTCGATATAAAAGACGTCGCAGTACCTTCGATGGTATCAGTCTCGCCACATTGATCACTCCTATCGTTCTCTCTGCTGTGTCTGGGCTCTGAGTTTGACCGTATCCTCTCCTGGCTTTATGTGGGTCCTGAGAGGTCAATATCACAATCTTTTGTCTGCGTCTGGGTTCTCAGTATTTCTACCACTGTGTCTGGGCCCTGAGGGTTACCATACACCGACCTCTTATTACAACTGGTCCCTAGTACAATTCTAATGACCTATCATCAAATACTGGAGAGGTTTGAGAAAAGCCTTTGGGTCTCATCCTAAACGAAGGGAAAATCTCAACATACACTTCCTTGCGGGAGAAAGCACTGTAGGTGTAGGTGGGGACCCACTGACTCACGGGGTAAGGAGTCAGTCACTACCAAGTGCCAACAGCCTTTCTGGAGGGCGGATGAGCGGGTGAGGCCAGGGCATCTTCTTGCCCTTAGGAGGGGAAACAGTTCTAAAAGACGGATGAACCACCAAGTGGTCAACGGCATAGATATGTGAAAAGGAAATGGGAATACTGCTACATTATCTTTTCCCAGAAGGGACGAAGGAGGAGAACAAATATAGTATAATGATGGTCCTTCCTGGGGTAAAAAAAATCCGGAAGTAAAATAGTCCCCCGTTCGGATATCCGTGTGAGAACTACTCCGGGAAGAATCTTCACAGAAAGAAATAATAATAATAGCTGGACTTTACGACGTATGGAGAAACTTGAAAATTTAAAAGTGGAAATGGACAAATATAAACGAACATAGTGTGCTTAAATGAATGAGATCACCAGGAAAATTAGAGGCAATATCGGTAAATTACACAATAGTCTATTCGGGTGGCGTTAAGGCCGAGAATGGTGTTGCGATAGCAATGAATAACAAAGTAACAAGAAGTGTAATCAAAGTGGAACGTTGCAGTGATAGCTTGATGTTTGTAAAACTAAGTGCAAAACCAGTGGATATTGTGATAATACAAGTATAATGCCAACAAGCTACCATGATGACAATGAAGTAGAAGTACTGTGTGGTGAGATTAGCGACATATTGCATCAGGGAAGACTTTAATGGGAGACTTTAACAGCATAGTACGAGAAGGAGCCGCAAATAAGGTGGTAGGACCATTTGGACTAGGTAGAAGAAACGAATGGGGTCAAATGCTTATCGAGTTCTGTAGGAAAAAGGATTTGGTGGTGATGAACACGTAGTTTAAGAAAAGAAAAAACAAGCTATATACATGGAAAAGTCCAGGAGATAAGAAACGCTACTAAATCGATTACATTCTGGTGTAGCAATGTTTCAGGAGTAGTGTACAGGACGTGAAGACACTACTGGAAGTGGATATCGATTCGGATCACAACCTCCTAGTGAAGGAAGTGCAAACCTGGTTAAATACAATCAAGAAAAGTGGGAGGAGAAATCGAAAATGGAACTTAGAGAGACTAAGAAGTATGGACAGTGATATGAAAGAAGAGATTGAAGAAAAATTCTGTGTGATTGGCGATATGGTAGACAATGTAGAAAATAGTTGAGGGAAAGTTAAGCAGATTCTACTTGACACACTCCACAACAACATTAGCAAGATGGAAAGAGCACCGAGAAAACCGTGGGTAACTGAAACGATGCTTAAAAAGATAGAACAACGGAAAAGGGCGGAAAGCACGGACATCAAGGGATACAGTAGGCTGAGTAACGAATTGAGAAGAGAGACGGACAAAGCCATAGAAAAGTACATGGAAAAGATATGTGAAGAAATAATGAAACTTCAACGACATGATCTGATGTATCAGAAAGCACAAGAATTAGGAGGAAAGCTAACAAATGCATACGTACATTTTGGATCGAAGAATAACAAGGTCATGTAGTTACTGACTATCAAAGAATTCTTAGAGTTTGGAAGAAATACTTAAAAGACCTATATGGCCAGAAGAACCGCCCCAAAGATATTGCGTTTGAAGCAGAGGAAGAGGTGTGTAATGGTGAAAAAGGACCCAGTATATTAAAAAGTGAAATAGTACAAGTTATCAAGGACAAGCAAAGGAGGAAGGCCACTGGAGACGACGACATACCAGCAGATTTGCTCAAGGGATTAGGAGACAACGCAATGAAAGTATTGACTTCACTTAACAAGATCTACCTGAGTAGAGAATGGCCAGAGGATTTTATTGATGTCACAGTGACTGCATTACCCAAGGAGAAAAAGGAAGCAAAGAAGTGCAGCGATCATAGAACCATTAGCCTTATTTCCCACACTGGAAAGATAATTGCACGCATACTGAACAGACTGCTGGAAATAAGATAGAAAACATGTTGGAGAAAGCTCAGTTCAGATTCCGGAAAGCAAAAAGACCAGAGATACTATTGGGTTGATGAGAATTATCTCAGAATGAGTTCTGGACATACTGGAAGATTTGTGTTTGTCCTTCACAGACTGGTAAAAAGCTTTCGAGAGGGTCAAGTGAACGAAACTTTTGCAAATAGTTAAAGAAATAGGGGGTCAACTGGAGATACCGACGACTCATTCGCAACCTGTACATGGAACAACGAGTCAAGATACGCTTCAATGAAGGAGAAAAAAATAGTGTGGAGATTGGAAGAGAAGTGAGACAAGGATGTAGTATGTCGCCTCAATTATTCAACATTTACAGTGAATGCTTAATGAAGGAAGCATTAATGGGAATTGGAGATTTTAAGATTGGAGCGCAGATCATAAACAAGATCAGGTATGCAGATGATACGGTTATTATAGCTAGAACCGAAGAAGGACTACATGAGATGATTGACAAAGTAGTTGACACTAGAAAACTGTATGGAATGGAAATCAACATCGAAAAGTCGAAAGTCGTGAAAGTATCCCGTGAAAACACGCCCTTACGGATCAGAGTAGAACAAAGAGAACTTGAAGAGGTCGATAATTTCAAGTATCGGAGAAGTATTTTGACGAGAGACGCTTACTGCACCAAAGAGATCAGGTCAAGAATTACCACAGCCAAAGAAGCATTCAACAAGAAAAGATCCCTTTCAACCAGCATGCTTAACATTGGGCTAAGGAAGAAATTGGTGAAGTGCTATATACGGAGTAGGCTATTGGACTTTAAGGTTCCGAGACTTGGACATTATGGAAGTTAGAGAAGAAATATTAAAAGAGCTTCGAAATGTGGTGTTGGAGGAATATGGAGAAGATAAAATGGACATACAGAAAAAAAAATGAACTGAAATCTTTAAGTTTTACGTCCAATAGTTACGCGGTTAGACTAAAGGAGACGGTGATGATGAGAAATGAATGAGATGATGGAATGAAGAAAAAGGGAGGAAACGGGAGAACCCCAAGAAAACCCACGCACACGGTGTTTGTTCACGACAAAGTAACCTTGGCGTGAGCTGGGATCGAACCAGGGACCCCGTGCACCAGAGTTGAATGCTGTACCACTGAGCCCCGCGGCCCCCAATGGACATACAGAGTAACAAAGGAAGATGTTTTAAAACGGATAGGAGAGAAGAGGACGCTTCTAGCCACTACTCTTTGTAGGAAGGCCAATTGGATTGTACACATCTTGCGAAGAAATTGTCTTCTTCATACCACTATAAAAGGAAAGATGGAAGAAAAGCGAGGAATAGGACGAAGAAGAACACAAGTGATCGATGATTTGAGAGATAGAAGAAAATATTGGGAGTTAAAAGAGGAAGCTGAAAAATCGAGAAACATGGAAGAAACATTACGAGGCCCAAACTAAAAATTAAGAAGAAAAAAACTTATCTGTTCCAGGACCTGCCAATAGGCACAATACTTCATAATTATCAAATTAAGGGACAGTATTAGTTTTTGGACCGTCTTTGTTAAAGTTATACTGTAGTGCATTATAGTCAACTTATATAATAAAACGGTTGTGGGAGGAAGTCCAAATCCTGTGTACCATCATTTGCCTCTACCAGTCCGTTTCCGCAGAATTTTATATATCAAACTATCGAGTACATTAATGCAATCTTGACCAAACCTTACAAGCTGATAGATCTTGAGGAATTGAGTACACAAGAAATATTAATATCTGTACACCATGTGATACCATGATCCATCATAACTCTGAAGATTATATTGTTAGATGTTTCTGAAATTTACGCGTGAGCTAGAGGACTGCACAGGCCTGAATTTTTAGTCCGGGCCCGGCTCGGCCCCTTGAATTTGTGATGTGAGGCTCGATCCGAGTTCAAAATGTGTTTTAGCATTTAGGTCCGAGTGCGGCACGAGATCCTGTGATAATCAAATGAGCCCGAAATAAGCCCGAATTGCAGAAACGTAATAATTAACGCAAAATTGTATTTTTATTCACAGCAATTAGAGGTTTAATTTTTCACTTGTGCTTTATAAGTTCTCCAGAAAAAACGGTCCGATAAATATAATTATACAGTATGTTTAAAAAGTTAGGCCCGAAAAGGCTCGAGAAATATGGTTGTATATTTAGAAATTTATGGCCCGAGCTCGGCCCGGAAAAGGGGCCCGAAATGATATATGTTTTGTAGGCCTGAGTCCGGGCCGCGGGCTCCTCCCGATCCCGTGCAGACCTGTAATGTGAGCACAAAGAAAGAAGAATAACTAAAATACCAGAAACTAGAAATGAATGATCATATCTAAGTTATGCATGATCATATACAGTACATATTGTAGAAACACTGTCAGCTATTGTAGTTTTATGGTCTAGCAACGAAGACTATTGTCAGATCCTAATGAAGTTTACGTGAGATCACAAGTAAAGAATACTGTTTCAAAGAGAAGATGTGTGGGAGTTATGCGTAAAAGATACCAGAGGCGGATATAGAAATTAAATATTGGGGAGAGCCAGCCAGACCCCAGACTATGATAAGTATATCATGAGTTTAGTATACGCTTTAAAAAGTATATACATAATAGCTTAAATTATTTTTGTAACTGAAAACTGGGGGCCCTAGACTAGATCCACCACTGAAATCTACGCTTATTATGGTTAATTACTATATTCTCAGTACATCTATTGAAGTGTTTCTAGCTGTAGTTCCAAAGACTATCGTTACATTTACATTCTAATGAAATTAATATTAGACCACCCGGAAAGTATGCTCTTTTAAATAACAAAAAAAAAAAAAAGAAAAAAAAGAAAAGAAAAAAAAGAAAAAAGAAAAAAGAAAAAGAATAATCAAAATCGCTGTACTAATTATTAAAGTTATGCACTTACGTCCTCCTTTCTTTGAAGTCGGTTAAAAATGAAGTTCAAAATTCCTATTTGGCATGTTTAAACGAAAATGAAATCTTTCAGTTTAACGTCCCACGAGTATGTTACCCTTTAGGCTTAGGGAGACAGATGATTAAAGCAAGTGAATGATGATGGAAGAATTGGTGGAATTTGAAAGTGGGAGGAAACGGAGTAGTCCTGAGAAAACCCATTTACACGATGTTGTAAACCGCAAACTTAATCGCCCGGGAATGGAACCAGGGACCCTACTCACTAGATGTAAGGCCCGTACTACTGAGCCACCGTGCGCCCCCCAATGCTGTGTTTAAAGGAAAAATTCTTATTCATGATACTATCACATACTAACTATTGGATATTCTATATGTAATACTGTGTAACAAGAAAGTATGTCTACAGATGAAACATAAGTATAATAATAATCGATTTGAGTTGAACGAAACGCTGTCGATAAGCGTACAGTATACCCCTTAGTAGCAAGAAAACTTACGGCCAGTTAGCGAGCGCTTGACTTTTGGCTTTCTACGTTTGCACTTGAAACGCACATTTCATACAATCTGCCTTTTGTTGTACATGCAAGCGATGCGTTATCCCCTTCCCAGAGCGTCATAGCATCACTGGCCGTTCATTGTCTATTGACTTGACGTGTAAACCGCTTGAGTCAAACTTGAATGGAACATTGAATGCAAGGTTGCCCTCATGTAACTTCGTTGCTGGAATCCGGCTCGCGGCATGCTTGCACCTTTCCCAATCTAGTTGGGTCCAAGCTTGGCCGACTTGCAATTCAAGCTTACAGCAAGCAGTTTGTAAGTTTTCTCTGCCACTGAGGTTTTTATGCGTAATTTTGATAAAATCAATTAATTTGTTTTGATGTTATTTTTGTGTAAACCTAAAAGTGTATACTATACGACAAAGATCACGCCACGTGTTCTGATGAAACTGGAAATGAAGTACATTAATGAAACTTTTTATTGTACCACTAGCAACACGACAGTACACAATACTCCTTAATGAAACCTACCTGAGCTCCTACGTCGCTAAACGGTCACCGTACGTGCCTTTGGCATGGAAAACCACGGTTCGAGTTCCGGCTGAAGCTCATCTGGTTCGCATTCAACGTTAAGCTGTAGTTCCAAGTCTCATATAGTCCCAATAATGAAAGGGACGCTAACCCCAAAATCACAGGAACAGATATAGGCTGAAAACTAGAAGGAAACATGAAATTCATGCTAGGCTAAATTCGTCAATGAAAAAGGAACTGCGTAAATTGAAAAAAAAAAAAATTCGTAAACATATGTCGTCAGATTCTGAATCATTATCAGAATCGAGAGAGGCTGAATCATCTGAATCAGATGAAGAGGAAGATAATATAGCTTTGTGGCAAAATATGAGGTCGCATCATAATATAAAACATAATTTACCCTTTACCAATTAACTTGTCATATTACAATATTAAATGTATTTACAGTACAAAACGTATTTTAGTTCTTTTCACCAAACACGGTCGATGGTTGATGGAACGTAGCCAATGAATTTCCTTGTGCAGAGAGAACAAAGTTCTTTTAATAGACAAAAAATAGAAAAAATAATGTCCAGTGATATGCACCCTGGGAACAATTCCAGTTTTAAAGATTTCGAAACACTTATAAACCATTTAACCATGAAACTTCCTTATCACAGACTGTTTATAAACTTATATTCTTATAGATTATGGTAAGTTTTATTCTAGAGTTTCTTTACACATAGCCTCAGGGAAAGATAAGTTTCGTTTTGAAACATGAAAGAAATAAAAACCAAACAAAAAGCCAAGGAGGAATAACTTACCTTAAAGGAAAACAGCCCTCAACTTTAGAAAAATAAAAATGTAAATTAGATCAAAGTCACGTAATCTAATCTCCTTTTCCTTCTGGAAGTAACAGAGAAGGGGAAAAATTAGACAGAATCTCATTGGGTTTGCGTTTGTCATTCCAAAGAAGTGCTTTGATATTGCGTCAATTATTGAACCGTGTAACTAGAATGTTATTGTGTCCAAAAACGTTTGCAACCTTCTTTGAGTGGGAGAAAGATATTGTGATAAATGGACCACTTAATGTTGAATTCACTGCATTTACTTTAGTAACAAATGTACAGGATATTATGGCCAAGTTGTTGAGTTGATGAGAAGTTAAGTTGATGTGACCAAGAAAAATATTGGTAGATTTGATTCTCGGAATACTAAGCAAGTTGGTATAATCAAAAAATGCGGAAGTCGAAGTGGCAAGACATTCAAACAGAATGGTGCAAAAATAAAACGCATTTTACTTTGTACTGAAATGTCATGCAAAAACAAACTCGGATGGAAGGAACAAAGGAATTTGTAAGTTTTATAGTTTGTCTTCCTAATTTACATCAAAGCCGGAAGGTACAATAGGGTAAGAACCCCCTAATATGAGGGTAGGCACCAAAATTGAGACACCTACCTCTCTTGTGAAGCAAGAGCTGCAATCTAGTAGAAGCAAACTAAAACAGAAGTAAATACCCCGACACAGCATCGGAAGTCATGTAAGCTCGTTATATGGACTAATGAAGAGTTGTCAGTATAGTGGAGGCTGGAAGAAATTGTGTCCCTACCAAGTTCCTTTTTAGCGTACACACATCAGACACTGAAAATATATAAGGTAAATTGATATTCATTCTATCTTTACTTTCTCTTATAGTGGTGAATATGCGTATTGCAACATGTGATGAGTTACCGTCTTCCTTCCACTTATATTTGAGATAGCTTTAGTCATATGTTTATCAGTCGAATGTCTTTATTATGAGATCCTTAACTAGTTGAGTATATGAGATCGGTCTCATGTGATCCGTGTAGTAATGTTGGGTCTTATATTAGGAGCACATTTGTATCGACATTTCTGTATTCACGAAGTAGTGTCTATCTAATATATAACGTTGATATTCACTGTTGGTTCCCTATTGTGGCAGTTACGTTGTACATTAAAACGTTATTTATCTTTACCTTCTGTTTTATGTAACAAAATACACACAATGTCGGGTACTATTTGTGTATCAAAAAAGCCAAAACAACTTCAATTGTTGGAAGAATGTTCATATTTTATAGGACGCAAACATTTTCAAAAACTATTTCTAGTTGCTCATAAATCTTAACTAAAAGCACATACATAATACTAATTAGAAACCAGTGGCGGAAGTTATTTTTACTTTCTTTGATGCAAATGATATGCCAAAACCGTCCTAGTAAATCTTTACCAACGAGGAGTGACTTAGTCCTGTACATAGAGTCAGTGATTTCGTTGGCATTGTACTGTCGTTTTTGGGCACATTTCTTACTTATTTGGTACATATTTACACATTAAAAGAAGTGACCAAAAATTGTTGCAGTTTATGCGCACAAAAAAAACGTAAAAATTTTTACAGAGCGTATATTCTAAAATTGAAGAAATAAAGATAGATTGAAAAATGTAACCTAATGTTTTATATCTTTGTGCCATCACAGGATTTGGCTTCAAGACAGTGTTCAATGGTGAATTAATAAAATAAATCTTAAGATTACACAAAAAGTCAAGATCTCTTATTAAGGACCCCTCATAAAAATGGTAATGTAGCTACTTTTGTCACATTTTTTAATATATTTTTTATTATTATATTTTTATGTATTCCAATAGTTTGTATCGTAAATTAGACATTCCACAGAATATATTAAATTAACATCAATATTTGTTTATGCTATAATTAACCAGTATATAACATCCTAACTTTTAGAGTCTCATATTTCCTGGTTCTTACCCTACTTGTTGTGTAGATACTTAACAATGCAAATGATGATCCTTAAGACTGAACATCATCCATATGATGGTATTCTCATGCTCGAACAAACTTTTCGATATTAATTTCTATTATTAAAAATATATAATCGGTGAAACACATTGGATAACGATGTACAGAAGAAAATCTGAGATTTGAGAGTTTATTGACATACAACCTGTTTACGAGAGCTCGATTTTTTGGCAATAAATGTGTCTCCCTGTATGCCTGGGAGTTTGAAATCCTACACAAGGACCAACGACAACTTACTTACTAACTCAAGCAAAGTAGGCCAATAATTGTAAGTCAGTTTCATTATGTTGGGTATAACTGCATTAGGGTGACTTCCAACTATAACGTAATTTGTGGCACTAAAATATAATGCTACTTGTGCCACTATATATATATATATATATATATATATATATATATATATATATATATATATATATATATACAACCGGACTGGTATTGAAAGTGAAACCGGTTTTCCTAGTAAACTGAATCCAATTTTAAGACGGAAATAAATTTGATAGGAAACAAAACTAGTTTGAGGTTTTTTGATATTTCTTAAAAACAGATTTACAAGGGTAAGTCAACTGAAAACCATAAAAGTAGAAATAAAAATCCGCATATGGCGCCAGTGAGCTGTAAGTTGGCATGCCTGTTTACGATAGTATGCCGGATGTCTCCTAGGTGGCAGCAGCCGGCAGATGCACAAACACCGGCGCAACAACAGTTCCAAAATGGCAGAACCCACTAGCCACATGCACCAGCGAGGAGCAGCGCTCTGTGATTCGGTTTTTGCGAAGTGAAGGTGTGAAACCGATTGACATTTGTAGGCGAATGAAGGTTCAGTATGGAGATGCGTGTTTGTCACAGCCACAAATCTATGAATGGTGCCGGAAATTTGCAAATGGTGTTACGTCTGTGGCCGATGCTCCACGCCCCGGCCAGGCTCGGCGCGTAGTGACTCCAGAGCCCATTGCAGGCGTTGAAGCCATCGTTTTGGAAAACCGCCGTGTGACAATAGACGAAATTGCAGCATGTGTACACATGAGTCATGGATCGGCACATCATATTGTGAATGATGTTCTCCAGTTTCATAAGGTGTCTGCAAGATGGGTGCCCCGACAACTGATGCCTGAACTGAAACAGCGACGTGTTGATGCGTGCGAAGACCTTTTGTGGCGTACTGAACGTGACGGTAATGCCTTCCTGTCACGAATCGTCACTGATGACGAAACATGGGTGCATTACCATCAGCCTTAAACAAAGCGAGCGAGCAAGGAGTGGCGGCAGGAAGTTCCACTCCGATGAAGAGGTACGCAACGCGGTGCACGAGTGGTTGCGCCGTCGCCCAAAAGACTTTTTTTCTGCAGGTATTCAGGCTCTTCCAAAGCGCTGGCGGACTTGCATTGAACGAGGAGGGGACTATGTTGAAAAGTGATTTACTTCTGTACCCTGTGTGACCAATAAATAATATTTAAAAAAATAATTATGGTTTTCATTTGACTCCCCCTCGTACAAACAAACAAATAAAACTTGTTTTTCAGCCTACCCCTACTAGAAATATGTAGGTTTGTTTTTCTTTCTTTCTTTTTTTAAAGTATACATGTACAAAATATCCCTATGTTTAATTTTGGGGTATTTGATCCACGAAGTTGCTGTCCTGTTGTCCATGAATTGTTGTGTTGTTTTCTGGCGGCTTAGCAGTCATCCGTCTTTTAACAAGGAAAATATCAGGCTAAAGACAGCACCGTACATGAAGTAGAAATAGCGTGTTTAGTGGGTACTTCTTTGTTCTTCATTAACTTCTAACTTTTTTCTCTCTCTCCCTGCTAATTTTTCCACGACTGTAATCTAGAAGTAGAAGAAGAGTGTATCTTTTCTTCTTTAATTTTTACTAACTTAAGTAGAAGTGCTTTTCTTAGAAATGACAAGTGTGACGTAAGGCGATAGCAGCGCCAAATGAATGTTACACAAAGTTGCTAGTTCCTCTGTAAAGTTATCGTATTCCTATTCTCGGAAAAAGAGCTAACATACATATGTAAGAAAAATAACATATCAGTGTTTTTTAAGTTATAAATCGTCACTCTAATGAGTCTTTGTATAATAATTATTAAAAATCAAACAAGAATCACAATATTATTGCTGAATAATGTGAGATGCTTTTGAAGATAAATTCTGATCCAAAGATTTTGAGATAATCGGGGAAAATGAATTTTTAGCGTTAAATAGCACGATAGTGCGTTGGCAATCTGATGCAATTGATAGTTTTTTTTTTCAATTATTATTATTCTGCCGGAATATTTGTTTGTATATGGACTCTATACGAAAAATTGCGCTGTTAAGTAAAATATTGCACCAATTTGTACGAACTCTTTGCAAAAAAATCAGCGTTCTGGCTGTTTAGAACTCTCATTACATTCCGCTTTACTTCTTCATATGTTACCAACCATTCACCTTGCAATGCAGATTTTAACATCAAAGTAACTCGACGGTAAATTGAGGCTGTATGCAGAGTGGGGAGTCGTTCTCACCCTAATTCTTCTATTTTGTGTCTTGTTTCCGTGCTGAGTGGAGATAGGTGTTATCGTCAAGAAGAAAGGACCAGGCCGTTTGAGTCGAATTGCTTTTTCCTGAAGAAGAGTTCAGGTTTGACAGAAACGACCTGGTCTCCTGTCAACTGGTGACGAAGAAATGAAGCGAAATGTGAGGAGAACGCTAAATAGCCAAAGCCCTCACTTTTAGCAAACGATTTGGATAAATTAGTGCAACGGTGAAACAAATGATTGAATCTTAATTGGAATTATGTGGAGAGGTAAAGAAGGACTCACCTACATATGTATGAATAATTTACAAATGTATCTTGTCTTTTTTAGGGCTAAGGGAAACTTATATATTGAACGACCCACGTATATTTACAAATATAAGTTTCATTACATCTTTTTTTCTTTACTTCTTCTATGAAAGTACTTTCAGCACTGGTCTATTCTATCTTTTACACATGGTATTGAACATCACGTCAACTTTGTCCGTTTCTGCTTATAATACTGATACCGTTATTTATCTAATAACTAGTAGTATAAAAGCCTTGTACCTGTAATAAACTATCATAATAATTCCTTCCTTGGGTGAAACCTTTAATTCTGTGACTCCTACTTGATATAAGCATAATCTATTTCTTTTCTATTATCACTGACATATCTACTATCACTTGTATTTCCGATTTCTCTTACTTGTAAGAATGAAGGTCATTAAATACACACTTATTAAGTTAATCATACACAGACATATGAAGGTTATACCTCTCTCCACTCTTCTACACACGATCTTTGATAATAATATATATCATTGTTGACATGGTAATTTTCGAGGTGGGTATATACAAAGTCTGTCTGAAAAGTAATGTCACCAAGTCTACGAGCACGAAAAAAAAAACACATTTATTTACATAATGATAATAAGAAGAACACCTGTACATTTGGAAGACCTATTCAGGAAGTGCGTTTTAAAGCCAATTCACAAGCTACTTTCAAGTTGTCAATTGTTCTATAAAGATGTGCTTTCAGGGGAAATTTCAAACTAGGAAACAAAGAGAAGTTAGCCGGAGGGAAGTTCGGATTGTGGGATGGCTCAGGAAGCGTTGCCATTGTTTGACACATTTTCAAAACATCTTGACAAATTTCCATTTGGTGAGGTGTTTGGTCGTCGGTCAAAATTCTTGGAACAAGATTCACACGTTTCTCATGTGCAAATCCTTGGTTACAATCTCGTGGACGATACTTTTTGGAATATTTGACATATCAGATATTAACGAACGGTCCGTTTGCAAAATATATTACACACGAGTCATATTTTCGGAATTTGAGGAGTTTGACGGGCGTCCAGCGCGGGCTTTGTCGTTGACCTCTTCACAGCTTTCCAAAAATGCTTTGTGCCATCTGTAGACTTGCCTTTGTGATCAAAATTCATCACCGAAGGCATGTTTAACCATTGGAAAATTTCCGATGCAAACCGCCGAGTTTCACACAAAACCTGATCGTGTACATTTGTCCCAGCGAGCGCTGTACCGTGACTTGTACAAGAGACGAAACAGGGGTTTATGATGTTGCCCATCCTTCACCTCTGAGAGCTCGGAGACAATTGAGCAAGCACTTGCTCGCTAGTTGACTTACACCTTCAACAATCCCGGCATTGGATAGAATGCACTGCAACGTACAGTACTTTCACAATAAAGTGTAGACATTACTTTCCGGATATATCTAGTGGAATCTTAGTCTTTATATCTAAGAGACAGAAGCATTTGGGTAACCGAAAAGAAAAAGTTCAAGAATAATGTAAAGCAGGGCATTAGAGAAGTGGATATTAACAATACATATTGAATTAGGTCCGCACCTTTGATGGAACCGGTTACAGATCACCGAACCCGGGTAAACACTTTTTTTTATCCAATCATGTGGGCTGGGTCTTGCTACTCAATCCTGGTCTACCCGGAAAATTCAGGGCTCGACTCGGACTTATCCGTTGAGCCTTAAGTAGCCGAAATATGAACTCTACAGCATTACTGCAGAATTTCGGGGAAATTAATGATGTCCGCTACTCGAGATCGAACGATCATTTGTTTGATTCTTGATATATTAAATGATTTTTTTTAGTTTTACGTCCCACGATTATGCCCGTTAGGCTAAAGGAGACGGTGATTATGAGAAATGAATGAAATGATTGAATGAAGAAAGTGGGAGGAAACGAGAGAACCCCGAGAAAACCCACGAGCACAGTGTTCGTCCACCGCAAAGTCCACACGACGCGAGCTGGGATCGAACCAGGGACTCCAAGCACCGGAGGTGAACGTTCTACCACTGAGCCACCGCGCCCCCAATTCTTGATATAATATTTTCTATTGAAGATGCAATGTCTTCACTATCTCAAATATACTTTTATACTTACTTGTCTTCTCATGCTAAAGAAAATGTAGGGGAGACCGGATTATTCACGAACACTTAAGCTTTGATTATAAATAACTCTTTTGGTTTTAGAGATAAAATTAAGATTTCCTGTGTACAGAAAGCTTGGAGTTTTCCCTGTTTAATAAAGTGTAGAGGAAAGTCAAAAGTTTTAAAAATGTACCCATGTTCGGGATTGCCCCAATTGAGCATACTGTTTGCTTTAAACTTTTCTTTACAAAAGAAGCAAAATGTATTAAAATTATACAGGAATTTAGTATTTAAATCTTTAATAAGAATTATAATTACAAACGTAACTCAATGAGAAACATGACCAGACCTCGTCATCTCTGAAACTATCAGAAATGAAAGCTAATAGTTAATAGGCTAAACAAAATGCACCTTTATGAAATAAATTCAGAAATAACTAAAATATTCGTTGCAATGAAAACATTATTTGGAATTGTAGAAATCACAGATATAAGCATTAAGGTTTTGCTTTTAAGGACAGTGTTCTTTATTAGTTAAATGTTCAAATGCGGTTAATAGTCTGAACAAAATTGGCTAACTGCTAATGGATACTACTAGGCTAAATAAATTTGTAAAACACTCTGTGAGTCATACACAAAAAGTTGTAGCCTATGATGAAGGATCAGATATCTAAAATAGGGTTACTGATAGAAGAATAATGAAGTAGGCTACTAATGGCCTAAAATAATATATACTGGTATAACAAACTCTCCTAATTAATGAATCTAATAACGCTTATAACCAAGACATCATATATTTTCCAAACCAATTTCATTATCTTATTACTTAATTTTCAATAAAAATTATTAATTTTTTTTTGAAAATTTATTTCAAACCATAGGGTACTCTCGAACACTCCGGGGTAATGACAAACATTCTGTCCGACATTTCCCTATGAGACGCCATTTTATTGTTAAAGTTCAAACTAATTGTTGACTGCATGCAGGCTAGTAAGATTATAAAGAACTAATATTCAAATATCGAGGAAGATATAGCCTTATCTGTAACAATATAGATAAGAGCCAACTTACCTTGTCTAGATTGTTGAATCAATGTTATAAGTGAATCGACAAAAACAACAAAACACCTTCTTCCTGGCAATCCACTCATCTGACTGTCACCAAATTTATGCTACACTTTTGTAGGTCTTTCCGCTAGCGTGCAGCAAAATCGTCTGTTTTTCTAACAAGCTTCCTTGCGCGTAAACTTGGTTTTTCGGCATTACCTCAGTATCCGCGAATATCCCGGTTTCCCCTAATAGTTTTTGAACACAAACTATGCAGAATGGTTTAACAAAGCTCTGTTTCTACCCAGCTGCATAATATATATATATATATATATATATATATATATATATATATATATATATATATATATATATATATATATATATATATATATATATATATATGGAGCTGGGTAGAAACAGAACTTCTGTATATTATTACAATGTAGGATATATAAGGTTTCAGATTATATAATAGCCCTGAGTTCGTTATATTAAAATTATGGAAATATTTCAAAAATAATTCATATACAGACTGTTCAAATTATAACCACTATGACTACATCATACACATACAGTATATGTTCGTATATCGAACTATCCAGAAAGAACAAGTTTCTACAAGTTTGACCACAAAAAGAAAAGAAAGAAAAAGGAAGAAAGAAAGAAAAAAGAAAATGATACCATACGATACGGTCCATAGAAAATGATATCATAAGATACAGACCATTGTCCTTAGTAAGATACACATATTTCTAAAAGTTATTGTTACTAATGCACAAAAACATTGGCAGTCTAGTTTGAATAAATTCTGGCCTTTCCTTCGTAAAGTATATAGTTTTCTTCTGTTATTCTTATATGATTTGTTACTTCGATTAGACCTTGTACTTATGTTTCAGTGAATAGTACGGTCATCGGTGGAGGACGGTCTTGTGCCACTGGGTTCATGGCCAGGAGCGTATAGGATTACTCTATCTAAATTTTGGTATTGGTACTTTGACCCACCCGGTAAATTCTGAGATGGATACATAGGACCACCCTCCTTAAATTTTGGCAATTGTCAAATTTAAAAATTTGATATGATAGTGTAGAACCGGGCAATATACTACAGTAAGTTTGGCTGGTCCATCTCGTTTCCTTTCATGGGTAAAAAAATTGCCAAAAATTCAAATTTCGGATGTTTTTGACATAATTTATACTCTTTGATGAGGCCTTATTACCTTATACGGTTATATGAGTATATACAGAAATCCATATTCTTTCATAGAACAAACGCAGATTGCCGTATCCTTCTTAAATTTTGGGGGTACATACGACCACTCGTTAAATTTGACAATTGTCAAAAAAAATTGGTAAATGTTCTATAGCATCCAAAATATCCCTCTATAGCTTTACTGGTCCCGTTCTCGTCCCGTCGTCGCAAGAGGTAAAAACTTGCCGAAAAATTAAATTTCGGAGGTTTTTCACCTATATTATCTTCTTTTGTAAGGCCTTATTATATTATATGGCTATAGAATGAGTATTGGAGTCGATTCTGTTTTTAAGACATTAATGTATTTCTCAAAATTTTTGAAAAGGGTACAAGGGCTATCTTTTAAATTCGGGAATTGTGAAAAAATAAAATGTGGTAAATGTTCTCTAAAACTCAAATGTATTCCATTTGCCTGATTTTGTTCCAGAGGGCTATTTCCTGTGACCGAACTTCAAGTCCAAATCTTAAAGGAATATGCTTACGGATATGAAAATCATCAAGTCTGTCGTTACGAGAGAACTGAATCCTATCCAAGGCAATGACCATTGTTTCTTTCAGAAACAAAGTTCCGGGGGGAGGGGGACACACTTGTATTCCGGAGGCACTGCTGTTTCTATTCCATTTATCATTATATTAAAGATGTTATATTTTGGTCTCCTGCGGGGGAGGTACTCTCAGAGCTACGTGGGGGCAGTATCCCCAAAAAACATGTCTGGAAAAAACACTGGTAATGACTTCTCCAACAGCTTCCATTCATTGCACCGAGGTTGTGCATAAAGATGAAGTATTTATGTATAAAACTAAAGATGTATCAACTTCCTGTAAGTAATATTGTACTGTAATATGATTGAAGTTAATTGGTAAAGGGTAAATAATATTTTATTAACCGTCATATTAATATTTTGTAAATTTTCATATTTTAAATAGAAACTCAATACCCATTCTGGTGCTGTTAAGTCGTTCACATGTTTAGAGCAATTAAGGAAGTCTCGTAATAACTCAAAACTATGTCTGGATAAAAACACATTCTTTTTAATAGGAAATATAACTTATATTATGCAGCAATGTATCAACTCAATAACAAACACTTCCTAATTCGAGTCATGTGGAAATTCTAGAAAATGTAATTGTAAGTGGAAGAAAGGACGTTACCAAAACCAAGAAGTAAACGTGGGTGGACAAAAACAGTAGTGAGCTCGAGAGAGTTTTGTAGTGACCCTCACAGAGGGTGGTTCGACCTCTTAATTTTTCTCCGATCAAAATCTTGGTGAGTACCTGCTAGTTGTGAATCGATAATAACACTTCTATTATTCGACTTTATTACCAATTTCAATCACATCAAAATCTAACTCCTAATTTAATATGACAGTCATTATTAATTTTTGTCATAAGGCCACAGCACCAGTTTTGGGCAATTATCTAATCTGATGTCTCTAGTTTTCATTTATCCAATTAAGATATCACCACCTCAAACAAATATTGCTCTACCTAAATAAAATGGTCAATTTCGTTACGAGATTATATTCTAAATTGCCCTCACGCTAACACGTTTATTATTATTACGAGCTAAGTATGGATTGTAACAATTTCATTGAACTTAAAAAAAAAGAAAAAGTTGGTAGTCATTCATTTTATAGCGGGAATAATTGGTACTAATAGCCTAGGTGGTTCGATGTTCGTAGCCCTATGCATATAATTGTGACAAGGATGGAAAAGTGGACACAGTCAAATTCTCATAGTTCAAGTATTATAATAATTGGTCTTCGTTAAATTTTCTACCAGTTATATATTAAGTTAAAGTGAAATGGAGGAAAATAATATAGAATTATAAATAGTATTATATTTATCGGATATCGCCAAAAGTTTTCTGTAATATATTTATTCTCAAACTGGATAAAATAACGACCGATAGGCAAGAAGTGGTATGTTGTCGGGGAAATTGAATCCTATAAAAAAAAAATGTGCTACTACGTTCGAATTATTACTTTATGATTAGTGTTCTTAAATGAATTTTCCTCACTTTTTTCGAGAATTAACTACACTCTGTGAGTGGTTTAAAGATATTTGTGATTTTGAAGATATTAAATGACAAATTAAATCCAACTTTTCATATTTATTCTGATTTATTCTGAAAGGTGTATATTAGTCCCATTCGAGTAAGTGTTGTGTATCAATTAATGGTATTTAAAGTGGCTTTAGGGGTTCATATTTACTTATTTTGGAATAAAAACCATAAATTCATTGTACAAACATGAAATTCGCTATGGAAGAGGTTGTGTTTAGATGCGGAAAACTTTGGTAAGTGTTAAGTTTGTAATTGAATATTCTTAGTCTCAAGGTTATCCCATTAAATTGTTATTTTGTTGTAGAACCTATTTTGACGTTTTTCAAATTGTTCATTAAATTCATTGAACTGGAATTCTTGGATTTTCTTTACTTAATCAATTATTTATCATTGCATATTTCAATAGCGATATTGGATGATTTATTCTTTTATTTTTTATATTAATTGTGTGTACATACTTTAAGAGTACATGTACAATGGCGATAGTTTTGTGGGAATATTTTAACCCCTCCTCCACTCAGACTACGTTACAGGATATAATCATGTATGTCGGCATCCGGACTTCGATCCAATAAGTCGGCATACGTTAATATTACTTACTTCACAAAATTATTCCTGGAAGTTTATTGCCACAATTTGATTTGATTTGATTTTGAGTTTAGCGTTTCCTCTCAGCAGCGAGGCTAACTGTGGACTAACAGTTTAACATTGGATTCGAACCACTTGAGCTTCTGCCGGGAATCGAATCAGGGTCTTCTATGTCAAAGGTACTTAGTGCTACAATAACCGCTTTGTCAAGGAAGGAGCTTATTGCCACAATGTAAATAGCAGTGGTTCTCAACCTGGGGGAACAAGCTTCTGACAGAAATAAACGACCTTTGTGATTACATATTTTACGAATACTGCAACAAAGAGGTGTTAAATTAAATATTGTACAAACACAAAAGAATTACATAGTAAGAACTATGGTTCCATTAAGATTGAAGCTCGTAAACAGCAATGATATTCAGGTTTGCTTTGAATAAATTGAATAAAATATAAAATGAAATATTTAAGTTTTACGCCCCATGATTATGCTGGCTAAGCTAAAAGGGACGGTGATGATAAGAAATAGGTATAAATGAAATGGTGGAATGAAGAAAGTGGGAGGAGACGATAGAACCCTGAGAATATAACGACCACTAAATGTGTATTACTATTAAAAAAACACCAGTTTGTAATTAAGTCGTTATAGTCCTCAGTCCGTATATTTATATAATCTGTTACTGTTTTATCAAAATCCATCTAAACACTTCATTTAGATATCTTTTTTTATTGTAGTACGTAATTAACTAAACATTTACACACTTTTAAATATTGTACACTAGCAGCGTTCACCCCGCTTCGCTGCGGTCACCCCGGAACGCAATAAACTTTGTTACTTAGATAATTTTTACTTTTTCGCTTTCAAGTGATATGATAAAAACCATAGAAGATTGCAGTAAATCTTAACATTATATCGCCTGTCATTTATGTTAACCCGCCCCGCTTCGCTGCGGTCATCCCGGTGCTGGCATATTGTAAAAGTGTCTGTAAAAATAAGCAAATCAATTAAAAAATTTTAAACAGAAGATTCAAGCTATTTTCCGCTGTATATCGCCTGTCATTTATGTTAACCCGCCGAGTGACACGGTCATGTGGGTTGCATATAAATACGTTTATTTTTACCTATGATGAACTAACAAAGGATTTGTGGACACCTGAATGGTCAATTATCTCAAGACACTGGTAATTAAAAATTAAAGTGATATGATAAAAACCATCTAGGGTCCAAATCCTAATAACCCCCCAAAAATGAAAGAAATTGGTTCAGCCGTATTAGCGTGATGAGCGGACAAAGAATTGTACGTTCTCTTTTATATATATAGATGTATATATCACAAGATAGATTTTCTATATATTATTATATGTTTCCTGTTGCTATGAAGACTTTCAAAATATGTCATATCACTATCACAACCGAACATCAAGCATAATAACAGAAAAGAAATTACATCTATTTCTCTTTATATTTTCTTCTTCTTCCTTTTGAATACAAGTTATTATATACAAATTACACAATACCGTTACAAGAAAACCCATGCACACGGTGTTTTCCTACCACAAAGCTCACTTGGCGCCAGCTAGGATCGAACCAAGGACCAGAGGTGAACGCCTTACCACTGAGCCACCAGACCAACGAATGGCAAGAAAGTAGGTTGGGTAAAGTATGCAATGTGCAAGCAAGGAACAAGGTATGTAATCATTTGTGTGTATATATAGTTTTCGATTAACCGAACAAATAAATATTTTTTTCTTTATAGGGAGTTTATAGTTTTCTTTCACCACCGAGACAATATCAGACATATACATGCACTTCAATTTAACATGAAATCCGCCAATTCACGTACTTTTTCTTCCTTGTTTGAGTTCCCTTTCCACTGGCAGAAACGCTAACCAATCAGGCATAAGGAAACTCATCGTACTCAATTACCCGTACATGACTCAAGGTTACATTCGAGTACGTTAGTTTATATTGTTAAATTAGAATATTATCATTAAAATCGTCACGTTATCTGTACCCTATTGTCAGTTATATTTCATGGCGTTTATTTGTTCCACCTTGATTAGCATGACTGATAAGTAGAATACAGTTAGGTACCTGAACTATATCTATTGTATTTCAAATGATAAAGAACAAAATTTACATAAGAATAATAATAATCCACCTGAAGGGAACATCAAGGTCAATGCGGTTAGGATTGAATAGAATGCACTGTATCTATAAAGCATGAAAATATATCAACATGCACGGCAGTGCATGGCAGCCAAGTTCCGCGGAGAAAATGATAACTGGCCTGCACTGCCGTAAGCATATTATACACGAACAAGAGTTTTGGGTAAAATCGCCGATTTCGAGGCTTTGTAAAAACGGTTCTATTAAGGGTAGAAACATGAAATTTAGAATTTAAGGAGATATCCGAGAGATGTACTCATATGCAAAATCTCACATTCCTACCTTCAATCATATTCGAGTACTGGACCCCCAAAATATGCAGTTTTCAGGCTCACTGACTCACTGACTCACTCATCAAATTGATTAGGTACTTCCCAATGAGATAGAGACGTGAAACTTTGCATAAAGGTACCCTAAAATATCTTGAGTATGGAAAAAGTCTGAAATCTGAGAAATGTGCTATGGGAAATTTTTTATGGGGAAAAAACTATCCTTGGCCAGGTAAAAAATCGTTTCAATCACTTACTCATCAAATTGATTAGGTACTTCCCAATGAGACAGAGACGTGAAACTGAGCACAAAGGTATCTTATAATAACTTGAGTATGGAAAAAGTCCGAAATTTGAGGAATGTTCTATGGGAAACTTTTTATAGGCAAAAAACTGTCCTTAGCCAAGCAAGAAATTGATTCACTCACTCACTCATCAAATTGATTAGGTACTTTCCAATGAGATAGAAACTTGAAACTTTGCATAAAGTTACCCTAAAATAACTTGAGTATGGAAAACGTCCGAAATTTGAGGAATGTTCTATGAGAAAGTTTTTATAGGCAAAAAACTGTCCTTAGCCAAGCAAGAAATCGTTTCAGTCACTCACTCATCAAATTGATTAGGTACTTCCCAATGAGACAGAGACGTGAAACTGAGCACAAAGGTACCTTATAATAACTTGAGTATGGAAAAAGTCCGAAATTTGACGAATGTTCTATGGGAAACCTTTTATAGGCGAAAAACTGTCCTTAGCCAGGAAAAAATCGTTTCAGTCACTCACTCATCAAATTGATTAGATACTTCCCAATGAGACAGAGACGTGAAGCTTTGCATAAAAGTACCCTATAATGACTTGAGTACGGAAAAGTCCGAAATTTGAAAAATGTGCTATGGGAAAGTTTGTATAGGCAAAATACTGTTCTTAGCCAAGCAAGAAATCGTTTCAGTCACTCACTCATCAAATTGATTAGGTACTTTCCAATGAGATAGAAACTTGAAACTTTGCATAAAGGTACCCTAAAATAACTTGAGTATGGAAAACGTCCGAAATTTGAGGAATCTTCTATGGGAAAGTTTTTATAGGCAAAAAACTATCCTTAGCCAAGCAAGAAATTGATTCACTCACTCACTCATCAAATTGATTAGGTACTTCCCAATGAGATAGAAACTTGAAACTTTGCATAAAGGTACCCTAAAATAACTTGAGTATGGAAAACGTCGGAAATCTGAGGAATGTGCTATGGGAAATTTTTTTATGGGCAAAAAACTATCCTTAGCCAGGAAAAAAATCGTTTTAGTCACTCACTCATCAAATTGATTAGATACTTCCCAATGAGACAGAGACGTGAAGCTTTGCATAAAAGTACCCTATAATGACTTGAGTACGGAAAAGTCCGAAATTTGAAAAATGTGCTATGGGAAAGTTTGTATAGGCAAAATACTGTTCTTAGCCAAGCAAGAAATCGTTTCAGTCACTCACTCATCAAATTGATTAGGTACTTCCCAATGAGATAGAAACTTGAAACTTTGCATAAAGGTACCCTAAAGTAACTTGAGTATGGAAAACGTCCGAAATTTGAAAAATGTGCTATGGGAAAGTTTGTATAGGCAAAATACTGTTCTTAGCCAAGCAAGAAATCGTTTCAGTCACTCACTCATCAAATTGATTAGGTACTTCCCAATGAGATAAAAACGTGAAACTTTGCATAAAGTTACCCTATAATAACTTGAGTATACAAAAAGTCTGAAATGTAAGGAATGTGCTATGGGAAATTTTTATGAGTGGAAACTGTCCTTAGTCAAGCAGAAATCGGTTCACTCACTCGCTCATCACATTGATTTCGTACTTCCCAATGAGATAAGATGTGAAACTCTGCATAAAGGTATTTTATAATGACCTGAGTATGGAAAAAGTCCGAAATGTGACCGATGTGCTATGGGAAATTTTTTATGGGCGAAAAATTGTCCGTAGCCATTAGGTACATCCCAATGAGATGAAGATGTGAATGTCTACACGAAGGTAGTTTATGAAATGAAGGCTTGAATATGAAAAATATCCGAAATTTAAGGAATGTGCTATGGTATTTTCTATGGGCAAAAAACTGTCCTTACTCAAACAGAGATCGGTTCATTTACTCACTCATCATTGATTAGGTGCTTTCAAATGAGATAGAGAATTGGAACTCTGCATAATGGTACCCACCTTATGTAATGATTTGTGTAAGTAAAGGTTCCAAATTTAAGGAATGTACTACGGGAATTTTTATGGGCGAGAAACTGTCCATAGCCATTAGGTACTTCTTAATGAGATAAAGATGCGAAACTTTCCATAAAGGTACACTATAACAGCTTGAAAATGAAATTTGAGGGATTTGCTATGAAAAATTTTTCATTGGCAAAAGAACAGTCCTTACAATCAGAAATCGGGAACAATTCCGCTATTGAACACATCATGTGCATAGTGATAATGTTGTCAATCATCTGAGTGGTCGAGTTGGTGCCCTCCTCGCTGGTCTATTGGCTACCACGTGCGCCTTTGGTGTATGGGGTCCTGAGTTCGATTCCCGGTGGAAGAGCCTTTGGAATCTTAACTCTCCTCGATGTTTCTGTGTTCGTGTCCCTGTCGTTCTAGGTTAATAGAAAAACGAGCTAAAGTCACTGAGAAAAATCCGTTATCCGGACAACGGTATAGTGTACAAATATACGGGATCCTTATGTTTACTACATAAATCAATACTTAATATACGTTATCCATATGCTAATACGTACTGCCCTCTTTCCCGCTTAGATGTTACACAATGTCGTTGCAGGATGTCTGACATCTAACAGTCTTCCGTACATTACGTACGTCAGCTATGTTACAAACGGCCATCTGTATGTGAGATACTGACTGTCTACATACAGCAGTTCTTTCCTTTGTGCAGAAAGTACGTTTATTCGGAACACTTATACGGAAAGTATGTTTAAAATATACTTTTTCAGTTATACGTTTAGTGTACGTTAAGTCCAAAAACTACAAAATTTACACATGTAACAAACGTTTTTACGTACGCCACATACATTTTTTCTCAGTGTGCGAGTAAAATAAGTGAAAGCTAGTAATAAGTAGTTAAGCAAGTTCACTGGCGGATCCAAGGGGAGGGCGGAGGGGGCGACCGCCCCCTCCAAAGGGTTTTTTGAACTTTCAGCATTTATCATTGGAAAATACTAATATGGTCAATCTGTGTGACAAGCATAGTAGAGTCTAATAAAAATGTGTGATACTTAATAGTACTTAATACAGACATATTTGAATTGTGAATACTTCTCTCCCTAGTTCCTTGGGGCGGTCACCATACGCCTCAAAGTAGCGAAAATACGATTCATTCGTTGGACGAACAACTGTAATAAGGAGGTAAGACGGCTCACTCTTCGTACTAAAAATGTGTTATTGTGTCCTAGAAAAAGGATATGAAATGGATTTCGGAATTCCGGATTATAACCTCAATTACCTTTACCTTTAATAATGAGAAATATAGAATCTTCAGCGCTCCTTACCGAAAAGCTCTCTGAATCTAAGAGGAGACTTTTCGGTTGGTTGATTGATTGATATGTATTTACGTTGTTTGTCAAATGAGATGCTTTACAGAATGATAACTAGAGTTTAAAGTTGGATCTGACCCACTGTAGTGCGTTCGATGCTCACTTACCGGGAATTAAACCACAGAACCTCATGCATCAAAGATCATAGCTAAGTTCGCTATCTACTAGATCAACAAAGAGAGACGTAACTTTTGGGGTTCAACACGGAAACATTAGGAAGGGACCAGGGATTTATTGTGAGTTCAAATGGCATTCCATCTTTTCTTGAGAAATAACACAAGCTTGTTATTGTAATTCACACATAAAAGACGAAATCCTGAGTGAGTAACTTCGCACAGGCCAAACCAATTAAGCTAGAAACTTGAAATTAGGACAATATATAAGATTTGTTACGTAGGGTATCACTAAGGAAGGATTTTTTTTTTTTAAATTCGAAGAAAGGAAGGGAGAATGGGGTGGAAATTACTGTAATAAGATGTTCATCCCTTCGAATCAGTTAAGACTGGAGACTTGAAATTTGGCATTTGGATTTCTCATTTAAAATAATTTGACACGTGTTTCAAATTTTTTATATATTATAATAAAACAGAGAAAAAAAGAGACGGAAAGGAAAAGTGGCGGCGATTGCAAATATTATAATAAGATATCAATATCTAAGAATCTTTGAGGGTTAGAAACATGAAATTTCGTATATGGACTTTCCACTTAAAATAATTCAATACGTATAGCAGCATTTTTGATATTTTACCTAGAAGGGAAGAAAACGGGTGGAATTATTGCTATTATTATTATTATTATAAGATGCCATATCTCGGAATCCCTTGCGGTTAGAAACATGAAAGTTGGTAGTTTGATTTCTCATTTAAAATAATTCAACATGTATTTGAACGTTTTTTTTCACTTAACGTAGAAGAGAAGGAAAAAAGGTGGGGGGGGGGTCTTTAAAATGCCTTACGAGGTGTTGGAATTTCGTGACAGAGTTTTAGCTCAATCCAATTCTATATGAAAGACAGAAGGAAGAACGCGAAATATTGTGCCACAGTACCACGTAGGAGCATTTGCTATATTGTGCAAGGCCGTATGTCGAGCAGATTGGGGGTCTGGGGCGAGCCCGACCTAGACGAAGGGTAGTATAATATACCTACGTAATGTTATTGTTGTTGTAAGCATAACTATAGTTATATTATGTTTCGTGGACCCCACACAAATATAGAGATAGATTAATTTTTGTAGCTGCTGTCCCGCAATTGTTACTCAAAATATAAATGATTAGAGCAAATTGTACACTCTTTCGTTAAAATGAATGATATCGTCAATACAGTATTTTCTCTTGTGTAAGTACTGTGCCACACAGTGCATCTCATATGTTGCGGTGACTGTGTGTGAAGTGAATCATGACACCGTCACGCCTCCGAAACGGAAGTACGTATTTAATTTAAATCTACAGAGAAAATACTCCCATTACACACACACACCAAAAAAAAAAAAAAAAAAAAAAAAACTTACAAGTTCGGGTCCCAAAGTGGAATCTGGGAATCATTTTTACACCCACCTCCTCCAGCCCCGTATTCATATAAGTCCCATTCTTGTAAATTAAAATTCTGGTCACCTTAAAGCTACGCTCATCTTCGAGAAAGCGAATCGCCCCTCCCAAACGATCCTTCTGGATCCGCTAGTGAGCAAGTTAATGAGTCACGCTCTGTGAATCAGTTAACTTTTAAAAACGTGGGCTAAGCACCTACACACTGCCGTAAATTTCGTAGTTGGAAACCCAGAAAAGAAAAGCCAATATTTTGTCTTTTTTCGGTGAATATTTTTCCTTTATTGCAGTCATTGGTGTTAAATAGATATTGAAATTAATTTGATAAGTAAGATATTGTAGAGGTGAGAATATTTAAAATTAATGAAGTTTTCGAAGAAATGAGGAATTCAATTGTTCGAATTTATGTGAGACTAGCAACAAAATGTAACTGATTTCGTAAATATATTGGTACCACGAGCTATATTATAGTTACCACAGTCGTTATGTAAAAATTGTATTGATGCTTTGTGTCTCTATCTGTGAACAGTGTGAGAATCTCTTACGTATCAGTATTTTCATCAACAGTGAATTTCGTGCCTTTGCTCTTCATATTTCCTGAATTTGCCTTCCTGGGGGTTCACCCTCACACCCTCGTCTTTGCTTGGCCTACTTCCTCACACCTCTTAATCTTACAATTCCCGAATTTCAAGTTTCTTTTCCTATTTCAACTAAAGATAAGATTTTGTATTCCAGGAAAACGCCTATTTAAATAACATGATGATTTCTTCATCTCTCTTTAGACTACTTAAAAATTAAAAATATTCAATTTTAGCAATTTTTCTGTAGGTTAGTCCCAGGAGGCTACAATCGTGCCGAATTTCATCATTCTAATCCAGCCGGAAGTGCCTAAACATTTTGGGGTTTAGGAGACGTCCAATATAAATAACATGGAAAAGATTTTTCAGTTCGCCATAAAACCATCTCAAGTTGGAAATTTTCATTTTTACTGACTTACTTAGGTAATACTAACGAAAACGTTGAAGCGTACCGAATTTCACGTTTGTACTCCAATTTCAAATACCTAAAATATAACATTATAAGTCCAAAAAAGGCCTATTTAAATAGCATGAGGAATTTCTTCCTCTCCCCTTTAGACTCTTCAAAAATTAAAAATATTCACTTTTGGCAATTTTTCTGTCGGTTAGTTCCGAAAAACTACAATCATGTCAAATTTAATCATTGTAGCCCTACAGAAAGTGCCCTATAACTTTGGGGTGTTAAAGGTGTCCCATATAAATACGTACCATGGGAAAGATTTTTCAGTTCCCCATAAAACCACTCTAAAGCTGGAATTGTTAGTTTTACTGATTTACTTAGGTAATACTAATGAAAACGTACAAGCGTACCGAATTTCAATTTTTTATTCCAATTCCAAGTTCCTAAAACATGAGATTATATGTCAAAAAAAAGACTCATTTAAATAACATGGGAAAATTCTTCAACTAGACCCATTTAAATAACATGAGAAAATTCTTCATCTAGATCCATTTAAATAACATGGGAAAATTCTTCATCATTTCAACTTTCCACGTCAACCGGAAGCACTCCTTTAATTTATGTCAGTTCATGTAGTTTTATATACAGTTAGGATATGTTGGTGGCAAATATTATTAAGTTTACAAGTTATTTGAAAGGTGTATATCATTGGAAGGAAAACCCGAGGCAGTATGAAACTGCGCGACATGAACTCCGTAATTTCGCAATGTGGAAGGGTAGAGAACAACTAAGTATATTGAAACACCAGCCATGTCTAGTGATGTAGCAGCGAGGATTCAGCATCAAGGGTTTTGGGCCCTGTTGATACTCTTCGTATTTAGGCAATGAAAAATGAGATATTAGCGATCGTGATTTTGTAGTTCGGGTAAATGATATAGAATCTCGTTTGGACATAACTCTCTGACAGATATTTAATAGAATAAATCCTCCCTGCTGTTCTAGTGGCTAGCATGTGCGCCTTTCTTGTACAGGCTCTTGGGTTCGATTCCCGGTGGGTGAGCCCTTGGGAACTAATGTTGCATATAATACATTATGACTCCTTTAAAAATGTACAATTTTAAATTTAAATCCAGCAATATGCCACAATTGAGAATCCCAATATACGATATTGACATAGTGAACTACAAAAAGAAGTGAAATAAGAACAAAAACACCAGAGGTGCAAAAAGTGCAGCCAAGTTCGTCAGCCTCAAAAAGTGTTGAGATGAGGATGGATGAGCCAAGTTCCTTGGTCACTGCATCTGAAAGGAACACTGGAACTTGGCGTGAGGTGTCTAACATATTCGAATACATTAAGATGTCTGTTCCTAGTTTCACGACCGGGACATTTCAGCCCTAAGGCTAGTGGTGACCCCCAAATCCACCACGCTCACAAACACCATCCCTAAGGCTCGTTAACATCATTTACTTTGACACTTCTTGGAGGAATATAAGTTTTCCTTGTCTGGGTTTCGAACCACCAATCTTATTGCAGTATACTGTATATGCGCCTTAGCAAAGTTGATATTCTTAAGGTTGATAGTGGTCCCAAACCCACCACGCCCACCACCACTATTCCTAAGGTTCCTTAACATCATTTTCCTTGACACCTCGCGCCAAGTTCCAGTGTTCGTTTCAGATGCAGTGGCCAAGGAACTTGGCTCATCCATCCTCATCTCAACACTTTTTGAGGCTGACGAACTTGGCTGCACTTTTTGCACCTCTGGTGTTTTTGTTCTTATTCTTTATACAGCAGCAGTATTTGTTCATTGCACTTCATAAACTGTACTCGTATGTGTTGTTTGAGCTGCAGTGGTTTTGATATGGGATGTGGAAAAAGTTTTAGAAAAATATTTATTTGTTTTAAGGTAAGAAATATTCATGTCCAACAGGTTTTATGACATCACTGTCAGGCCCGTTCCACTTTATGCTTCGGTGACAAAGATAAAGTTTATCAGCCGAAAGGTAATCATACATATCTTGTTTTTTTTTTTGGGGGGGGGAGGGGGTTGCAATTCCCGGGAAATCACATGACGCGACTTGCTCGTACTAATAACATTACCACCAATAACATATACCAAAAGAGTGAAAACTAATATACCGAATTTACTGCAAGAATTACAAACCAAAATGAAAACGTGAATTGACATTATGCGTCATCGCTGCGCCTCGAAGAACCGCTATGTGAATTTTTGTCGAAAGTGAGTAGTCCAAATAAACCTGAAAGCTGTCAGGCAGCGTCCCTTATAATGTGATAAGTGAATACAGTGAAACCTCTGAATAACGGACACCGATGGGACGGGAATTTTTGTCCGTTACTGAGAGGTGTCCGTTACAGAGAGGTTACAAAAATTTAATTTCTCTCAACGGTCATTGTATGCAGTAATATACAGTAAATACATTATGTATGAGCGTAAATACGTAAAATTCAATATGAAAAATACTCCATTTAGTACATATTTGAATTACCGGAAGGGATGGAGGAGAAATGCATTTCTGTTAAATAATATTATTGTTGGGGAATGTGTTAATATGTTCGTATGATGCAAATGATAATGCGTGTATGGTAATTTTCGTAAGGACATGTCATCACCTTGTAAAAAAATCCATTAATTCACATACCGCCTATACGAAAAGTAAATATAGCTTTAATAAGTATGCAATATTATTATTAAATACTGAAAATGTGGAGAAGAAACTCACCAAATTTCTTGGGAAAAAGTCTGCAATAGTTGTCTGCCGTGTACATCCTACGGACACTAGCTTCTGTTCGAAATTTGCTTGCAACTGTTGGATCAATTGGAGAACTTCTGTTTCACCGCGATTAATGGCAAATTTCTTTAATTGTTCAAGTGTTTGACACACCAATTTGTACAAAAGAAAAATTTTGCTTTTTCAAAAAAGTGAGAGAGAAAACATTGCTTGTTGAAAAATGTTATTGCAAAATAAACCATGTTTATTTTGTTATCTATTGTCGGAAAAGATGCAAGGCCCGGAGGAAAAAGCACTAAATTTGTTACAGAAGGGAAGATCCGCATAGAATTCTTGACCATACGACTGACCCTGCATGAGTGTTAGTGCTTATTGAAGATTTTCTAGGATTTCCACCAGAAAGTAGTTTATTGCGGGCAGAAAAAAAGAAGCATTTCAAGTTCAGCTTGAAGTTGTTCTGTTTGATGAAAGATACACTTGTGGGGAAAAGACTTTTCTGTCTACTGTCTTATATCGCAGAACCGAGAATAATTCCTGTCCGTTATGAAGAGGTTATTGAAACGTTTGGGGATAAAAAAGGACTGTCCGTGTCCGTTACTGAGAGTGTCCGTAAAAGGGAGGGTTTTGTTCCGTAAGAGAACATATATTTTTGCCGGAACAAAAAAATCTGTCCTTATTATAGAGGTGTCCGTTATTGAGAGGTGTCCGTTAAGGGAGGTTTCACTGTATTAAATTGTTTCGCCACAACAATGAAAACTTATAGATTAAAATTAAAGGCTTCACGTTCTTATCAAGTACGTATTGATTAATGTATAGTCATTCTCTGTGTGCTTATCAAGGCGCAAAAGACGACATGTGCGACGTAAACACAAAAATAGAAATATAATATTGTTGAAGCAAGCTACAACAATGTCCAGTGCATAATATACGTAGAACCAATTTAATTATAACTTTCAAGTGTTTCCGTGTATATCTGGCAAAATGGTGGACTAACACCGTGCTCGTGGGTTTTCTCGGGGTTCTCCCGTTTCCTCCCACTTTTTTCATTCCACCATTTCACTCATCTTTCATCATCACCGTTTCCTTTAGCCTAACCGGCATAAACGTGGGACGTAAAACTTAAAGATTTCATTTCATTTCATTTTTAAATTCCAATCAACACATAAATATGATAAGAAACAGCGCATATAGAAACTTAGGTTTGATTTATGGAATAGGGTAAAACATCTTCAGTTACACAACACTAATAAGCAACTTTCATTTTCAAATTCAAGAAGAAAGAAGATAGATGTTGAACTTGTTATTATTATACAAGTTATTAAATAATAAGACTGATTGTATGGAGTTGATCTCGAAAATATCACTGCGGATTCCCACTTGCAAAACAGAGTAGAGAATACAGGGCCATTTTATTGTGCGAAAGCCAGAAGTAATATATTATACAAAACCCCTATGTGGAGGCTGTGTACATTATACAATGACATTGTAAATAAGCTTGATACAGTGGATGTATTTAGTCTTTCAGAAAACAGGCTCAGATCATATGAGAAACAAGAAATTTTTTGTAGAAATAATTAATAAATTTCTATATGTAACATTTACCGTATGTACACAACGCTTTTCTATATTAAATCTGCTGTGTACTATATTTAATAAATAAATAAAATAAAGTTATTTTTGCCCAACCGTATAACATTGCAGAGACTCTCCAGTAGGAACCGGAGTTATCACTACTCGTGATTATGTCAAATTTTGGGAAAAGATCTGTATTCTGTGGGGAATGTTGTTTTCGGGCACAATATTCCAGGTTGATAATTGACACAGGTAAAACTTTTTCTTCATGGTTCGAGGAACATCAGGATGAAGCTAAATGCCTTCTCTTGCCATCCTAATACCTGGAACTGAACATAATCGAACATCTGTGGTCCATTTCGGAGACACGAATCTAGCGCAGGGTTTCACCTCCAACATCTTACACGGAACTAGTAATACGCTTCCACTACTAATCATTTGCGACCTCTATGATTCATTCCACGTCAAACAAGAGCAGTTCTAAAGGACAAAAGTTTATTGGAAGCATCTGGCAAGTCACACTTTCTCAAGTGTTGCCATCATTTTCATAACCATATGTATTTGTAGATGGAAGTTATATAAACTCTAAGATATGACAGTATTTTCGACATCTTCATTCTTAAACAGAAAGAAAATTAGTAAATACATTTTACGAAACATTAACAAATTTATATTTTAATATTGAAATTTGATTTTACTTTTATTACCAAAAACTTTTCTTTGGAGATAAAATATGTCGTGTGTGGTTGCATAATTCTTGTCAATATTATTTTGTGTTACATGAAAGAGACAAGTAATATTATTCGTTTTCGATTACTAACAGAGACATAAAATAATTTTTAAAAGTCTCCTATTTGAATATGGGTGCATTCATACTTAACTGTGTCTCAAAAGTGTGTCCCTGTACATCAACGGCTATGTTCACTCTCCATAAATCGGCTATGTTCATAAATCGGCTATGTTCACTTTCATTCCAATCGTTTATAGGCTACCTGTGCTGATTTTTGCGCTCGCAAGCCTATAGACAGGACCGTTTACTTCCCTCGTGGTAGGATTCAGCGTTATCAATATAAATTTCACTTTGTGTTGTTCCGAAGTAAGAATAACTGTGCCTCTCCCCAAAAGAACAATGTTCCTGGATTCAACTCCTGACGTAACTTCAGGCGGACACATATACTCCTAATAATGATACACAAACTATTAACATTGATACAATGTTTCTAACAGTGACATGCATATTCATAACAGTGACACAGTAGTGACACAATACTTCTAAGTGATAAAAATACTCCTAAAAGAAACACACAAACTCCGGACAGTGACACACTTACTTTTGACAGTGACACATATATTTCTAACAGTGACATACAAACTACTAACAATGACACACACACTACTAACAGTGACATAAATACTTCTAACAGTGAGTCAATTACGCTTAATAGTGACATATATACTCCTAAGAGTGACATATACTCCTAACAGTGACATCTACCTCTAACAGTCACACATATACTCCTAACAGTGACACCATACTCCTAACTGTGACTTGCATACTTTTGACAATGACACATATACTCCTAACAGTGACACACATACTCCTAACAGTGACACAAATACTTCTAACAGTGGCACGAAAACTCCTAACAGTGACACAAATATTCCTAACAGTGACACAAATACTCCTAACAGTGACACCATACTCCTAACAGTAACATGCATACATTTGACAGTGTATATATACTCCTAACAGTGACACAATACTTCTAACAGTGGCATGAAAACTCCTAACAGTGACACACATTCTAATAGTGACATATATATATATATATATATATATATATATATATATATATATATATATAGTCCTAACAATGACAAAGATACGCTTTAAAGTAACACGCACTCCTAACATTTGAACACGTAATGTGGGATAGGGACAAAATCTCGCGGCCGAAACCTCGCCACCAAAAGCCTCGCCGGGACAAAACCTCGCCTTGGCAAAACTTTGCTTAATAAAACCTTTCCTTATAATTTAGCCAATGAGTTTTTAATATTCAATTCTTTATTACAAATAATAATAATAATAATAATAATAATAATAATAATAATAAGAAGAAGAAGACAAAGAAAAACATCGTGATTGTTTGCTTTCTCGGGGCATTGCCGTGTCCTCCCACTTTCTTCATTCCATCATTTCCTTCATTCTGATCATCTACATCTTCTTTAACCTTCAAGACATATTGAAGGACGTAAAAACTCAGATATTATTTCATACTTTCATAAATATTATTCGATTTTGTTAGGATTTCCTAAGGTCAATTTCAAAGTGAATAAAAATCATTCCAGGCTCAAACCTCATACATGTTGAAACTTTGATCAAGACCAGTCGAGTGGTTCAAGAGTTATTAAGTCACAAACACAGACAGCCACTTTGATTTTTATGTATTTCTATATATATATATCTCCCCCTTCCCGTCAAAATGAAATGATAAAAACCACCCCAGGCTCTAACCTGATCTGTGTGCAAATTAGATCGAGATTGGTCTCGTGGTTCAAGAGTTATTAAGTTTTATTTATTTTTAAATATCTCTCCCTCCCCTTCGTTGTGCCGTCAAAATGAAATTATAAAATACATCCCAGGCCCGAACCTCATCTATGTTGAAAATTTGATCGAGATCGGTCGGGTGGCTCAAGAGGTGTAATGTCACAAACATAGTAATATTTATTTTTATATATACAGATTTTCAAAGCAAGCGTTAGAATATTTTCTTGTCATTATTTTAATACAATTATGTGTTATTACAAAATATATACATATAGCAATATATAGAGCATTCTACATCGTAGAAATCGTCGTGACGACGTTTTATACTGACGACATTTCTTCCCAGGCAGAGATTACGTCCACGTAGTTTACACCAGGCACGATTCTGTATCTCAAGATCAGGACCTCGGGGTTTGAGAGATTTTGGGTATGATGAGATATTGGGATGCGAGGTTTAAACCCGGCGAGATTCTGGCCCGCGAAGTTTTGGACAGGCGAGGTCTTGGCCCAGTGGCCCGCGAGGTTTTGGTTAGCGAGGGTTTGGACAGGCAAGGTTTCGACCCGGCGAGATTTTGGGCCGCGAGGTTTTGGGCGGCGAGGTTTTGATCCGCGAGGTTTTGTACCCAAACTACGTAATATTTATAATGTGATCTTTTAGAAATAGATCTATCTGATCACATGTACTGTTAATCGATACGAATTTACCTATGTTCAGATGATTGTATATCTATTTCGAATTGTTTGAGTATTTATTATTTTCATAACGTATTTTACTTTCTTTTCTAGATCTACAGAAGCTACAATGAAACTTTGGACTCCTCAATGTTTTCTACTGACCTTGCAAATAACAAACGCTGGATCTTACAATTTTGGTGCATTTTTGGAATCTGAGGAAATCACTAATACCTTAATAAGTTACTTAAATTTTGCCGATATTTTCGGCTCCTTGAAAAGCAATTTTCTGTTTATTTTAGACGCAACAAATGCAGATGGTGTGTCATCAGAGCTTATCACACTTACTCACAAACATTCTTCCGTTGTAACATTTACAGAAAGTTCAACAGCTGTCGTTAATGGTAGTAACTTCATTGATATGAAAGCTGACTCATTTCTCGTCATTTACGATCAAAATAAAGACTTTGGTAATATACTTGCAAGGGTTAGCAGTTTGCCAATGTGGAATCCTCGATGTGACGCCTTCTTTGTTATATCGAGAACTACAATTCCAGACGTTGTACAGGTTGATATCCTTCACAAATTGTGGAGCGAACAAGTGCTCAATGCTATCGTGTTATCTACAAGTATCTTCGATAATTTCACTCAAGACATTGTTGTAACGTTCACAACCTATAATCCTTTTAGTAATGCAGTGATAAGATATATGTATATGACAGATAAAGGTGGTACGATTGGTAATAATCCAACAATTGGTTCAATGTTGCCAGACAAACTTAGAAATCTTCATGGTGCTACTATCAAAGCTTGTAGTTTTCACAAATTCCCATTCGTTTTGTGGGAAACACCAAGAAAGCATAACGAAGGTCCTTTGGGAAAGGATCCTGTTCTACTGGGAGGAATGGATTTTAAGATTTTCGAGTTATTTGCTTCTTACAGAAATTTCAATATTCATAGCTTGGAATGTCTTTGGCCAGAAGATACCAACACCAGCTGGAATCCATATTTATCAAAAGTTGTTAAGGGTGAAGCGGAGATATTTATCAATGCTTTACCCTTGTACCTTGAAAATATTGCCGTTCTCGATTATATCATTCCTGTTTTCTTCTTCCCTTTGTCATTCGCTGTCCCAAGTGCTACAGAAATGTCTCTTGGATTAGCGCTGGCCAAGGCATTTGAAATAAGTGTCTATGTACTGATGTTTCTAACACTTATCTGCACAGAACTTTTCTTCAGGTTGATTTACAAAATTAGTAAGGAAAATGAATCAGAGTACCTAAAGAAGAACAACCCATGTCTTTACGTTCTATCCATATTCCTTCAAGTATCCATTACGCAACCTCAGAGAGTAACTTCACGAATTTTATTCATTAGTTTTGCTTTCTACAGTCTAATTTTAACTGCCATTTTTGCGGGACATATAGCAAATGTCCTAACAATTCCAATGCATTTCAGTGAAATAAATACTTTAGAGGACGTATCTAAGATTAGGTTGCCAGTGAAAAGTTTCCCAGAACATCAAGGAATTATTAAGAATTCTGCGAACCCTGCTATGAGGGAAATGTCAGTAAGATATAAGCCTGAGGTAGATGTCGAAAGAGTTTTACAAGATATTGCGTACAAGAGAAACGTTTTACTTTATGAGCCAAATATCTATTTGAAACATATGATCCTAGACTTGGAATTATACGCTGAGGGCCATAAATTGGTCCATATAGTGGAACAACCAGTTGTAATATCGCGCACTTCATTCTACTGCAAAAAAGGTTTTCCATTGGTACCAGAACTTGGATCTTTTCTACAGCAAATATTCGAATCAGGTTTAAGTTTGAAATGGGAATGTGATCTGATGCTTAGTCTTGAATTAGAGTCAATGCGACAATCTCTTTCAGCAGTTAGAGCCACTTCTTTCAGACCATTAACGTGGAATCGTGTTACTCCTTTAATTACATTTTACATCTGCAGTATGTTTATGAGTTTTCTGTCCTTCCTTGTAGAAGAGTTTTATTTTCGCGTTCAACATCGACGTAGACTTAGTAAAGTTAAAGTGATAGAAACCAATGAAGAACCATAGAAACAGCAGTGTCTACGTCTTATAAATAGCGGGTCGCGTTGGCTCACTGGTACAGCGTTCACCTCTGGTGCCTGAGGTTCTTGGTTCGATCCTATCTCACGCCAAGTGAGCTTTGTGGTGAACAAAGAGTGTGCGTGGGTTTTCTCGGGGTTCTTATCATCACCGTTTCCTTTAGCCTAGCCAGCATAAACGTGGGACGTAAAACTTAAAGACTTCATTTCACTTCATTTCATCTTATAAATAAAAATGGAAATGATCTTGTTTAAATGGGATTGTGGGCTGAACCATTTATTTATTTATTTTTTGATTACTAATTAACTATCTCAAACTGGAACAGAAACATGGACATTATGCAAATGGGATGAAAATAGATTAGAAGCATTCGAAAAGTTGGCGTGGAGAAGAATTGATTTTTTTAAAATTTAGCGCCCCTTTCAGCAGCGAGGCTATATGAGGTGTGGACCTACACTTTAATGTGGAATACGAACCATATGAACTCCTGCCCAGGAATCAAACCCACGTCTCCCACGCCAAAGGCGCGTACGCTGACCACTTAACCACGAGGATCTTTGGGGAAGAATTCGCTGAGTCGAATGAAGAACAAATGTGAGAGTGTTAGAAATAATGGAAGAGAAAAGGATAATTTTAGATGAAGTAGAAAAAGGAAGAGGAACTTGTTAGACATTGGCTGAGAAGAAACTGTTACGTATATGCAGTGGCGTATTTACGATTTTGTTTCAGGGGGGCTTTGTTAACTTTCGTGGGGGGGAGCTTTACCTGAAAATGTGAAAATTCTGCAACATATTTCATATACTTTACTATAGTAAGTAAGATTTCGGGGGGGGACTTAAGCCCGGAAGCCCCCCTAAATACGCCACTGGGTATATGATTGCCGTACTAGAGGATATAATTGCCGTACTGGAAAGAGGGGGAAGAGAAATGAAAAACGAAATGAAGTCTTTGAGTTGTACGTCCCACGGTTATGCCAACTAGGCTAAAGCAGACGGCGATGATGCGAAATGAATGAAATCGTGGAAGGAAGAAAGTGGGAGAATCTCAAGAAAACCGAAGTAGCACACGGTGTTGCTTTACCACAAATTTCACTTTGCGCGGGCTGGCATGGAACCAAGTACTCCATGCACCAGAGGTGAATGCTCTATCACTAAGCCGCCGGGGTCCGCCAGGAAAGAGAAAGAGAGAGAATGAATCAGACAATACCCGATGCACAGTATTAAAACAGAAAAATTGTATATGAAGACAAGAAGGTTAGCTGAAGATTATGGTACATAGAAACTTCTTAATTGCTGCAAGTGATCTGGCAATAAAAGAAGAGTACTTCTGATAATAATGGTATTTCGTGCAGGGTTCTAATCATGTCACTTACGAATCCCTTAAGTTAAGAAGATTAAATTTGGCATAAAAACTTATTAAAAATAAGCAGAACGTGTCTCATCATTTTGCCTTTAAGCACAAGGAAATTTTAATAATATTTTTATTTCCCACTACGCACTCAGGAGAATTGAAGAAATGTAACTATGTAAAATGAAGTTTTGAACATAGTTAACACTTAGATTGACCTTGGGTTTTCTAATTATACTTTGATTTAAATGTGTATCTTAAGCGGGGAAGGGGATTTAAATATAATTTTCAAATATTTTCCATAAAACTGTTTATCACGTGCGTAAAACGGGCTTTTCAGCTACAGTAGTTTACAGCAAGTAGAAAATGTTGCATTATTTCATCTTGGCTAATTTCAACATGCGTTTTTCTAAGAATACAATAATTTTGAATATTTACTGTCATAAATATTCAATAATTTCAGGTTTTCTAGCTAGGGAAAATTAAGTATATGATCATTCAATAAAAGACCGGATTTTTTTTTTTTTTTTTTTTTTAAAGAATCTATTACGAGAATGGAATACAACACTTACTTATTTCTCAACGTAATTCAACTCAATTTGTATGCATTTATTCCATCGCTGGACAAGCTTCTCAATTTTACGTGCAAAGAATTCTGGGGATTCGTGGGTAAAGGGGGTGGGGCAAGGGCAAACAGTAACACTTCAGGCCTTTAATGGTATCTAACGTGACTTTGGCAGTGTGTGGCTTCGCGTATTAATGCAGTAACAGGACGCCACTGGACATCAGTCCACGTCACTTTCTTGAAGATCAATACGTCATGAACAATATGGCGGGCTGATCCGACAGTAATGATAATCTTTGCTGTAATATCACTTACCATAATACACCTGTTTTCCAATATCAACTCATCAACTATCGCAATGTTGTTCTCTGTGACCGCACAAACAGAACGTCCTGGGCGTTGCGGATCTTAAACAGTTCTTACACCCCGTTTGAACTTCTCTGCCCAGTCGTACACTATGTTCGACTCAAACATCTTTCAACATATTGCACTGCCATCTGACGGTGAATTTCGATTGGTCTCAACCTCTCAGCTAACAGAAAACAAATGTCACTCTACTGCTCCACGTTGGTGCAAACCTGCAAGGGTGTAACCATCTTGTTTCACTGATTTCCAGCATCCCGTTCAAGAGGCAGGCGTGCCAGGCCTATCTGACAATAGTTCTAGAACACTATAAAAAATAGCGAAAGAAGCACAAAGTTTATCGAAATTTTGTACCTTTTATATAACTTTTGCAAATATTTATTGAGTGGACATTGTACGTACAATTGAAAGTGATATGGCTACATATGTTATAGATAGAAACACGAAGGGTATTCAAATCGATCCGAGACTTTTTGGGGAAAAGACGAAGAAGAAGAAGAAATTCGAAAGTGTGAAAATTGTATTTATTTTTCTATATAATCGTCTACTACAGTAAATTTATTCCAGCGTTTTAACTAATACCTGGAAGGCTTCGGTACAGAAAATTTGTCAATACGTCTGAATCATTCTTGGACAGCTTGCTTTACTTTGCCAACACTTTGAAAATCTTGACCACTGAGGAATTATTTTAGGCCGTTCAAATAGATGAAAATCACTTCCTTGTCATAGAGATTCTTCAACTTAGTGCACACGTTTAACTCTTCTGTGCCGATGAATAGCGGGAAGTTGTTTTGAAACCCATTGTGCAGTACACTGACTTTCTCAGAACAGAAAATTTTCTGTTTTTGGAATTGAAATTGAAAAAGACTTTATTCAAGCGGATGAGGTTCAGCATATTGCTGCTCTACTACACTAACCCTTGTCAAGGAATTACGTTCGGTTTTACAAAAAAGATAGAATCAATCGAGTACAAAAGATACGGTAGTATACAACAGAAACAAGTATGCATTAACCATTTTAAATTATGATGGCACAACACCTGTGCCATGGCGTTGACTTTCGGAATTTGCTTTATAAGTCTCTAGTAAAGACTTTTAGACCGGGTTTTTTGCTTTCATTCAAATATGGAAGCATCATAGAACATATTTTATGGGCATTTTGCAGCCTCGCGTGCTCTGTCTGGGGGCTGTGACGTCACAAGCATGGACGATGGGTTTTAAAAAGGAAATGAAATGAAATCTTTGTTTTACGTCCCACGGTTATGCCGGTTAGGCAAAAGGAGACGGTGATGATGAGAGATGAGTGAAATGGTGGAATGAAGAGAGTGGGAGGAAACGGGAGAACCCCAAGAAAACCCACGAGCGCGGTGTTTGTCCACCACAAAGTTCACTTGGCGGGAGCTGAGGGTTTTAAAAAGGGTATATTTGAGAAGATTTTTCAAAAAGTCCCTGACACATCACTATTTACTCTAGAATCATGGTTTGTACCTCGTTGGTTTCGTAATAAGATAGGCTTTAGAAATGTACCACTCAAATTTCCCTATCATGTACCAGAAGCGGTAAAAAATCTCGTCCGGGGAAAAAGGGATTTTTGACAAAAATTTCCCTTTTTCGCAAATTTTCCCCACTATTGTACATACTAGAGACATGCAAGTGGTACCGTTTGAAATACTGGTTCATGGCAAAGAAAACGAGGTACAATTCATGTTCCCACAATGAACAGTCTTGATGATGATGATGATAATATAGAAATTCACTAAAAAGGTATTATCAAGGGAAAATATGTAAATCGGCTGTAGCATCAAAACTATTCATCCCATTCTCTTTGTATCTCATTCTCTTCACAATAAAGAAAAGTATTTTTAGCAGCATTCGAATGATCGTATCCTATACCAAAGGAGAGATATTTGCAGTAAAAAAGGGATTTTTTAAGAAGAAAATCCCTTTTTCCCACTTTGAGAAGAAATTTCTCCCATTTGGTACACTGTAGGGAAAGTTTACGGACGCAGTTGGAAACACTGCTTTACTAGAAACAAAACAGTTTATGAACCATGATCCTACGATAAATAGTCTTGACGCAATAGGTGACTGAGTGAAAGTCTACAAAATACCTCAAAAAAGCCATAATTTAAAAGGGTTAATATGATAAAAAAAAAGAAAAGAAAAAATTGGTACTTTTAACAAAAAAACACACATAAAAACTACAAGTGAAGAATAAAAAAGCGATAATGAAAAAAAACGTACAAATATGAAAACGAATACAAACCGACAAATAACAGGCAAAATAAGGTATGCTTGTCATTGACAATGGAAGAGGGTGATGAAATATTTCTACAATGCATTATTACTTAATACAAAAATTGTAGCAAGTCAAATCTGTTTCTTTTTAATACAAAGATTACACATTTTTGCAATTTTACTGCAAGTTAAGTAACGCTTGTGAGTGATAAACTATTCAACGCTCTTCATGTTCCCAGCAATTACTGCTGTGGTCTGGGATCCACCACGACTTGAATCGTCAGTGAGAAATATACGATTATCTTTGAACAGCTTACAGCGTTCAAATGTCTTACTACGATTGAATGTCTCACCATCGTCTTGTAACTGACGTCTTCTGTAAATTTCAACTGATTTTATGCTCTGCTTCACTTCAAATTTCATTACCACACTTTGTTCAGTGTACACGTTCATTCTGACATCTGACATCTCCGGACTCCGGTTATCGTTGTCAATTCCTACTGTATGCACTACCTTCACCTTGGGATTCGGTTTAAAAATTGTAAAACACGTCCTGAATTGACTTCAGCAATCCCTGTATATAACCCAAAATAAATAAGAATTAGAAACATAAGCTATGAGATAACTATTGCTGGTAACGATGAAAAATAGGTTTATGAATATTTGGAAAAAATCGCTAGATGAAAGAGTGTCTGTGTCTGATGAAGAGGACGTTAGGTCCTTGAAACTGTAACACATTGCAAGTATAGTTTTAATATATTTCATTCTGCTCTGGTCAGAACTGTGTTTTATTTGTTAAGCTACTTATCCAGAGCCATGGAGTTTGTTCATCAAAATGTAATCTTCAGTAACAGTTGAGGTAGGATCAAAATTTTTCTCGGTCCGAATAATTTTCAACCACACTGTATAATAATGGTATGTATGATCATGTTTCACTGTTTAACTTTTTCAGTTTACATACCAAATCCGTTTTTGTTTTTGAAATGTATGTATTCTGATTGTATTCTATATAACTATCTTCAATATCACTTTTTTTATAATTACTTGTATATATTCTTACAAATAAATCTTTATCATATATTTTATTCATTATTTAATTATTTCATTTTTATTTTATAGAGTGAAGTCGCGCCACGCTAATCGGAACTAATTGGGAACGAACCCTGTTCGGATTAGCCGGAATAACAGTAAAATCGCAGTTTGAAGCGAGTGAACAAGTCTAATGTGTTCTTAATGTATAGCGTTTGGTATTTCAAAACACGTTTTCTGACTACAATATATGTACTGTACTAGAAAAGTGTTTAAAATGTTGGGGGAAAAACTTGATGCCTTTATTTTTCCACGTACTGTACTTACAGTAGTTACAAATCTTTCCGTTAATACTGTACACTAACAGTATTGTACGTTCAGTTTTATGTTATAGTACAGCACATATTCTACTGCATTACTGTATTTCATCCATACTAAATCTATAAGTTTCAAAATTGTACAGTACGTATCAGGGTTCGCAAAAACCATGGTTTTTATTGAAAAAACAAAAAAAAAGTTTTTCTGTTTAAACCAGGTTTTTTTGGTTTAAATAATTTAATCTATGTATTTATATTAGATATGAACAAAAATTAGTTTGTTTTGCCTTGGTGTTATTATGCAACAACAAGGTTATGCTGGAAGAGGTCACATAAGCTTAAAGCGGAATCCAAACCGCTTCTCGACTTATATCCAAGAGAAATTGTCCATTTGGACACGCAACCGGGGCTAATTGGTCACAAATGCGATTGCCGACTCACTCACGAAGGACTCCTGATAAAAATACGTTGTACTAATCTTTACATAGGCCTAGTTGTTAATATAATTGTCAAGAGTCATTTCAGAAGGACAAAAAGATAAACAGTTACACAAGTAAAAACATTATACCAGAATTATATATAAATCGGGGAACTCCCGCCTTAGCCATTGGGAAAATCTTGTTATTACTTTAAATGTATTTGTATGTAAAATTTTAAGGTCAACGTATCAAAATCACTACGCTAAAACTGAGGTATTAAATTACAAATTTGGTATGTAGATATCATTCAATAAAATTACAGTCAAATCCAAGTTGATGTTGGAAGTTACGTACGCAATTTGTAAATTTTGCCAATTTCTATCAATATATTTAAGCAACTATTTATAAAACAACAGGCATTCATTCAAGTAGAAATATATAATTTGGTTTCATTTCGTATGTTTAGGCTTAACATCCTTATGAAATAGCAAGGTTATCACGGAGAAGATTTTCGCTTAAAGGAACACTTCGAATCGGTACTTGGTTTACACTTGAAAGATGGGTTGTGGTTAGACCGAGAATTGAACACGGGGCCCCTTGATTAAAAAGTGAAAAGTAGATAAACGTAATGCGAATGGTTTGATATGTGGAAACGTCACCACGAAGTTCACACGATTTAAAGCATTTTTCGTTCTTTTTTATTTTTTTTGGTTTAAACCAGTTTTTTTTAAAACAGCTGGTTTAAACCAAAGTTTAAATCATGGTTTAAACTACCTTGGTTTAAACCAGCCAACCTTGGTACGTATTGTATTCTATTTCAAACTTTGTGTAATTGTTCTAACGTGGCTTAAGGCCTACATACAGGCACTGTATTAAAGAAAAAAAGAAAGTGTATTTAACGAAAGTTTAGTTTGTTTACTACGAAAACAGACTCCTTTTAGTTATTAATTTCCTAAAACTGCGTATTTCTTCACAAAAAAAAATTATCGCGGACCTGTTTGGATTAACCGGGTGTTCGGATTACTGGTACTTCACTGTATATTCTCATTTCTTTAATTCTTATATGTTTCCTATTAAAATTGTCTTTAATCAAGACGTTTCACTGCTCCGTACGAGATGGTAAAATCCAAACCATGGAATGTCCCGGGTTCGATTCCCGGCGGGAGCTCATGTGGTTCGGATTCCACGTTAATCAGTAAATCCACGTCTCATATAGCCTTGCTGCTGAAAGGGACGCTAAACTAAAATCAACTCAACATCAACCAAATCATGGAACAACAATCATAATAACATGTATCTCTAACTTGCTGTCTATATGAATGTCTGTCATATTTTAGATGTTAAACAATTTGATATGATATTTTAAAGGAATTTATTATTAACTGTCTAATTCGTACTACCAGTATGAGATGTTACAGTTTGTCATGAAGTTTATTTCCAAAACAAGAATTTTGTGGAAGAGAAGTTGCATTACGAATTTAGACTAACAAGGTCATTCGTGAAGCGTCCCTTGGGATTCGTGTAGAATTGATTCTAATGCAAAGTTCTCCGCGGCCCAATGTGTATTATACTAATTTTAGCGGCCCATATCGGTAATTTGCATTTTTATGGACCTTCGTATATCCGGAATTCAATCATACTTTACTATAACGGTCATACACAAAATTGCTTTTAGTTTCTTTAGATGTAACTAGACATAAATGTAATCTTTTGTGTACATGTAATCTTTTGTGTACATGTAATCTTTTGTGTACGTGTGTACATGTAATCTTTTACGTGATTTATCATTGACGAAATATTCTCTGAACGTACACACACAGACGTCAATACGGAAGTGGTAGGTCTTCTCTCAAATGTGAACATATCTGGATTTACATGAGGCATTTTGACGTAATACCAGGTTATCACAAAATAAGTATCGCTGTTCAGAGAACTCTGGAGATGTAATCAGTTGACAGAATGCGACCATTTAATATAAAACACGCATTTTGATGTTTAATACATCTCTCTAGCTTTATTCGTTCAGGAGATATGAAGTTTTAAGTTATGGGAAGTTAGTAGTATGTAATATAAAAGTAAACAATCATGAATATTCATTAGTGTGTACTTTTCTGACATGGTAGCACCTGGTAATGCACGTTTTAAAAAATGGATACACCCTTTTTCCCCGCATACTAATGACACATAATGTATGCAGGTGCGGCCGGAGGTAACATGACATATAATAAATGTTTCCGGTCAAAAGAAATGTTAATTGGACAAGCAGAATACAGATAAAACCTTTTCGGAAATAAATGCATCAGTATTTATATGCCATTAAATCTTTCCAGAAGGTTCGAGTGTGTTCTTTCTCCTATTCCAACAATAATTAACTTAGAAAAAAGATCTGGAAGTTTCCAGTGCTTTCTTTCACTCATTCCGACGATCAAAATTTCTAGCATATTCTCCAGCAGCAGCTGTTGCGTTACATGTGCTGAATATTAATGAATTACCTTGTTCTACGTGTGTGATCTCCATATTTTATTTCCGAAAAGGTTTTTTCTGTATTCTGCTTGTCCAATTAACATTTCTTTTGACCGGAAACATTTATTATATGTCATGTTACCTCCGGCCGCACCTGCATACATTATGTGTCATTAGTATGCGGGGAAAAAGGGTGTATCCATTTTTTAAAACGTGCATTACCAGGTGCTACCATGTCAGAAAAGTACACACTCATGAATATTCATGATTGTTTACTTTTATATTACATACTACTGAACTTCTGTTTCACCGCGATTAATGGCAAATTTCTTTAATTGTTCAAGTGTTTGACACACCAATTTGTACAAAAGAAAAATTTTGCTTTTTCAAAAAAGTGAGAGAGAAAACATTGCTTGTTGAAAAATGTTATTGCAAAATAAACCATGTTTATTTTGTTATCTATTGTCGGAAAAGATGCAAGGCCCGGAGGAAAAAGCACTAAATTTGTTACAGAAGGGAAGATCCGCATAGAATTCTTGACCATACGACTGACCCTGCATGAGTGTTAGTGCTTATTGAAGATTTTCTAGGATTTCCACTAGAAAGTAGTTTATTGCGGGCAGAAAAAAAGAAGCATTTCAAGTTCAGCTTGAAGTTGTTCTGTTTGATGATAGATACACTTGTGGGGAAAAGACTTTTCTGTCTACTGTCTTATATCGCAGAACCGAGAATAATTCCTGTCCGTTATGAAGAGGTTATTGAAACGTTTGGGGGTAAAAAAGGACTGTCCGTGTCCGTATCTGAGAGTGTCCGTAAAAGGGAGGGTTTTGTTCGGTAAGAGAACATATATTTTTGCCGGGACAAAAAAAAATCTGTCCTTATTATAGAGGTGTCCGTTATTGAGAGGTGTCCGTTAAGGGAGGTTTCACTGTATTAAATTGTTTCGCCACAACAATGAAAACTTATAGATTAAAATTAAAGGCTTCACGTTCTTATCAAGTACGTATTGATTAATGTATAGTCATTCTCTGTGTGCTTATCAAGGCGCAAAAGACGACATGTGCGACGTAAACACAAAAATAGAAATATAATATTGTTGAAGCAAGCTACAACAATGTCCAGTGCATAATATACGTAGAACCAATTTAATTATAACTTTCAAGTGTTTCCGTGTATATCTGGCAAAATGGTGGACTAACACCGTGCTCGTGGGTTTTCTCGGGGTTCTCCCGTTTCCTCCCACTTTTTTCATTCCACCATTTCACTCATCTTTCATCATCACCGTTTCCTTTAGCCTAACCGGCATAAACGTGGGACGTAAAACTTAAAGATTTCATTTCATTTCATTTTTAAATTCCAATCAACACATAAATATGATAAGAAACAGCGCATATAGAAACTTAGGTTTGATTTATGGAATAGGGTAAAACATCTTCAGTTACACAACACTAATAAGCAACTTTCATTTTCAAATTCAAGAAGAAAGAAGATAGATGTTGAACTTGTTATTATTATACAAGTTATTAAATAATAAGACTGATTGTATGGAGTTGATCTCGAAAATATCACTGCGGATTCCCACTTGCAAAACAGAGTAGAGAATACAGGGCCATTTTATTGTGCGAAAGCCAGAAGTAATATATTATACAAAACCCCTATGTGGAGGCTGTGTACATTATACAATGACATTGTAAATAAGCTTGATACAGTGGATGTATTTAGTCTTTCAGAAAACAGGCTCAGATCATATGAGAAACAAGAAATTTTTTGTAGAAATAATTAATAAATTTCTATATGTAACATTTACCGTATGTACACAACGCTTTTCTATATTAAATCTGCTGTGTTCTATATTTAATAAATAAATAAAATAAAGTTATTTTTGCTCAACCGTATAACATTGCAGAGACTCTCCAGTAGGAACCGGAGTTATCACTACTCGTGATTATGTCAAATTTTGGGAAAAGATCTGTATTCTGTGGGGAATGTTGTTTTCGGGCACAATATTCCAGGTTGATAATTGACACAGGTAAAACTTTTGCTTCATGGTTCGAGGAACATCAGGATGAAGCTAAATGCCTTCTCTTGCCATCCTAATACCTGGAACTGAACATAATCGAACATCTGTGGTCCATTTCGGAGACACGAATCTAGCGCAGGGTTTCACCTCCAACACTTACACGGAACTAGTGATACGCTTCCACTACTAATCATTTGCGACCTCTATGATTCATTCCACGTCAAACAAGAGCAGTTCGAAAGACGAAAGTTTATTCGAAGCATCTGGCAAGTGTCACTTTCTCAAGTGTTGCCATCATTTTCATAACCATATGTATTTGTAGATGGAAATTATATAAACTCTAAGATATGACAGTATTTTCGACATCTTCATTCTTAAACAGAAAGAAAATTAGTAAATACATTTTACGAAACATTAACAAATTTATATTTTAATATTGAAATTTGATTTTACTTTTATTACCAAAAACTTTTCTTTGGAGATAAAATGTGTCGTGTGTGATTGCATAACTCTTGTCAATATTATTTTGTGTTACGTGAAAGAGACAAGTAATATTATTCGTTTTCGATTACTAACAGAGAAATAAAATAATTTTTAAACGTCTCCTATTTGAATATGGGTGCATTCATATTTAACTGTGTCTCAAAAGTGTGTCCCTGTACATCAACGGCTATGTTCACTCTCCATAAATCGGCTATTCTCCATAAATCGGCTATGTTCATAAATCGGCTATGTTCACTCTCATTCCAATCGTTTATAGGCTACCTGTGCTGATTTTTGCGCTCGCAAGCCTATAGACAGGACAGTTTACTTCCCTCGTGGTAGGATTCATCGTTATCAATATAAATTTCACTTTGTGTTGTTCCGAAGTAAGAATAACTGTGCCTCTCCCCAAAAGAACAATGTTCCTGGATTCAACTCCTGATGTAACTTCAGGCGGACACATATACTCCTAACAAAGATACACAAACTATTAACATTGATACAATGTTCCTAACAGTGACATGCATACTCATAACAGTGACACAGTAGTGACACAATACTCCTAAGTGATAAAAATACTCCTAAAAGAAACACACAAACTCCGGACAGTGACACACTTACTTTTGACAGTGACACATATATTTCTAACAGTGACATACAAACTACTAACAATGACACACACACTACTAACAGTGACATAAATACTTCTAACAGTGAGTCAATTACGCTTAATAGTGACATATATACTCCTAAGAGTGACATATACTCCTAACTGTGATATATACTTCTAACAGTCACACATATACTCCTAACAGTGACACCATACTCCTAACTGTGACTTGCATACTTTTGACAATGACACATATACTCTTAACAGTGACACACATACTCCTAACAGTGACACAAATACTTCTAACAGTGGCACGAAAACTCCTAATAGTGACACAAATATTCCTAACAGTGACACAAATACTCCTAACAGTGACACCATACTCCTAACAGTAACATGCATACATTTGACAGTGTATATATACTCCTAACAGTGACACAATACTTCTAACAGTGGCATGAAAACTCCTAACAGTGACACTGACACAAATATGCCTAACAGTGACACAAATACTCCTAAGAGTGACACACATATTCCTAACAGTGACACATATACTCCTAGCAGTGACACATATACTCCTAACAGTGACACACATTCTAATAGTGACATATATATATATATATATATATATATATATATATATATATATATATATATATATATATATATATATATATATATATAGTCCTAACAATGACAGAGATACGCTTTAAAGTAACACGCACTCCTAACATTTGAACACGTAATGTGGAATACGGACAAAATCTCGCGGCCGAAACCTCGCCACCAAAAGCCTCGCCGGGACAAAACCTCGCCTTGGCAAAACTTTGCGGAATAAAACCTTTCCTTATAATTTAGCCAATGAGTTTTTAATATTCAATTCTTTATTACAAATAATAATAATAATAATAATAATAATAATAATAATAATAATAATAATAATAATAATAATAATAATAAGAAGAAGAAGAAGAAGAAGAAGAAGACAAAAGAAAAACATCGTGATTGTTTGCTTTCTCGGGGCATTGCCGTGTCCTCCCACTTTCTTCATTCCATCATTTCCTTCATTCTGATCATCTACATCTTCTTTAACCTTCAAGACATATTGAAGGACGTAAAAACTCAGATATTATTTCATACTTTCATAAATATTATTCGATTTTGTTAGGATTTCCTAAGGTCAATTTCAAAGTGAATAAAAATCATTCCAGGCTCAAACCTCATACATGTTGAAACTTTGATCAAGACCAGTCGAATGGTTCAAGAGTTATTAAGTCACAAACACAGACAGCTACTTTGATTTTTATGTATTTCTATATATATATATCTCCCCCTTCCCGTCAAAATGAAATGATAAAAACCACCCCAGGCTCTAACCTGATCTGTGTGCAAATTAGATCGAGATTGGTCTCGTGGTTCAAGAGTTATTAAGTTTTATTTATTTTTAAATATCTCTCCCTCCCCTTCCTTGTGCCGTCAAAATGAAATTATAAAATACATCCCAGGCCCGAACCTCATCTATGTTGAAAATTTGATCGAGATCGGTCGGGTGGCTCAAGAGGTGTAATGTCACAAACATAGTAATATTTATTTTTATATATACAGATTTTCAAAGCAAGCGTTAGAATATTTTCTTGTCATTATTTTAATACAATTATGTGTTATTACAAAATATATACATATAGCAATATATAGAGCATTCTACATCGTAGAAATCGTCGTGACGACGTTTTATACTGACGACATTTCTTCCCAGGCAGAGATTACGTCCACGTAGTTTACACCAGGCAAGATTCTGTGTCTCAAGATCAGGACCTCGGGGTTTGAGAGATTTTGGGTATGATGAGATATTGGGATGCGAGGTTTTAACCCGGCGAGATTCTGGCCCGCGAAGTTTTGGACAGGCGAGGTTTTGGCCCAGTGGCCCGCGAGGTTTTGGTTAGCGAGGGTTTGGACAGGCAAGGTTTCGACCCGGCGAGATTTTGGGCCGCGAGGTTTTGGGCGGCGAGGTTTTGATCCGCGAGGTTTTGTACCCAAACTACGTAATATTTATAATGTGATCTTTTAGAAATAGATCTATCTGATCACATGTACTGTTAATCGATACGAATTTACCTATGTTCAGATGATTGTATATATATTTCGAATTGTTTGAGTATTTATTATTTTCATAACGTATTTTACTTTCTTTTCTAGATCTACAGAAGCTACAATGAAACTTTGGACTCCTCAATGTTTTCTACTGACCTTGCAAATAACAAACGCTGGATCTTACAATTTTGGTGCATTTTTGGAATCTGAGGAAATCACTAATACCTTAATAAATTACTTAAATTTTGCCGATATTTTCGGCTCCTTGAAAAGCAATTTTCTGTTTATTTTAGACGCAACAAATGCAGATGGTGTGTCATCAGAGCTTATCACACTTACTCACAAACATTCTTCCGTTGTAACATTTACAGAAAGTTCAACAGCTGTCGTTAATGGTAGTAACTTCATTGATATGAAAGCTGACTCATTTCTCGTCATTTACGATCAAAATAAAGACTTTGGTAATATACTTGCAAGGGTTAGCAGTTTGCCAATGTGGAATCCTCGATGTGACGCCTTCTTTGTTATATCGAGAAGTACAATTCCAGACGTTGTACAGGTTGATATTCTTCACAAATTGTGGAGCGAACAAGTGCTCAATGCTATCGTGTTATCTACAAGTATCTTCGATAATTTCACTCAAGACATTGTTGTAACGTTCACAACCTATAATCCTTTTAGTAATGCAGTGATAAGATATATGTATATGACAGATAAAGGTGGTACGATTGGTAATAATCCAACAATTGGTTCAGTGTTGCCAGACAAACTTAGAAATCTTCATGGTGCTACTATCAAAGCTTGTAGTTTTCACAAATTCCCATTCGTTTTGTGGGAAACACCAAGAAAGCATAACGAAGGTCCTTTGGGAAAGGATCCTGTTCTACTGGGAGGAATGGATTTTAAGATTTTCGAGTTATTTGCTTCTTACAGAAATTTCAATATTCATAGCTTGGAATGTCTTTGGCCAGAAGATACCAACACCAGCTGGAATCCATATTTAACAAAAGTTGTTAAGGGTGAAGCGGAGATATTTATCAATGCTTTACCCTTGTACCTTGAAAATATTGCCGTTCTCGATTATATCATTCCTGTTTTCTTCTTCCCTTTGTCATTCGCTGTCCCAAGTGCTACAGAAATGTCTCTTGGATTAGCGCTGTCCAAGGCATTTGAAATAAGTGTCTATGTACTGATGTGTCTAACACTTATCTGCACAGAACTTTTCTTCAGGTTGATTTACAAAATTAGTAAGGAAAATGAATCAGAGTACCTAAAGAAGAACAACCCATGTCTTTACGTTCTATCCATATTCCTTCAAGTATCCATTACGCAACCTCAGAGAGTAACTTCACGAATTTTATTCATTAGTTTTGCTTTCTACAGTCTAATTTTAACTGCCATTTTTGCGGGACATATAGCAAATGTCCTAACAATTCCAATGCATTTCAGTGAAATAAATACTTTAGAGGACGTATCTAAGATTAGGTTGCCAGTGAAAAGTTTTCCCGAGCATCAAGGAATTATTAAGAATTCTGCGAACCCTGCTATGAGGGAGATGTCAGTAAGATATGAGCCTGAGGTAGATGTCGAAAGAGTATTGCAAGATATTGCGTACAAGAGAAACGTTTTACTTTATGAACCAAATATCTATTTGAAACATATGATCCTAGACTTGAAATTATACGCTGAGGGTCATAAATTGGTCCATATAGTGGAGCAACCAGTTGTAATATCGCGCACTTCATTCTACTGCAAAAAAGGTTTTCCATTGGTACCAGAACTTGGATCTTTTCTACAGCAAATATTCGAATCAGGTTTAAGTTTGAAATGGGAATGTGATCTGATGCTTAGTCTTGAATTAGAGTCAATGCGACAATCTCTTTCAGCAGTTAGAGCCACTTCTTTCAGACCATTAACGTGGAATCGTGTTACTCCTTTAATTACATTTTACATCTGCAGTATGTTTATGAGTTTTCTGTCCTTCCTTGTAGAAGAGTTTTATTTTCGCGTTCAACATCGACGTAGAGTTAGTAAAGTTAAAGTGATAGAAACCAATGAAGAACCATAGAAACAGCAGTGTCTACGTCTTATAAATAGCGGGTCGCGTTGGCTCACTGGTAGAGCGTTCACCTCTGGTGCCTGAGGTTCTTGGTTCGATCCTATCTCACGCCAAGTGAGCTTTGTGGTGAACAAAGAGTGTGCGTGGGTTTTCTCGGGGCTCTCATCATCACCGTTTCCTTTAGCCTAGCCAGCATAAACGTGGGACGTAAAACTTAAAGACTTCATTTCACTTCATTTCATATTATAAATAAAAATGGAAATGATCTTGTTTAGATGAGATTGTAGGCTGAACCAATTATTTATTTATTTATTTATTTACTAGCAGCGTTCACCCCGCTTCGCTGCGGTCACCCCGGAACGCAATAAACTTTGTTACTTAGATAATTTTTACTTTTTCGCTTTCAAGTGATATGATAAAAACCATAGAAGATTGCAGTAAATGTTAACATTATATCGCCTGTCATTTATGTTAACCCGCCCCGCTTCGCTGCGGTCACCCCGGAAGTTTTCGCTTTCAAGTGATATGATAAAAACCATAGTAGATTGCAGTAAATGTTAACATTATATCGCCTGTCATTTATGTTAACCCGCCGAGTGACACGGTCATGCGGGTTGCATATAAATACGTTTATTTTTACCTATGATGAACTAACAAAGGATTTGTACGTTATGGACACTTGAATGGTCAATTATCTCAAGATACTGGTAATTAAAAATTAAAGTGATATGATAAAAACCATCTAGGGTCCAAATCCTAATAACCCCCCAAAAATAAAAGAAATTGGTTCAGCCGTATTAGCGTGATGAGGTAACAAAGGATTTGTGCGTTCTCTTTTATATATATAGATTTATTTATTTTTTGATTACTAATTAACTATCTCGAACTGGAACAGAAACATGGACATTATGCAGAAGGGATGAAAATAGATTAGGAGCATTCGAAAAGTTGGCGTGGAGAAGAATTGATTTTTTTTAAATTTAGCGCCCTTTCAGCAGCGAGGCTATATGAGGTGTGGACCTACACTTTAATGTGGAATACGAACCATATGAACTCCTGCCCAGGAATCAAACCCACGTCCCCCACGCCAAAGGCGCGTACGCTGACCACTTAACCACGTGGATCTTTGGGGAAGAATGGAAGGAATTCGCTGAGTCGAATGAAGAACAAATGTGAGAGTGTTAGAAATAATGAAAGAGAAAGGATAATTTTAGATGAAGTAGAAAAAGGAAGAAGAACTTGTTAGACATTGGCTGAGAAGAAACTTTTACGTATATGCAGTGGCGTATTTACGATTTTGTTTCGGGGGGCTTTGTTAACTTTCGTGGGGGGGAGCTTTACCTGAAAATGTGAAAATTCTGCAAGATATTTCATATACTTTACTATAGTAAGTAACATTTCGGGGGGGGGGGCGCTTAAGCCCGGAAGCCCTCCCTAAATACGCCACTGCGTATATGATTGCCGTGCTAGAGGATATAATTGCCGTACTGGAAGGAAGGGGGAAGAGAAATGAAGAACGAAATGAAATCTTTGAGTTGTACGTCCCACGGTTATGCCAACTAGGCTAAAGCAGACGGTGATGATGCGAAATGAATGAAATCGTGGAAGGAAGAAAGTGGGAGAAAACGGGAGAATCCCGAGAAAACCGAAGTAGCACACGGTGTTGCTTTACCACAAATTTCACTTTGCGCGAGCTGGCATGGAACCAAGTACTCCATGCACCAGAGGTGAATGCTCTATCACTAAGCCGCTGGGGTCCGCCAGGAAAGAGAAAGAGAGAGAATGAATCAGACAATACCCGATGCACAGTATTAAAACAGAAAAATTGTATATGAAGACAAGAAGGTTAGCTGAAGATTATGGTACATGGAAACTTCTTAATTGCTGCAAGTGATCTGGCAATAAAAGAAGAGTACTTCTGATAATAATGGTATTTGGTGCAGGGTTCTAATCATGTCACTTACGAATCCCTTAAGTTAAGAAGATTAAATTTGGCATAAAAACTTATTAAAAATAAGCAGAACGTGTCTCATCATTTTGCTTTTAAGCACGAGGAAATTTTAATAATATTTTTATTTCTCACTTCGCACTCAGGAGAATTGAAGAAATGTAACTATGTAAAATGAAGTTTTGAACATAGTTAACACTTAGATTAACCTTGAGTTTTCTAAGTATACTTTGATTTAAATACGTATCTTAAGGGGGGAAGGGGATTTAAATATAATTTTCAAATATTTTCCATAAAACTGTTTATCACGTGCGTAAAACGGGCTTTTCAGCTACAGTAGTTTACAGCAAGTAGAAAGCGTTTCATTATTTCATCTTGGCTAATTTCAACATGCGTTTTTCTAAGAATGCAAGAATTTTGAATATCTACGGTCATAAATATTGAATAATTTCAGGTTTTCTAGCTAGGGAAAATTAAGTATATAACCATTCAATAAAAGACCGGCATTTTTATTTATTTATTTTTTTAAAGAATCTATTACGAGAATGGAATACAACACTTATTTATTTTTCAACGTAATTCAACTCAATTTGTATGCACTTATTCCATCGCTGGACAAGCTTCTCAATTCTACATGCAAAGAATTCTGGGGATTTGTGGGTAAAGGGGGTGGGGCAAAGGCAAACAGTAACATTTCAGGCCTTTAATGGTATCCAATGTGACTGTGGCAGTGTGTGGCTTCGCGTATTAATGCAGTAACAGGACGCCACTGGACATGAGTCCACGTCACTTTCTTGAAGATCAGTACGTCATGAACAATATGGCGTGCTGATCCGACACTAATGATAATCTTTGTTGTAATATCAGTCACCTTAATACACCTGTTTTCCCGTATCAACTCATCAACTATCGCAATGTTGTTCTCCGTGACCGCACAGACAGAGCGTTCTGGGCGTTGTGGATCTTCAACACTTGTTATACCAAGGTATATAAAATAACAGGTAGCCCCAGTTCGCAATTAGCGTTCTGATTGGCTCCTTGTCCCTGACTTCATGTGGAGGTATCGGTGAAGATTTTTTCGCTTGCCTGCTTGTTACACTTCGCATTTTATTCGTAAAACTGGATTCAAAACATAATTATGATATTCCTTGTCTTTCCAAATCAAACAATGAGTTATTTCTACTCACAGGTGAGACAATATAATGTAATAAATCTATAAATACCGTCAATAATGCTTAATTATCTATACAAATAAAAATGAATGTAATGTTTACTCCCTAATTCATTCTACAGCTTTGGATCGATTTTTATAAATTTTAGTACCGCACATGAGTGGAACTGGCCCTTATTACTTTGATTAAAGGCCGAATCCTAAGGGGTAGAAGGGGTTCAAAATTTGTACCTAAAATACAGTATCTCACGAACCTATCAAGTTAGAAAGATGAAACTCGGTATATAAACTCCTCATTAAGCTTAAAGAAAAACATGTGCCATTGTTTTTGAAAATTTCCGTTTTAAGGGGAATAGGGGGCATTTTCTATTCATCTTAACAATGTTTGATTGCTAACTTCTCCTCGACCAACTTTAACGATTTTTGGTACTTTAATGCAGCCAGGCCTAACTTAGGATCTTATCATTTTTTCGCTCGGGATGAGAGGAGATAGGAAGGAGGTGACAAATAATCAAAAACAGCCGAAATTGGTGTCAAGTCCATAATTTTCAGGGTCACTGAAGTGAATAGTGACCTCCCCAATACCGTTTAAAACCAAATTCATCCTCTTTGGGCGTGGGAAGGGGTGTCATTATGGATTTTTGTCGTTACACTTTCATTGAAACGTGAATTCTAAGGGTGGAAGGAGTTCAAATGCTTTCCATAAACCAATCCTCTCAATAAGAACATTTCAGGTAGTAAAATACATAAAGCAAACGTTATTCAAAATTTCAGAGATTTCGGGTATGTAATAACAAATTAGGTTAGGTTGTGTTAGGATAGGTTAGGTTAGGTTAGAAATCTAATCTACCCTAACCTAATATAACCGAATCTAACCTAACCTAATTTGATTAGGTTAGGTTAAGTTAGGTCAGGTTAGAAATCTAAGCTAACCCGTTGTATTTAGTGTGTATTAACCAAATTGTCAGAAATCGTGACTGCAAAATATTTCCTTTACATTACTAATATTTGTTTATTACTCAATATAACACATTTTACATTATGTATTACAGGTTATAAGTTGCACATATATCTATAGAGTGGTATACATACATAAAAGAACCACCTTCACAGGGGAAAATTTGCAGTTATTTGTCCTACACTTTGCCCTTCGGTTATCGGAATTTAGTTTTTGTGGCTTAGCCCTCTCTCTCGGCCAGCCCTTCAGTTATAAGAATATGGTAACAGTGCACTTTGATCAGAACAAATGATTTTGTCGCACAATGTGGCATACGATAAGGAATAAAATCAATATGATTTGTACGTAACAGGTACGGTTCGGTTAAACAAGATTAGGTTAGGTTAGATTAGGTAAAGTTAGGTTAGGTTCGGTTCGTAATAGGTTCCTATGAATATTCTGCTCAAAGTGCACTTTGAGCACTTTGCTAGAATAATATTTCAGATACTTAACAAACCTTACGAATATCATTTAAATTAAAGAATATATTGATTTGACTTGACTAGTGTCTAGTTTATGTTTTCCCATGCCAGTTTGGTATTAATAATGAAGAACAGCGTCAGATCTTAAACACTACTTTTGCAGGAAACTTATAAGCTCGTCTTTTCAAACTCTTTGATAATCCTCTGGTGAAAAATGAGCAGAACATATTCGTGCGTTATCCACATTAAAAGTGTTCTTTCGCTTACAGCGGAAAATCAATCTTTTTCGAAGTTCATCATTTTTAGAGAATCGATGGAACATTATTTCATTTGTATTGCTTCCTATGTTATCAGAGTGAGCTACTGCACAAGTAAGATAACTTTTCCCCATTTTGAAACAGTAGTGTTATTGTTTATGCAGAATTTCACTTATTTTGAAAAATACCGCGATACCTCCACGTGACGTCACCGACCACAAAGTATCCTGGGAAAAATGAGAGCAGAAAAGCTATCCCGAGAGTCCCCTGTTGTTACACCTCGTTTGAACTTCTCTTCCCACTCGTACACTTATGTTCGACTCAAACATGTTTCAACATATTGCACTGCCATCTGACGGTGAATTTCGATTGGACTCAACCCTTCAGCTACTCAACCCTTCAATACTAATGCCACTCTGCTGTTCCACGTTGGTGCAAACGTGCAAGAGTGTAACCATCTTGTTTCACTGATTTCCTACATTCCGTTCAAGAAGCAGGCGTGCCAGGCCCGTCTTACAATAATTCTAGAACACTATCAAAAAATAACGAAAGAAGCACAAACTTTGTCGAAATTTTGTACCTTTTATATAACTTTTCCTGGTATTTATTGAATGGACATTGTACCTACAATTGAAAGTGATATGGCTACATATGTTATAGATAGAAACATGAAGTATATTCAAATCGATCAAGGATGTTATAAAATAGAGGATCTGCCCATACGTATCTTCATCCTATGAACTCAGTGAAGCCAAAAAATAATCGAGCATCGTTCGAGCCGGCACGTCTGATTGGCTATTCTCGTTTCCGCCATGTTTGTTGGCTCGAAACATTGCGATCTCAGTGGTGTGGAGCGGGCAGAGTACGCGTGGCGAAACTGTGACGTATGGTTTCACGATTTTGTTTTACGGGCAGATCCTCTATTTTATAACATCCTTGATTCAAATCGATCCAAGACTTTTTGGGAAAAAGACGAAGAAGAAGAAGGAAATTGAAAGTGTGAAAATTATACTTATTTTTTCGTACAATCGTCTACTACAGTAAATTTATTCCAGCGTTTTAACTAATACGTGGAAGGCTTCGGTACAGAAAATTTGTCAATACGTCTGAATCATTCTTGGACAGCTTGCTTTACTTTGCCAACACTTGGAAAATCTTGACCACCGAGGAATTATTTTAGGCCGTTCAAATAGATGAAAATCACTTTCTTGTCATAGCGATTCTTCAACTTAGTGCACCGTTTAACTCTTCTGTGCCGATGAATAGCGGAAAGTTGTTTTGAAACCCATTGTACAGTACACTGACTTCCTCAGAACAGAAAATTTTCTGTTTTTGGAATCGAAATTAGAGAAGACTTTATTCGAGCGGGCGAGGTTCAGCATATTGCTACTCTACTACACTAACCCTTGTCAAGGAAATACATTCGGTTTTACAAACAAAGATACAATCAATCGAGTACAAAAAATACGGTGGTATACAACAAAAAAACAAGTTTGCATTAATATGATAAAAAGAGAAAAGAAAAAGTGGTACTTTTAACAAAAAACACACACATAAAAACTACAAATGAAGAATAAAGAATCGATAATGAAAAAAACATACAAATACAAACATGAAAACGAATACAAACCGATAAATAACAGGCAAAATAAGGTATGCTTGTCATTGGCAATGGAAGAGGGTGATGAAATATTTTTACAATGCATGATTACTTAATAAAAAAAAGTGTAGCAAGTCAAATCTGTTTCTTATTAATCGAAAGATTACACAGTTTTGCAATTTTACTGCAAGTTAAGTAACGCTTGTGAGTGATAAACTATTCAACGCTCTTCATGTTCCCAGCAATTACTGCTGTGGTCTGGGATCCACCACGACTTGAATCGTCAGTGAGAAATATACGATTATCTTTGAACAGCTTACAGCGTTCAAATGTCTTACTACGATTGAATGTCTCACCACCGTCTTGTAACAGACGTCTTCTGTAAATTTCAGCTGATTTTATGCTCTGCTTCACTTCAAATTTCATTACAAAACTTTGTTCCGTGTACACGTTCATTCTGATATCTGACATCTCCGGACTCTGGTTATCGTTGGCAATTCCTACTGTATGCACTACCTTCACCTTGGGATTCGGTTTAAAACTTGTAAAACAAGTCCTGAATTGACTTCAGTAATCCCTGTATATAACCCAAAATGAATAAGAATTAGAAACATAAGCTATGAGATAACTATTGCTGGTAACGATGACAAATAGGTTTATGAATATTTGGAAAAAATCGCTAGATGAAAGAGTGTCTGTGTCTGATGAAGAGGACGTTATTTCCTTGAAACTGTAACACATTGCAAGTATAGTTTTAATATATTTCATTCTGCTCTGGTCAGAACTGTGTTTTATTTGTTAAGCTACTTATCCAGAGCCATGGAGTTTGTTCATCAAAATGTAATCTTCAGTAACAGTTGAGGTAGGATCAAAATTTTTCTCGGTCCGAATAATTTTCAACCACACTGTATAATAATGGTATGTATGATCATGTTTCACTGTTTAACTTTTTCAGTTTACGTACCAAATCCGTTTTTGTTTTTGAAATGTATGTATTCTGATTGTATTCTATATAACTATCTTCAATATCACTTTTTTATAATTATCTTGTATATATATTCTTACAAATAAATCTTTATCTTTTATTTTATTAATTATTTAATTATTTCATTTTTATTTTATACAGTGGAGTCGCGCAGCGCTAATCAGAACTAATTGGGACCGAACCCTGTTTAGATTAGCCGGAATAACAGTAAAATCGCAGTATCAAGCGAGTGAACGGGTCTAATGTGTTGTAATATATAGCGTTTGGTATTTCAAAACACGTTTTCTGGCTACAATATATGTACTGTACTAGAAAAGTGTTTAAAATGTTGGGGGGAAAACTTGATGGCTTTATTTTTCCACGTACTGTACTTACAGTAGTTACAAATCTTTCCGTTAATACTGTACACTAACAGTATTGTACATTCAGTTTTGTTATAGTACAGCACATATTCTACTGCATTACTGTATTTCATCCATACTAAATCTATAAGTTTCAAAATTGTACAGTACGTATCAGGGTTGGCAAAAACCATGGTTTTTATTGAAAAAAAAAAGTTTTTCTGTTTAAACCAGGTTTTTTTTTGTTTAAATAATTTACTCTATGTATTTATATTAGACATGAACAAAAATTAGTTTGTTTTGCCTTGGTGTTATTATGCAATAACAAGGTTATGCTGGAAGGGGTCACATAAGCTTAAAGCGGAATCCAAACCCCTTCTCGACTTATATCCAAGAGAAATTGTCCATTTGGACACACCAACCAGGACTAATTGGTCACAAATGCGATTGCCGACTCACTCACGAAGGACTCCTGATAAAAATACGTTGTACTGACCTATACATAGGCCTAGTTGTTAATATAATTGTCAAGAGCCATTTCAGAAGGACAAAAAGATAAACAGTTACACAAGTAAAAACATTATACCAGAATTATATATAAATCGGGAAACTCCAGCCTTAGGCATTGGAAAAATCCTGTTATTATTTTAAATGTATTTGTATGTAAAATTTTAAGGTCAACATATCATAATCACTACGCTAAAACTGAGGTATTAAATTACAAATTTGGTATGTAGATATAATTCAATAAAATTACAGTCAAATCCAAGTTGATGTTGGAAGTTACGTACACAATTTGTAAATTTTGCCAATTTCTATCAATATATTTAAGCAACTATTTATAAAACAACAGGCATTCATTCAAGTAGAAATATATAATTTGGTTTCATTTCGTATGTTTAGGCTTAACATCCTTATGAAATAGCAAGGTTATCACGTAGATGATTTTCGCTTAAAGGAACACTTCGAATCGGTACTTGGTTTACACTTGAAAGATGGGTTGTGGTTAGACCGAGAATTGAACACGGGGCCCCTTGATTAAAAGGTGAAAAGTAGATAAACGTAATGCGAATGGTTTGATAGGTGGAAACGTCACCACGAAGTTCACACGATTTAAAGCATTTTTCGTTCTTTTTTTTTTTTTTTGGTTTAAACCAGTTTTTTTTTTTAAAAAACAGCTGCTTTAAACCAAAGTTTAAATCATGGTTTAAACTACCTTGGTTTAAACCAGCCAACCTTGGTACGTATTGTATTCTATTTCAAACTTTGTGTAATTGTTCTAACGTGGCTTAAGGCCTACATACAGGCACTGTATTAAAGAAAAAAAGAAAGTGTATTTAACGAAAGTTTAGTTTGTTTACTACGAAAACAGGCTCCTTTTAGTTATTAATTTCCTAAAACTGCGTATTTCTTCACAAAACAAAAAAAAAAAAAATAAAAAATAAAAATAAAAATAAATAAATAAATCCTCGCGGACCTGTTTGGATTAACCGGGTGTTCGGATTACTGGTACTTCACTGTATATTCTCATTTCTTTAATTCTTATATGTTTCCTATTAAAATTGTCTTTAATCAAGACGTTTCACTGCTCCGTACGAGATGGTAAAATCCAAACCATGGAACGTCCCGGGTTCGATTCCCGGCGGGAGCTCATGTGGTTCGGATTCCACGCTAATCAGTAGGTCCACGTCTCATATAGCCTTGCTGCTGAAAGGGACGCTAAACTAAAATCAACTCAACATCAACCAAATCATGGAACAACAATCATAATAAAATGTATCTCTAACTTGCTGTCTATATGAATGTCTGTCATATTTTAGATGTTAAACATTTTGATATGATATTTTAAAGGAATTTATTATCAACTGTCTAATCTGTATTTACCAGTATGACATGTTACAGTTTGTCATGAAGTTTATTTCCAAAACAAGAATTTTGTGGAAGAGAAGTTGCATTACGAATTTAGACTAACAAGGTCATTCGTGAAGTGTCCCTTGGGATTCATGTAGAATTGATTCTAATGCAAAGTTCTCCGCGGCCCAATGTGTATTATACTAATTTTAGCGGCCCATATCGGTAATTTGGATATTTATGGGCCTTCATATATCCGGAATTCAATCATACTTTACTATAACTCTCATAGACAAAATTGCTTTTAGTTTCTTTAGATGTAACTGGACATGAATATGGACATCTACAAAACCAATTGGATCAAGTAATGCTTCTCTGACTGACACATGTTACTCACTTCGGCCGCCATCTTGAATAAGCCATATTGGATTCAACTTTCGGTTTTCCAAATGGCAATAGGTGCAAGTGATACATCAAAATCATGTACAATTTTCTCGGAAATTCATTGGTGTAGTGAGTTTTAAGTTAGCTTGTACCATTTGTAAGATTCGGATGTTAAATGGTAGGCACTTCATGAATATTGAAGCAAATGGAAAGTTGTGCAGGACTCCGTGTGTACATGTAATTTTTTACGTGATTTATCATTGACGAAATATTCTCTGAACGTACACACACAGACGCCAATACGGAAGTGGTAGGTCTTCACTCAAATGTGATCATATCTGGATTTACATGAGGCATTTTGACGTAATACCAGGTTATCACAAAATAAGTATCGCTGTTCAGAGAACTCTGGAGATGTAATCACTTGACAGAATGCGACCATTTAATATAAAACACGCATTTTGATGTTTAATACATCTCTCTAGCTTTATTCGTTCAGGAGATATGAAGTTTTGATGATATCCTGAACAACCAACGACTAAAGGAATCGAGGAACAGTACGTACAGCGTCGGCAACAATTCACTTTTAAGAAAACTCAGTTATTATAAATATACCACATTAACTTGACACCTAGTCTTTCGCTCTCTCGCTTAGCAGCTGCTGAACCCTTATTGGCTTAACGCGTGAGTATGAGCTTTAGTTCGCATTTTTGACACGGCTCAAGACATTTTGGCAGCACAGTATCTTCAGTCAAGCTGTTTTTTTTTAAAGGTAATCGCAATAATAAAGTTACTGTAAACAATGCCTCAGCAGCTCGTTGTTTGAAGTAAAATGTCAAGGTTTGTCAAGAAATCAATGTTGATATTTCAATAGTTAATGTACCCTTCGAAAATACAAAATGTCAAGTGCCTGTTGTTGTTATCGGTCAGAACACTGATCTTTTAATTCTGTTAAACAGCATTAACAAAGGAAAAGTGTGATTTGTGTTTTCTAAGGCCTGCCTTTAGGAGTAAGAAAACTATATTTAATATCAGCAAAAGTTATTATTTGGAAAAGGCAGGCCACGGTGGGTCAGTGGTAGAGCGTCCACGTCTGGTGCATGGGATCCCCGCTCGCGCCAAGTGAACTTCGTGGCGGACAAACACCGTGTGGGTGGGTTTTCTCGGGGTTCCCCCGTTTCTTTCACTTTCTTCATTCCACCATTTCATTCATTTCTCATCATCACCGTCTCCTTTAGCATAGCCGGCATGTGCATGGGACGTAAAACATAAAGATTTCGTTTCATTTTCATTTTTTTATATTCATTTTTTTATGCTTCTTCAGAAAGATAAAGATTTGAGGGTATCAGTTTTAGTGTTCAATGATCCACTGTCTACTAAAGCCGAGGCTGGTGAAAGATTTCTGCTTCAACTCCATGGTGCCACGAAAATCCATAGCCTTGATGAGTATCGTTACTGCGGGTACAATTTTCTCATCGGTAAACAAACATTAAGTTTGAATTCGCAGTGCTACTCCCAACAAGTGCAGCCACAAAGCAAATTTTTTTTTTATTCGTGTATATCATCAAGTGCATGAATGGAAGGGGAATTCATTACAGCCTACATATTAGGGATGGACACAATCTAACAACAAATTGATACCGGTTTGCTCAGATCTGGAACCTGCTATTTCTGAGTTATTGCACATAATATCTTCTGGGTGTAAAGATAATTGTAAGAAGAATTGTGTTTGTCTCAACGCTGGGCTGCCTTATTCGCCAATGAGCGTTTATTGCTAGGGTGTTTCGTGTTATAACTACCCACATGTTACTACTTCGCAACAAAATGAGGATGAATTGTATGCATTTAAGATTTAAATTATATAGAGAAAAGAACAAACTTTAGAACATATTTTTAATAATAATTTTCAATATAAGTTCTTGTATTTTAATGTATGTTAACATTCTTAGATATAAAAAGGTAGTGGCATCTTTCAAAACAATATAAACGCTGCAGAAATATTAAGTCAAAGTTAGATTTGTTAAGAAAAATAAACATGCTCAATAGACGTTTATGTCTACTACAAAATAATTATATTTATTTTAAACTTTACGGATCGCCACTTGATTTACAAATGTAATATATATATATATATATATATATATATATATATATATATATATATATATATATATATATATATACACCAAAATCTGTATTTTTATTCTCTTCATTTTAATGCATGATTTGAGTAAGTAAGCAATCTACAGTGATAGAATTATGCCTGAGAAACCGTACTATCTGCATAAAACAACAAAGTTCCCATAACTTAAAACTTCGTATCTCCTGAACGACTAAAGCTAGAGAGATGTATTATACACCAAAATGCGTGATTTTTAATTCTCTACGTATCATCTCTCATTATAGTTTACGCTATCTCTGCTCATTTTGAAATTATCGGCAAAAAACTGAAACTCGGCGGCCATTTTCCAATATGGTGTCCGAAGCTCAAGGTCAATCTTAGCGGATTTTTAGTATGTTGATTAGACTACAACTTTGCAAAGTTCCTTGCTTGTATGAATTATTTTTGTATAAACCCCTAATTTTGACCTAAAATTCCTGCACTATCAAGTTAATAGCCAAAAGATGGCCAGTGACTATGACGTTCTGCGAAGGATCCGAAGCATCACTTGCAAGTACAACAAAAGACAGATTGTCAGAAGGCACGCTTTGAAAGCACAAGCGTAGAAAGCCAAAAACCAATCACGGGCCAACTGACCAAAAGCTTTCTTGCTACTTCGGATACATTATATTGTTATCATACAGGGTGTCCAATATACAATGCAACCCAGAGTTTGGGATAGTAGAATTTTTGAACCTGAAGTGATACACAAATAATGGTTATATCAAAATGAAGCCTTGTTCATGCATATGTTTTTAAACTAGGAAGAAACGATTTAAGTACACTAGGAACCACAAAGTGTTTCCAGATGTAACGAAGATGTAAATCAATTTTTTTTTTTTTTTTTTTTTGCAAAACATGTAAATTAACTCATAACTCATACGTATGGATGTTCTGTCGTTAATTTTCAGTTTGTTTAGTTGGAGTAGCTTGGAAACTGTGTAGCAGAGAAAAGAATTTTTCATTTCCACCGATAACTAATCGGATGATGCCTCAGTAAGAGGGAACTAGGAAAATCGTAGTTTTCAAAAATTAACACTATGAATTGGGAACCCTGCTTATGTTTCAGTGCATCAAAAGATGTGTTAAGAATCTGTCTACATTATGCAATTCCTGGAAACAATGAAAAACAAACTTTGAAATTATCAATATAAAATTTTTACTTACATGCACTCGGCAACACTGCTATTCATTTATATGGGGCTATTTAAAGCAAGAGATTGACAAGAACAATTCTCGAACTATTCAAGTACTGGAAACGAACATTCGCAGTGCCATTGAGAACATTAACATGTATAATCTTCGTAAAGTTGCTGCGAAGCGACTGGTGAAACGTATGGAACCAGTGTTTGAATCGAAACAGGAGACACTCCCAGCATTCGCTGTAGAGCTGGTAACTCATTTCTGATAGTAGCAGTGTTGCCGCGTGCATGTAAGTAAACGTTTTACCATGATAATTTCAAAGTTTGTTTTTCATTGTTTTCTGGAATTGCATAATGTAGACAGATCTTTAACACACCTTTTGATGCGCTGAAACATCAGCAAAGCTGCCAATTCATAGTGTTAATTTATGAAAACTTACGATTTCCCTAGTTCCCCCTTACAGAGACCTCATCCGATTAGTTATCGGTGGAAATGAAAAATTCTTTTTTCTGCTCCATATTTTCCAAGCTACTCCAACTAAACAAACTGAAAATTAACGACAGAACATCCATACGTATGAGTTATGAGTCAATTCACATGTATTGCAAAAAAAAATTAATTTACATCTTCGGTTACATCTGGCAACACTGTGTGGTTCCTAGTGTACTTCAATCGTTGTTTCCTAGTTTAAAAATATATGCATGAACAAGGCTTCATTTTGGTATAATCATTATTTGTTTATCACTTCAGGTTCAAAAGTTCTACTATCCCATAAAACATAGTGCAGAGTTGCAAATTTTCAGAAGAATATCCCTATTTCTCGCTCTCTGATTTGACTCTGACTTGAAGTCTGTTCCTAAAACCTGATAATAATGTGTTGTTTAATTAAAAATCACAATTGTATTTGTTGAAATATTAAAAACTATTTTTTCATACATATACGTAAATCAAAACTGTTTTTTATGCATGTACATGAAATCAGGAACTCACATGAAAAACAAAAATTATTTTTTAAGAAAAGTGAACGTCCGAAGAACGTAAACACTCTACAAAACAACTTTCGTATAGTCCAGTTCCTATATTTCATAAAAGTGAAAGTAATATTTGTAAAAATCAAAATTGTATATGGACGCTTCTCTCTCAACAAACAGTTTATACAGGACAATTATTTTCTGATATATGAGAGAACTAAGCCGATATTTGCTATGTGTCATATACCTTTACTTTATTGATTTGTCTGTTCGAGAAGTGTATCTCAACTGGTGGTCTCCTCAAGACTTACCTTAAAGTACAATATTCATTTGCAAAATCTATTCTTGAATTAATGTTGTATTTAAGATTTGAAATGATTGTCTCAATCATGCAGACTATTAGAAAAGTGCACTTTGCATTATTCTGCTTCATTTAACCCCTTTTTACTTAATTTCTGCTTTGCTATATTCTTCTTTCTGCATGAAGAGATTTAATTCTCCAATTTGTTATGAAATCCAAGGATGTTATAAATAGAGGATCTGCTCATATGTATCGTCATCCTATTAAATCGATGAAGCCAAAAAACAACCGAGCATCGGCACGTCTGATTTGCTAATCTCGTTTCCACCATCGTCTGAATGGCTACTTTCGTTTCCGCCATAATTGTTGGCTCAGAACATTGCGATCCTATTGGGCGGAGTGAGCAGAGTAGGGGTGGCGAAACTGTGACGTATGACTTCAAGATTTTGTTGTAAGGGCAGATTCTATATTTTATAATATTTTATATCCTTGATGAAATCAAATTTTTGTAATAAATCAGGATCATTAAACTTCTATTCTTTCATAAATCTGTTTAGAATATAGGTCCTTTCAGAGCTTATTATAAGATAATGGATATTACTACTACTACTATTGCTGAAAGATATGTGCTTTCGATATCAATATCAATCTACTATTACTAAAGAACTCTTTAATAACCCTTATGTACTCACGCGGGGTGTTCACAGACCTCCAAACAAGTAACTTTTGTGTTGCTAGCCAAAAGTCCAGATGAAAAAAATATTTTTTTAAAATGTCTCGAAACGAGTACAAAAAACCTAATTGCAGCAAATACTTTCAAAAACATGTCTACATTGTTATGCTACATTGTCTTAATATATATATATATATATATATATATATATATATATATATATATATATATATATATATATATATATATATATATATATATATATATATATATATATAATTCTAAGTACTTACGGGTTAAAAAGGCAACTCAGTAAAAGCATATCACAATAAGCACAGTGGCTCAGCTATAGAGCTGTCATCTCTGCTGCGTGAGGACCCTAGTTCGATTCCTGCTGTCGTGAAGTGGAGTTTGAGTGGGAAAACCTTTTTTGCGTAATTTCTGTGGGTTCTCCCGTTCTCACATACTTTCTGTATTCTACCATTTCATTCATTATTACGATCGCTCTCTCCGTTGGTCTCGGAGCATATTCGTGGGAAGTCAAACTGAAGAAATCCTCATTTAAGTTATTTTGACTCATGTGTAAAAATACTAGTAAATTTAAGAAGCAATTCATAAAACATACTGGGCGATATTTACAAAAAAAATTGTTAATGAAGCTTTAGTCACGCGATTAGTTAGTGTCGTATTAGCTCTGTACTAAGAAGAGTGTAGTTTTTGGTATTCAGAGTCTGTTTGGAGTTCAGCTAATAACTTGATTTGGGTATGGGTAACTAAAATAACCCCATTGTATCGAGTGAGAAAAAAAAATGTGGCAACTACGGAAATCTAGACGTACTCATACGATGAGTGCATAGTCTATAAAAATGAAAATATATGAAATACGAAATTCGATTATTATTATTATTATTATTATTATTATTATTATTATTATTATTATTATTATTATTATTATTATTATTTTCTGGTTTGACATCACAACAACTTATATATAAATAGATACGAAATCGAATCATAATTAACTTATTCATTTCTCAGGGAAGCATTTATGATTGAAATAAATAGAAGTCAATAAATATTAGCGAAAATAGAAGGATTATGTTTTAATTATAAGTGAAGATAATTTATCGATCAGTTGTATGTATCCCTCAGAAAACTAGAAATTTTCTACTCATCTCTGAGTGCTTGCTTTGAGAAACAGTTCTGCTGTTGTAGAATACTCGGCTTAGTGGCTGTTTCATAGTAAATTCTTCCGATAAGGTGAAATGAAAGAAAGACAGGTAAATAATTATCTTTGTATTCTCATGATGTAAGTTTATTGTGGCTAAACTAGGGTACCCTCTGCTCTAAATTAATTAGTCACATGTAATTAACTTGTGGTAGAGCAATCACTTCTGGTGCATAGGGTCCCTGGTTCGATTCTAGCTCGCGCCAAGTGTGCTTTATGTGGACGAACACCGTGTTCCTGGATTTTCTCGGGGTTCTCCCGTTTCCTCCCACTTTAATCATTCCACCGTTGCATTCATTTCTCATTATCATAGTCTCCTTTAGCCTACCTGGCATAATATTGAACTCCAAGATTTCATATCATTTCACATGATTAACTTAGTCAACAGCTAATCAGACATTTTGAGCTTTATGCAAAGTTGTTCTGACGCGCGATTATTGTTATACTAAAGAGTTTGACTAACATATGTTTCCTACTTTAGTCAGGCCTTTAGTACGACGCTAATCATACGTTGAAACGACTGTTCATAAAGCCTTCTGAATACAGTTGTGATACATATGCGTTAGTCAAACTATTTGTTTGTCGCTAATCATATGTCAAAATGATTCTGCATAAAGACCAATAGTCTTTAGTAATCGATACAACTTTCATTAGCTCTTTTTCTTTCTTTAGTTTTTCTAGGCAAATTACTTACAACCTTCATCTATTTCATCTTCTACACGATATTAAGATATTGAGCGACACGTCATTTCTGTCCCACATAAGAGACGCTCTTTCCATTCTAAAATACTGAATAGAAAGCTTGTAGCTGTAATTACACATCACAATAATTCCTTCTTCTTCTTCTTGAAATCATTAATTTTGGCCCTTCTACCTTATATAAATGCCATTTACTTTCTTCCTGCAGATTTTATCGTTGACATGTCTATTACCATTTGTATTTTCGATTACTCTTACAACTGAAAAGGAAGGTAATTAAATATGAGCTTAATTACATATACACAAAAGAACGGACTCCCCACTCTCACAGTACACGACCTTCGATAATAATCTATGTAATGAGCAGGGTGTAATTGTTGATATAATGAATTTACGTAGTGGGTACAAATATATAATCTTAGTCCTTACACCTGACAGAGAGTCATTTGGGTAGGCGACAAAAAATACAAGAATAATGTAAAGCAGGATATTAGGAGTTAAGTTGATTTAGAGTTTAACGTCCCTTTTAGTAGCGAGGCTATACGAAACGGGACCTACTGACCAACGTAGAATCCGAACCCCATGTGCTCCCGCCGGGAATCGAACCCGGTCTCTCACTCTAAAGGCGCCTACGCTAATCGCTTAGCCACGAAAGAGTTCTCAGGATATCAGAAAGATGGGTAGTAACGATCTACGTTGAATTGTAAAAAATGAAATGAAACCTTTGAGTTTCACGTTCCACGTTTATGCCGGCTAGGCTAAATGAGACGGTGATGATGAGTATTAAATAAAATGGTGGAAAGAAGAAAGTAAGTGGGAGGAAATAAGAGAACCCCGAGGAAACCCACGCACACTGTGTTTGTCTACCACAAAGTTCACTTGGCGGGAGCAGAGTTTGAACGCGGGACCCCATGCACCACAGGTGAACGCTCTGCCACTTAGCCACCGCAGCACCATAAATGCACACGTCACTGGTTCATTGGGTCGAGACTTTTATCCCTATCATCCATATCTGGATCTCGTTTTAGACCCAGCTAGGCCCCCTGACCCAGAAGCAACAGAACACTGTTGTAAAATTTTGCTCTTATTAATGATACTCGAACATTCACATATTTCATTCCCGGTGTGTAATTTCTTAATCAAATTACCATATCCTGACTATTTCAAATAAAATTATGTTTCTTGTCTTCCCATCCTGAAAAATAACACATTGGTTTTCAACACAAACTATTTAAAAAATGTTGCATCTACTTTATTTTACATGCCATGTTTTATAGGCTCTTTCTATCTGCCTAATGACTCTCCAGCACTTTGTAGTGCAGTTTTGATTTTACTTTATATTCAGGCAGAACATGAATTCCTGTTTTGCCTAATCTTTTCCAGGGAAACTTAATAGTAATTATTTTCCCGACAATTGAGGCGGCCTACGTAAAATGGACAGATAACCTTATGTGCCCTTTTTGCGCAGAATGCATATGCTTGTTCTCCGTGTGTCTAAAGGTTCAGTGGTGGGAGTTTCATGTCAATACGTCCGAAATTGAGGCTGGTACACCTGTTTGAAGTTGGTAATGTCATATACTTTGTAATGCAATAGGTGGTCAAAATAGAAATTTTCTGATGACTAAGTTTATTCTTTGATTTCCAAGAGGCTTTATGAAATGAAGATGCTTCGACTTGTTTTAGCTCATGGAGCATAGTTTATCCCAATGCGACCGACACTTAGATCTGATCAGAAACAAAATTTTACAAAAGAAGGTAATTGGTAGAAGATGTTATGAATTCAGAACCTTTACATGACTGGGAATCTTTTTTGAACAGTTTCTTTTTCTTTTTTCTTTTCTTTTCTTTTTTTTTTTTTAAAGAAAGTGTCTCGAAAACGTAGGTTCCCTTTACTGTAATGAAATATATTATCATCAAACCATTACATAGTGGTGCGTTACTGTGCTCTTAAACTTACCTTGAACTATTCTATATGATACATTTCCTTATTGGGGACCTAATCAGGAGATTGGAGATTTTAGCAACGTAAGAACTACAAGATGTCCTTGCCCCGAAGTGAATTAATTAAAAGTCAATGATGTTAAAAGTTTGTATCGTTTTCTTACAACATGACGATATTGACTTTATCGAACAGATGATTTTACAATCTACATAATGAGATACTTTTCAGTTTCAATACATTTTGAGAAATAAAGATAGTTTCTGAATCTTTAATATGGCTTTCAATCATTCTTTCTGTACTACAAAAGTGTTCTGCGTAAAAAGGGCATATACAGTATATTGCTCATTAATATTTTAATGTCTATTTGGCAGGGGTGCCCACAGAGCGCGTCATTGAAATATTTGGGGGGGACAAAAATCTATATAAATATGTTTGAGGGGGGTAAAAATTAATCGAAAAGAAGATTTTTTCATGGAAGAGCACCTACGGATAGACAATTGGGGGGGGGGTGCGTCATGGACATAAGGGGAATAGCACCACTGTATTTGGAAGAGTCAATAATAATCCGGGATTTTTCCCTTTACCAATTTTATTAGAAAAATGGTTTCCTATAAAATAATCTCAAAATTCTTGTAATAAGAGGAGCATTTCAAAACTCTAAAAGATAATATGGAAATAAGTAATTTCTTGTACAAAATTCCTTTACAGGTCTTCTATATGATCTCCTTTCTTGCTTATGACAGCTTGGTCAATTTTGTATTCCGGATAGGGTACCTTCATTGTTGAGGTGTCTGTTCACTTAGGTCACCTCACTGGAAGCTTCGTCAATTGTTTTCCACGGAGTGGTCCCTTTAGTGTGGGAAACAAATGAAAGGCTGATGGGCTTAAATCAGGATTATATGGTGGTTGGTTAAGTATTTCCCATCCATACTTTTCGAGTGAGTCGAGTAACATGCTTGCTGCTCTTCACTCCGATCATGCGGAACCAAACTGGCAACGATTTTTCTCATCTCCAACTTTTCAGTAATGATTCTGTAAACTGAAGTGACAGACATTCTGGCCTCATATGCAATTTCCCCACATGTTTTTAGTCCATCTTCTCTCAAAATATCATTTACAATAATCTCAGAGGTGTAGTCTGTTGCAATTGATAGTCTTCTACTTCTTGAGTTGTCCGCAGTGAATAGATGACCTTCACGTGTAACTAGCTGACCACAGTGATACAGTGCTACGACCCACTACACTTTTTCCACAAACTTTTTTCAAAGCATTGTAAATTTCAGTGGGATTCTTTCCACGTAGAGTTTCGATTCTGATATAAGAACACTGGTCACAATGTGTAATCCGACCTGAGTCGGGTTCATCTTCCATTTTAACGCTAAAATTTTTCACAACCTAGCCAAGCGAACCAGCAAACACACACACAACCATCAAGCCCAAACTCTAACTCTCAACTGACATAAAATTGAACTCAATCATCATACGCCACTACTCAAACAGTGGCGTATGCGCTGTGTAAGAGTTTTGAAATGGCCTCGTATAAGTGACTGTTTCCAATATACAATCTCAGCACATATAAAGTGGTCTCAGTTTTGATGAAGGTAGAGATTAGGTTTTTGTGCCGATATTCCTTTGCCCAATGTTATCCTCCAAGATGTTGTGAAGGTTTCTCCTCACTAAAGGAGTTGAACTCACGAGGGCATTCCGTTCTGCCCAATGCAGCTTCCAGGACTAGGCTGTAGCTAGAAATTCCTTCGCCCAATACAGCTACCAGAGATTAGGTAACGTGGGATCTCCCTTATCCAACACGACCTTGGGAGCAGGTGTTGTAGGTTATGTGATCAGTGCACCACTGATAATTTGGTCCTCTTCTGGGCTTCTTTTATAGGTGATTTCTTGGTAGCTCGTTCCTCATCGGGTTCCGTCGTGTAGGCTTCGTGTCTTCCTGTTTGCTCCATGTGTTGTCTGCTTGACTTGATGACTATAAACAATAACACGTGTTCTCTTGTTGTGACATGTGATTGAAGAAATAATACATGCTAAATGGTGGGAATCCTGACACCTCTCCCACTGGAAAAAAAATAATCCACAAGATTATTTTTGAAAAACATGTATATGATGTACTATCGACACAATACAAAATAGTCATGCACTAAGGAAGCACTAAAAAGAAGTTTAAAACACTTGAAAACACTTGTATTGATATAATAAAAAAAGAAATTGTAATAACACTATAAATCTGTTCCAGCAAGCAGGATAAAAACGTGTTATCATTTTCCTCAAAGCGGTCAGAAAATGCTATCACTGTGTTTAGTATATATAGACTAAATCACTAATTTTATTGGTATAGTCCAAGTTTCTTGCTGGGTAGGTTGGATGTATATTTTAGTGTAATGTCTGGGTTCCGGGAGGATGAAGGTGAATCGGAGATATGTCCGTCTGAATAGTAGCGGTCGAGGAAGTGATTCTTTCTAATGGTAGTGAAATGTTCGGGCGTAATGATGAGTCTTTACCATTGGAGAGTGAAACAAGAACAATCTGATGATGATGATAAACACGAGATCGTCGGTGAAGTAGAGAAACAGTGCATACGAATCTCATCTGAAGCATCAGAAATGATTGATAATTTTGAATGAGATTATGTATTTTTAAACTGACCTATGGAATATCAACCAAATGGTACTCATAGCGTATTACACGCAATAAATGACAATGAAAGTTTCGTTGCTGGTGTAAAAACAATTAATTCAAACCTAACGAAGATCACGAAACTCTTCAACTGAGAACAGATAATTAAGGTTTTGTGTTAAGTATATCTGGATTTTTGTGTTAATTCAGAGTATGTGGGTTTGTGTGTTAATTCAGTGTATATGGTTGTGTGTATTAATTCAGTGTAAGTGGGTTTGTGTGTTAATTCAGTGTATGTGGGTTTGTGAGTTAATTCAGTGTATGTAAGTGTTTGTTTTAATTCAGTATATGTGGATTTGTGTATTACTTCAGTATATGTGGATTTGTGTGTTAATTCAGTGTATGCGTGTTTGTGTGTTAATTCAGTATATGTGGGTTTGTGTGTTAATTCTGTGTATATGGGTTTGTGTGTTCAGTGTATGTGGTTTTGTGTGTTAATTCAGTGTATGTGGATGTCTGTGTTAATTCAGTGTATATGATTTTGTGTGTTAGTTCATTGTATGTGGGTTTGTGTGTAAATTCAGTGTACGTAAGTTTATGTGTTAATTCAGTATATGTGGATTTCTGTGTTAATTCAATGTATATGGGTTTGTGTTAATTCAGTTTATATGGTTTTGCATGTTAATTCAGTGTATGTAAACTTGGTGTTAATTTAGTGTATGTGGTGCTGCACTTTTTCATGGCACCTGTATCGAAATTTACATAAGAGTAAATGTAGTTTGTTTGTTTGGAAGGTAAAGACTATGTATATTACTTGTTTACAAAGGCACAGTAAATTTGTTCACTTAGGCATTCAGTATTGATTTCTTTTATAATTCAAACTTTTTCCACGTCCTGTTGGACTTCAAATTTAAAATACTTAGTTGCTTATACGTATGTCCTTTTCCTTTGACATTTATTCGTCCTTTAATATCCTGCAGGAAGTCATATTGTTATTTCGTTCATATCCTTGTTGTTTTATACTTAAGTAATCACAACAACTGCACGAACAAACAAACGCCTTTATTAAGTCTAACGTAAATATCGGAATGTACACATCAAATGATATTTTTAGATATATATATAAAAGGTAATATAATGACTGGGTTATATTGTATTATTTATTTTGTCGTTTATTCAATTCGAGAACATTAAAGACCAGTCGTACTAAAACTCAACAAACATAAGCCAATTATAACGTGTATATTTCATATTCCGTTCTCACTATATCATAGATTTTCCTGTTTTTATTACTTATTACTATTATTATTATTATTATTATTATTATTATTATTATTATTATTATTATTATTATTATTATTACTATTACTGTACAAATACAATTATACAAATTAGTGATTATTATCAAGGCTTTATTACAGACTATTGGGATTTTTCTGATTGAACATGGAATTAATTGACCTTTTTATATGGAATGAGTACTTTCTATCTCTCTCCCTCTCTTTACCAGTATTTTGCTTAATCATCCCAGCATTTCCTAATAGTGGCAAACACAATATTTTCCAATCATAAACACTTTCCTTCAGGTTGGCTGCTGGGTGAAAAGAAGAGGAAGTTGAAATGTTTACCATAAAAAAAATAATGAACGAAATAAAACTAGACTAATTATTAATTATGACATGTAATTATTAGTTATAGTATGCAAAACTGTGCTGATGATGTATTACAGGCAAAATTAATTCCTGAAATTAAATGAAGCGCTTGGAGGATAAAGGTGTTATGTTACATTTTTTCGAAATGTTGCATTCTGGCTGTTCATGCACGTGTTATATGCTATTCATGCTACCTAACACATTATTTAGTGAGTTCTCGTCTGGGTGCAGATATTTAGAAACGATGAAGGTGCTATGTTAACGGACAAAGTTGTAAAAGTCAATTTTCTCATCATATTCAATTTGTTACATAACACCTTTATCCTCCAAGCCCTTCAAATATAACATGTATTTAGTTACATTTATGTATTGAAGCTTTCTACATTAGTAAAATATAACAAGAAAATTACACAGATACTTTACATTATGTTTAAATACTAATAAACCTTTAAGATATTTACTAATGTATTTGCGTACACTTTACTATGATCTTACTCTTTTGGAAATATGTGTGTAAGCTCTGGCCATGCAGTCCTAATGTACTCAGGTTGCGTAGAATAGAGTAAATGGCCTTGTTTATTTATACTGAAGCACTCACGAATTCCACTATCGAACTCTAATTATTGATTCTAGAGGGATAAGGTAGGAAATGTTTCAGACGAATCCTCAAAGTCCTCCAGGATGCGTGAATCCACTGAATATGTATCTCAGGCACTAACATTCATCTTCCATTTGTTTAATATCTTCTATTGAATGGTCCGCTGCGATAAGGTTACTGTTACCGTATCGAAAACTGGCAGACGTAAGGCAACTTCGTATTTATAAACTTGAAACGAGCAAATTAAATATTTCTACATTTTCTCATAACGTTTGTAAACTGATGTGCCGAGATAACTATGCTGTCTGTGTGAGGCTACGCTCACAGCTGAAATCATATCGTTGCAATCAACAACTTCCCTTGTGCTTGCCCTTTATACGATGCTTATACGAGAGAGGTACCCAAAAGAAACCCCTGTTAGCAATATTGTTTCTAGTCATCTCGAGAAATAGCTGACAGCTTTTCCCTCGTTTTTTTTTCTTAACCTCTTCAATGTTGTCAAATCGGTGTCCTTTCATGCCTCTTACGGTCGTACCCATAGCATCATGTCTCATCACCAGTCATGATCTTTGACAGAAACTCTGGATCAGTTTCAAGCTGTTATTTCAAAGCACGACATGTTTCAACTCGACGTTCTTCTTAATTGCCAGTCAGGCTTGGCGGCAACCCTTTCCATGCCCAAATCTTCGGTTAAAATTCGCTGAACCGAACTCCAAGATATCCCACTAATCTCTGATAGTTGATCAATTGTCTGTTGGCGGTCTGTGAGCACAAGAGATCCAGAACGAGGTTTGTCCTCAATGGATATGTCGCCATGTTTAAAACGAGCAAACCAGTCGTATACTCGACTTTTACCCATAGTGCCCTCTTCGTACCGAGTAGAAAACAAAATTTCACAGCTGCACGTTGTTCACTTAAACTTGCCATCAAAAGAAACGAAACAAGAACACAACAGCGCTAGCAAAAACACTCACTGCAGATGAATACAACAAGCCAGGTCGACAACACTGGCTGCACTGAATTGGCAATAAGTAGCGCTAGATACGCCACGCCAAGCTGCATAAATGTGTACTACAGAAGCTCCGCCCACCACAATGCTATCCCGTTTCCTTTTGGGTACCTCCTCGTACATTCAAAACTCTATTACTGCCTTATAATTCGTGTATGCACCTACCTTGGGGACAAGGCCACCGTACAGAGTTCGGGCGAATCGAAACGAAAACGTTACGAAAACTTTGGCGAGGATCGACTTTCGGGCTTGCGCTCTGGCGCAAAGCCACGATGAAGCATGATTTGCTATGATTGGCTAAATCATCCACGTGACTAATAGTTCTGTTCAGATATCACAAAACTGACCAATGATCGAATTTGGTTCACACGACTTCCCCGGGCCAAAGTTAGAAGTACGTGAGAACACGAACCTTTCTGGAATACTGTATTTAGTAACTACTGTTCAAAGTACAGATGCATTGGGCTTTATCAAATTTCACCGGAACCAGAATTACTGGTTCTCAGAAGCTAACTGTTCATATTAAGGAACTAAAATAGGTATTTCATTTGTAAAGAAAATATAACTTCGAATATTTTTTAAAAAATAAATTTCCTGCCTTTGAAATTTATCAGTTTATGGGCTGTATTAACTGTTTCTAACTTTTAACATTATTGTTTTCTAAAATTGTTTTAAAAAACGCTGCGAAGGATTGAAAACAAAATTCTACAGAGCAACAGACACGCAGTTGAATGTGAGGAAGACGATGAGGAGGAGAGTTAAGGCGCTTATTTCTATTTCGAGAGGCCCCTGGTTTGATTCCAGGCCATGTGAGTTTATGATAAACATCCTTGTGCCTAAAGGCCATAATCATTGATTGTTAAAGATTTCTTTTAATTTATTCGGGAAGCTAAAAGGTAATTTAGAATGAAAATACACCAACACATATAAGATTGTGAGTCAAATGATTTTATTATTGTAGCATGAAAATAATAGTACCTTTATTTTGTCCTGCATAATATCCTGATCCAGGCACGTAGCCAAGAGGGGGGTCCAGGGGGTCCGGACCCCTCCCCCCTTCGAGACCAGAAATGAAAAAATTAAGGAAGGATAAAACAAAATGAAATGACAAAAAGAAGGATCAGCGCTAAAAATTAAAAAGAAAACTAGAGGACCCTTTGCTTACTCTTTCTTATGAGGAGATTTGTATTACTTGCAACATGGTGGCGAGGTAAGTGAGGTATTCTGGAAGAGTCAGGGAATTTGAAATTTCAAGAAAAGTTATGAAATTCTCAGAATTCCTGCTACTAGTCAGGGAGATTTCAAGCTTTCGAAAGCATAAGTGTCGTTGTGTAACAGCGTGGACATTTTTAATCATAACTTTTCGTCATCGCATCCTTGCAGTATCAAACATGTTATTTCAAGAACAATTTTCTGTTGCTCCTTACCCTGTCATTTGGAACCGACAGTAGTTGACGGAATAATAAAAACAAAAAATTATGTTGAAAGTTCTGTTAGCATTTGATTCAACAGAGAAAGGAACGCATATATTGCAAAACTAGTTGAATATACAAATTCTTCGCATAGGGGTTGTATTTGGAAGTCAACGCCTGTGGGAGTATCACCATCGATCTCAGCGACCGCGAAAACTATGGATTTGATACTAATATCGGTCATTTTGAGCTATTTTTTACATGTCTCGGTATCCACCCCCCGTTGACCCCCGGCCCGCATACTTGCAAGTCATCGCTAATGGAAGTGTCACTATTGATTTCAGCGACCGCGAAAACTATGGATTTGACACTAATATCGGCCATTTTGGATTACTTTTATATGTCTTGGTATCTCACCCCCCGTCCGGTGACCCCCGGCCCGGAGTCGAACAGCGTGAATTTGGAAGTTAATGCGACTGGAATTTTACCATTGATTTCAGCGACCGCGAAAATATGAATTTGACACTAATAGCTCAAGTGGTAGAGCGTTGGCTTCGCATTCGGGAGGTCGTGGCTTCGAATCCCGCTGCCTACCATCCTGACTGAGGTTTTCCAGGGTTTCCCTCAGTCCTACCAGGCAAAAGTCTTGATGGCACCTACTAAACAGGCCCTGGCCGATACCTTCCCAAATCCTTTCCATTGTTAATGTTGTTGGATATTCAATGTAAAATGGCCTCAGAGCTGTATCTGGTGATTGTTAAATAAATATCAGTCATTTTCTACTACTTTTACATGTCCCGGTAAACGCCCCCTGAGACCCCCTGGTTCGAATTTCGACAAAAACGCTTCGTCTTGATCTGGGGCCTGGGCCAAGGCACCCCTGACCAAAATTTGGTAACTCTCGGTCCACTCGTCTGGTCCCCAGGCCGCACACAGACAGACAGACAAACACACAAACAAACTCTTTATTTTATTTACCGTGTATTAGAAGATCGTTTACAAGACAGTATTCAGTATATACTTTTTATAATAATTGAGGTCATAACGAAAGGAAAATTGTTATATTTAAATAAACAGGAGAAGAACGTGAATATTGCAAAATCTTTTTCAATACTTTGTTTTATTATTTTGCTCGAAATTTCTTCATACTTTGTTATTAAAATACTTGTCAACATATTCTCATTTTATTGTCCTAACAAACCAATATATAGTAAAGTAATTTAGATTGATTGAGCCCCTGGGCCTTCAGAATTTCATGTCACTCCCCCCCCCCCACGTTACGAAATCCTGGCTAAACGAACCAATATATGTTCCAGTAAAATAGTTTAGAGTGATCTAGCCCCTTTTGTGATGACCACAGTATTTCATGTCACGGACCCCCTTCACGAAATCCTGGCTACGTGCCTGCCTGATCTGTTAGTCAAGAAACATATTTCTTAGCTATTATTACGTCATGGAGAACTAATCACATTCGGTTTCTTTTTAAAAAGGTTTGGTAGCACTGCGAAACTGAAGCACAAGGTGGATCTAAACGGCGTGACAAACATCTTAGCATTTGATGGTGGCGCTCCAAGTTTCCTTTAAATGCTGCTAGCAAATGAGAGGCAACCGATATTGCCCCGTTTATTTTGTACACATCCACGTCTATCTCCTGTCACCTGATCGGGCTATAGTTTGTCTGCTTAGCCATAGGCACACCCCTTTACCACTTGGCAATGTCGCGCCAGAGCTTGCGTTATATTCGTTTAGCTGAAATGCCAAGATGTTTTTCACAGGCTTTAGTTGCCATGTCGTCTACAACACAGAGGTCTGTCATTTAGTTTACCAAGAGTCGTTGGCCAAGCGGTAAACGCCTTTGTTCGCGAGAAGAGTATAGTTGCTGTTCAGCAGGAGCTGCGATGTGGGCACGACCGGCAGTGTGCTAAACAAGGAAGCAATTACCAGGTGGGTGAAATAATGCCACAACAACACTGATATCACACCAAGCGACAACAATAGGGTTGTACTGTGGAGTCTCACGGACTATTTGAGGATTTGTGTCCGACCATGAACGAAAATTCTGTTTATTGACACATCGATTCAGGTGGAAATTCGCTTCATCAAACATCATAAGGTTGTCCAGCAACTCTTCATCGCTATTCAGTTTGTCTAAAAACAATTCACAAAAGTATTTTTTAAAGCTTCTTCCCAACCAGCAGTATCTGTTGCACAGTCTGTATCTTGTATGGATGATAGTGTAGGTCTTCTTTGAAAATGTGACTTACTGATGTTTGCAACATGTGCAGTTCTTGCATAGAGAGGTGCTGATCTTTGTGGACTTTGTTGCAAAGCCTGGCGTACAGATCAATGTTATATGGTGTACGGACTGTACTTGAAGTTTCTCCATGTTTCTTATCGACGACAGAACCATTTATCTTCTGGTTTCACCTGGTAATTGCTGTCCTGTTTGGCACACTAAAATGCCGGTCCTGCCCACGTCCCAGCTTCTGCTGAACAGAGGCTTCAATCGCTTGAACACGCACGTACACCCTATATAAACTGAATCAACTTTTTCTCTCTGCAGAAAAAAAGTACCAAGAACATTGGAACCATGCAAGGACTATGAAGGACTCAACTGATGACCCCATTACGGTAATCACTTGCTATATTCACGAAGAGGCACAAGAAAATAAACTTGGTCTTTCCTTAAATAATGTCTCCTGTATGTTTTGACCTTCAAAGAGGCAAATGTTTAAATATATGTGGGTCATTCATAAAGTAATGCCTCCAAGTCCATTACTTGGCCAATAGTACTTCTAATATTATGAACTGTATATCATTAATGCACTAATGTTTAAGCTATGGAATGTCAACTGTTTCACCTTCCTAGCTCTTCTCGTTGCAGAGTAATGAAGCAATCAATGATATCCAATGGTGACGTCCGGTTGAAACCGCAGGCTGTCATTGAATTTCTGACTGGGGAAGATTGTGCTCCCAGGAACATTCAACACCGGCGACGTGTCATGGATACACCATTACGACCCTTAAACGCAATGTCAATTGATGAAGTACTGTCACATGCAATTTCTTCCGCTAAAAAATTCAAAGTTGTTCCATCTGCTGACAAAATGTTGTTGACATTCTGCCTCATCCTGCCTATGGTCCGGATCTCGCTCTCTGCGACCTTTGGCTCTTCCTCAAATTTCTAGATCCCTTAAGGGCCAACGTTACAGTTGTGATGCGGAATTGGGAGCTGCAGTTCGACAATAGTGTCGCCAGCAGCTACCACAGTTCTTTGCCGACGGCATGAAAAACCTTGTTTCGCGTTGGTGCAAGTCTGTTGCCCGTAAAAAAATGATGTCCCCATTTGTAACTAACATGCAAGCTTTCCACTGATAACTGTATCAGTGCTATCTGTCAAACACAAATAAAGGTATCATCTTGGAGGCATTATTTTCAGAATAACCCTCATATATGCTTGTTGATTGTCATTCATTTTGTCTTTCGATGTCCAGAAAATCATAATTGTCTTTCATTCATAGTTAAGTAATCAAAACAACTGCATGAACAAACAAATATCTTCATTAAGTCTAGCATAAACATAGGAATGTATACAGTATATCAACAGGATAATCTCAAATGCAATATATGTGAAAGACAATATAATGCCTGTTTTATTTATTTTGTACCTTATTCATTTCGAGACCATTAATTACCAGTAATACTAAGACATAACAAACATAAGCCAATTATACTTTGTACATTTTCTTTATGTTCTTACCATATCATAAGAATTTCCTGTCATTATTTTTTTAACTCTATTATTGCCTCTGTCTTATGTAGTTTGTGTTCCTATGTGAAGTGAACTTCATAACAAATCAAGATAAGCAGAACGTGTACTGTACAAAAACTATATTCGAAATGTTGACTTCCGTTCTCCGGGTAAAATAGAGCCTCAACAGATAAGAGATTTAAGTAATTACTTTGGCATACTGTGGCAGAAATGAAGCCCGGAGACCTCTATACATTATTAACTATTTCACAAATATGGACCATAGGAAGCCAAGCGTCCATTCTTGTATCACTTGCACAACTTCACGAAGAAGATAGTAATCCTATACTAAACTTCTTAACATCAACAAATATTCTTGCAAGAAGTAACTTGGTGTTGATCTGGGACGCTTTCTATCTCAATTCAAGTAGAACATCGTCGGCAATTATTAAACTTGTACACCAAGATTCTTCCATTATACTATTAACAGGAAAATTTTCTGTGTTTTTCAACAATGATTTAATCCAAGACAGAAAAGCTGATACATTCATAATCATTTACGACCAAAGTTACAATTTCACGGATATTCTTTCAAGTGTTAAAAATATGCCAATTTGGAATCCTCGATGTGACCTATTCCTTGTGATCTCAGAAAGACCAGTATTAAAACATTTGCAAATTGGAATATTTCAACACCTGTGGAGAGAACAATTGCTAAACACAGCGATACTAAATACAAATATTTGTACTTTGAATTTTTCAACATATAATCCTTTCAGCAATACAGTGATAAGTCAAACGTATATAACTGATAAAGGTGTTAACATTGTTAATGACGCAAGAACTGATACCGGTACAATGTTGCCAGACAAACTTGGAAATCTTCACGGTGGTACCATCACAGCATGTAGTTTTCACAAATTCCTGTTCGTTCTGTGGGAAACACCAAGAAAGCATAACGAAGGTCCTTTGGGAAAGGATCCTGTCCTACTGGGAGGAATGGATTTCCAATTCTTTGAGTTGTTTGCTTCTTATAGGAACTTTAATATTCATTATATTGAATGTCTGTGGCCAGAAGATACCAACACCAGCTAGAATCCATATTTAACGAAAGTTGTTAAGGGTGAAGCGAAGATATTTATCAATGCTTTACCCTTGTATCTTGAAAATATTGCTGTTCTTGATTATACAGTTCCTGTGTTTATGTTCCCTTTATCTTTTGCTGTGCCTAGTGCTGAACTAATTCCTCTCGGAGCTGCATTTTTACTAGCTTTTAACAAAGGAGTCTATTTATTAATTATTTCTACATTTATTTCTTCAGAATTTCTCTTTGCGTTGATTTCCAAAATTTATAATCAAAAGGAATCTATCTGTTTTAAGAGAAACAGTACTTCGTATCTCTATTTGCTTTTCATATTTGTTCAACTTTCCGTTACACAACCACGAAGCATAACTGCAAGGATTGTTTTCATTAGTTTTGCTGTTTTTAGTTTAATATTAACTTCAATATTCCACGGTCACATAGCAGATGTTCTAATAACCCCAATGCATTATATGGAAATGAATACTTTAGATCAGATTGCTGAAAGTAGATTGCCAGTTAAGAGTTTTCCTGAACACGATGATATCATGATAAAATCCGCGAATTCTGCTATGAAACAAATGTCGCCAAGATACGAGTCTGAAAAAGATGTTGAAAGAGTTTTACAAGATATTGCTTACAAGAGAGATGTTGTGCTTTATGAACCAAATATTTATTTGCAACATATGATTTTAGATTTGGAGTTATTTGATGATGCTCGGAAGTTGGTGCATATTGTAGAACAACCAGTTGTGGTGTCTTTCACGTCATTCTATTGCAGAAAGGGTTTACCGTTAGTTTCGCAACTGGGATACTTCCTGGAACGTGTGATGGAGTTTGGTTTAAGATTGAAATGGCATCGTGATCTTATGTTTAAGCTTAGTCTTGAAAGAAAGCAGCATGACCTCTTGACTCTGCGCGAGTCTACTTCTAGGCCTTTAACATTGATTCGTGTCCAAACACTGTTTTTCTTTTATATCTCGGGTATGGTCTTATGTTTCATGTATTTTATAGTGGAAATATTCTATTTCCACATTCGATTTCGTTATGCCAAGGAAACACCTTTGGGTTGAAGTAATGTAAGGATTCACTTCAATAGGGATAAGCAGACTTGTTGGCACTACTATTTTGTGCTCTACCATTCTAGGTTATGAAGATAAAAGTAATCATATTATTGTCAAGATACTGAGAAAATTCAAACCAGAGTACGAAATGTTATATCATTTAACCATCATATTAAAGATGTAATATTTAAGAACTCGTGTTAATACTGTGCGTTAATGTAGAATTTCCTGGAAAATTCTATAGATTGCATCACATGTCGGGAATGGCCACGACTAATTTCTTCCCAGCCTCAGAAAAATAGTAGATGTAAACAAATCCACCTGACTACCAGTGGGTCGATGACCAGTGATTGGTTGTTAGTCTCACTGCACTAGTAGCCTACCGCAATATAAGTCCTACTAAAATAATAATTTCATATAAAGATATCTGAATTCATCCTGCATTTTGTGATAAGAAACGCAATATATATAGTATTTAACAAGAGAAGTAGTTTAAATTCAACCTCATCCGTATTTGGCCATAATATTTACTGCGCATGGCTATGCGTTCGCGCACTGATCCCGCTGATTTGAAATTGTATCATAGAATGCAGAGTTCCGTAGTGACGATGAGTGACAATGGTCCATCGTGTTATAAAACACAAAAGAGAACAACAGGAAAAGAGGCAATCTCATTTATATAACGATTTAAGAAAATACATATTTCCAACATAGCAGTAGTCAATGTCAGTGCGTTAATTATTTACCAACAAACCGTAGCCTTATACTTTGGAAATTATGCGACGACAATAAGCTAACAGGCAATCTTTCTGTTCACGTCTCTCGCTGCCGAAGCACGTGTTAGCCGCGGAGTAATACATTTCACTTTGTTTACGTCTACTTTGTTCTAAGGCTGGTAAGACTTTAGAAGCTCACATTTGTCATTTTTTGTGTCCTTCTATGAAATGGTGGACACAGTTAAAGGTCTCGATGTGACATTTGACCCGAAATTAACGTTCATTAAACATATCGAAAATATTACACAGCAAAAAATGAGGTGTTGAAACAACACAAAATGACTACCACTTTAGCGTGTTACTTGTGTGTCAATTCAACACCAACTTTTATTTATTTATTTTAAGTATGTTTTACCGCAGACGATAATGTCGTCTCTTCGGGAGTGATTCAGATAGACATTGGTTATGAGTTATCACATACATGGGCTATGAGGTTTAACAACAATAATAAAGTAAGTCATTTTATTCATACATAGGTGAATTATTATTGTTGTTGTAAAACATGATGGTACAAACTAGAAACACAGATATGAATGTTGAATATTAACATGTAGTATTGAGGACAGATAGCAGATAACAGTGATCAGATGTAAGGATTATGAATTTTTAGAAGGAGATGTTTATTTACTGAGCGAAGCGAATGATGAGATGAAGTGCTTGGACGACACAGTACACAGGGAAGAGTTAGTATTCACAAATGAGCTTATCTTCTGTGTTGGGGCTACTCAACGCTGATGATAGACAGGGGGGAAGCCCTTGTTAGGTGGAGTCACTGTGCAGACGATGGGTAGATGTGCGGATTGAATTCTGATGGATGATAGGTAGCAAAGAAATGATGGTCAGGGTGCTCTGGATGCGTCCGGCTATAGGTGGAGAGGAGATGTCGCAGTGGAGGATAGTAATAAGTAGGTGAGGCGAAAAGTCTACTATCAATGTGTATGGTGTCCATAAGCGTATGGTGTTGTATTCTCCATTTCTTGTCTATGTAGCGAGAGCAAAGGTCTTCCAGATGTCGAGTGGTGTGCGGAAATGTTAGTCGTTCGTATAAGAGACGTGTCGGGCTAGGTAATTTGATTCGAAATGCGAGACGCAAAGCATGGCGTTCTATAATACGTAGACGCTCGTAGAAATCATCACTCGCACTAACCCAGGCAGTGTGACCGTGAGTGAGACAAGGGCGATGAAATGCCTTGTACGTATTTGGAACAGTATCGGTATGCAAACCCCAGGTAGTACCGACGAGCCGCTTCAGGAGATTTAAACGATTTTGCGCTTTCTCCTTGATGGAAAGAAGGTGAGGTTTCCAAGAGAACTTGGCGTCGAAGGTTACCCCCAAATATTTAGCAGTAGTGCTAGGGTGGATGGGTACACCGTCTACATTAATGTTAAGTAATGATGGATTGCGGCGTACTCGACTGCGTCTCTTATGTGGAATGATGACGAGAGCCTGGGTCTTAGTACAATTTAATTTCAACTTCCATCTACTGCACCAGTTGGTAAAAACATCTATGGCTTTTTGCAGAGAGATGTTGATTTGGTGCATAGTTTTGCCACAAGCAAGCAGTGCGGTATCGTCTGCAAATGTGAAGGTATAAATAGGCTCAGGCATGACAGGCAGGTCACTGACGTACAAGATATATAATAGTGGCGATAAGGCTGAACCTTGCGGGACACCGGTGTAAGGAAAAATAGGGAAAGATAAACTGTCGTTGATGGAGATGTATGCAAGACGATTCGTAAGAAAGTGGTACACCATACGTATATATGCGGCAGGAAGATTAAAGAAGTGTAACTTATACACAAGACCATTATGCCACACGCGATCAAAGGCCTTTTCAAGATCGAATAAAAATAGGCATGAGGGTGCAGTTCTATTATAATGGTTCGTAAGAATAGTGCTAAGTTCAACACCAACCACATCGCCTTCAGAGCATTTCAGAAATACCTCATTACTGGCTGTGAGTATTTGCATTGTTTTTTATTGTTTGGTATGAGGAAAGCTTTGCGAAATATATTTCGCATTTATGGCAAGTAACTAATAAGATTCTATGTTTTCTGCAATGGGTGACAATAATATTATTGTAAACCTGTGAATCATCTGACAACAGTTACACAGAGAAGTGCTTCATCTATTTTCTTTATCTATTACTTTTGTGTCTTAGCAAGTATGAACAGAAGATGACAGAACTATTGCCTATGTAACTGTCGTCAGACGATTCACTGATTCCATCAATATTATTGTGACCGATTACAGGAAACATAGAACATTGTCCGTTACTTGGCATAAGTGCCAAACATATTTCGCAAAGCTTTGCTTATATTAAACGATAAATACTAATGCAAATTCTCTCAGGTTGTAACGAGTTATTTCTGATATGCTTGGAAGGCGATGTGCTTGGTGCTGAATTAACACACAAGTAACACGCTAAAGTGGTAGTCATTTTGTGTTGTTTCAACATCTCATTTTATTACAGTGCACTCATCATGCTTTAAATTGTTAGGATTCATAATTAGAAGTGGTAAGGACTTCAGGAATATTGAAACACTCTTGGAAATGTATTATTTATGTTGGAATATGTTGTTGTCATTTGGAACTTTTAGAAATAAAAGTATCGACAACAAATTGAAAAAGCTCACTCAAAATTTCTTAGGTATTTGATATACAAAGTAACTGGAATGTATCCCTCCCTCACTTGAAAACCATAATAGACTGCTACACATTTTAATTTTTCCTCATTACAACAAAGGCGTAATATTGTCGATCTGGTATTTCTCCAAGAAAATAGTTCAAAATGAATTAAGTTGATCAAACTTTATATCAACATTAAACATCCATGTTCTTTCAGTTAGAACTAGAACTAATAATGCAGGTCTCTTCTATTGCAAAAGTCTAGGACCAATATAACGCTGAAATCACCAATCAGAAGAATCAGTTCTGCCTACTACAAATTATGCCACAATAAAATTGATATATGCACAATATCCTGTAAGACATTAAAACGAAGCTGCTGTAAAATTTAATTGTAATATTTCAACACTAATTTGGCATCTGCCTGTTGTGTTGATAAATAAATAAATAAAAGGCAACGGGTGGTTAACTACAGAGAGAAAAGTGCATGCTGTTTTGATATTTGTAAAAACAAAGTTTGGTAGGGATACAGAAGAATTTTCTGGCTCAGTTTAATATTCAAGGTGGGGCGTGAGCCATTTTCTTTCGATAAAATTCGATCACAGTTTAGATACAAAGGCATGTTGGAAAAGTTTTGTTCCTTGTCTCTTGAGAACAAATCTACC